>NC_136489.1:22143014-22553014 GCF_053919585.1 Euprymna scolopes | reverse complement strand
GATGGTCGAACAGTTTAGCATCTGTAATTGTGGTGGGCTAGAGCTTGATAATTTATGGACTCAAATATTTTGGCGAAAAGAGGGAGGAGGTTAATGAGGCGATAATTTAATGGGTCAGCTCTTATGCCAGAATTCTTGTAAACTGGTACGACAGAAGCCATTTTCTAGCAGTCAAGAAAGCATGATTCGTTAAGGCACTTGAAGAGTTTAGAGAGAACTGGAGCAACCTCGGCGGAGCATTTTTTTAATAGCACAGCCGGGATGAGAACGGATCCACATGCTTTTGAGGTGTTTAGGTTTTTATGATATCATGTACATGAGAAGGGGTGATTTTAAGGTAGAGTTTGAGGTAAACAGTCGGTCAAGCATGTTAGCTTTCTCGGTTGCCGTGCAAACAACCACATGATTGTTGAATAGTGGGAGAATTGTTGATTGTCCATTATTTACTACACTGTTGTAGATTTTCCAGAAATCAAAAGTTTCTAATTTTTGCGCTTCAATGCGTTTTCTCGTAGTTTAGGTATATTCTCTCTTATCTGTGGCTACTTCTTTCTTACAATTACTTATAGCTTCTAGAAATTTTGTCTGTTTGTACTGATAAATCTGCGGTTTGCATAGTGCTTCTGAGCAATGGCAGCTGCGCAAGTCGAAGTAAACCATTGGGGAGAGTGGGGTTTGCTATAGACTTTCCGTGTCGGAACATGTGCTTCAATTGCTGCTTTGAACCATTCAGTGGTCTCATTTGCGCACTTTTTCGCAGGAATAGAAAAGATATTTTCCCATATGCATTTCTGATGTGATCTCTAATGGTACCCCAGTCAGCCTTATTGTAGTACCTTGTCGTTTTGAGCAATAGCTCTTCAACTTGGGGTCCAGAGTTTAGAATGATGTCTATCATTATCACAGCATGGTCAGCATTCCCGAGTTGGCTATGAGCATTTGTTATAACACCCTCAAATAATGTTGTCAGGAATAGATCCAGAGGTGAGGCTTGTTGGTCCTGTCTGTGTCAAGGAATGGGATATAGGAAAGTTGTGGATGATGCTACCAATTGTATCTATGTTGTTAGAGAAACCATACCTATTATTGTGGTGTGCGTTAATATCGCTAAATACATAAATTTGGGCGCTATTATCAAGGGAGAGTGCTACACCTAATCCTACGCTGTCAGATACATGATTAATTAGAGTATAGTCATGGGTCGAGAGAGAGAGAGAGAGAGCGATAAACATATATTGAGCACTTTCAGTTGAATTAAGCCAGTCAATTTAGCTCTTATATAATGATTAGATCACTCTGACGCACGTTTTAAAAAGCATTTAAAAATAAAATGTTTAAATCTGAACGTTATTTCACGCGGTTAACGGTAGCCGAATGGATACGGTCCTTGCTAATGAAGCCAGATATAGCTTCTGTCGCCGGGTTCGAATCTATCACCTGGTGTTAATCGTGACACCCTGCACACTGAAGATTCTCGAAAGGATGAAACACTAGTGTCTGTAGGTATTTAATAATTAATAAAGTAAGCAATTATATATATATATATATATATATATATATATATATCAGTTGGCCATTTAAGCAGAAGAAAGATTTGTGATCATGCTTCAAACTTTATATTCAATATTACTATTTTTATCATTTTCATTTTCTAAAATAAGCTAAGAAGTGTTTGCTGTTCATGTGTGTCCGAAAAGAACGTCTAAGTTTTCAATCGTAACATCGACAGAAAAGGCAACACATCTAGTATTGGTTTTAAATTAAACAATTTAATAAACTCTACAATCGCAACTGTTGGTTAATGCATATATGATATGAATAAATTCAGTAATTATGTGCGTTTTAAGTCAGGTTATATTTTTTAAAGTTTCATTTTAAATCTTATCACCTTGTCAAGAAAGGTACTGACATAAAACGGTTCGCAACAAATAGCAAATTCAGAAAAATATATATATAAATCTGTCGGGAGGGGAAGGTATCTTCCCCCCCCCCTGCAAACCATAAAATGAAAAATAAAATTATCTTTTAATTTGTTGTTGTCTGTTTTCAGATTTCCGAATCTTCTAGAGCCTTTTTTAGTTTCTTTTTCTTTTTCTTTCTTTTCGGTGTCATTTCGGTGTCTTCGAGGGGTGAGAGTCTCAGTGGGGGCAGCTGTGTTAATCGGTTCATTCCATCCGTTTGAATATCAGAATTGTTGACAGTGGTGGTGGGATCGATTCGTGCATATAGGCCGTTATACCCATTGTAAGGGTGCAGGAAATTACTGTAATTTTCACCAGAATAAACTCCGTCGTCGCCATATTGTAAATTGTTTCGCACCTCAAGCGTATTGTTCTTTACTTCCGGATTGGTATCGCTGACGTCATTCATCTTTGATTTCCGTTTTTCGATATTTAGTCTAGAAGAAAAAGGAAAAAATAATTTAAGAATAATTACGTTTTACGGCAAAAAAATTAAAAGCTTATATCCATATTTTATTAAGTTTAATTCCTCATCTTTCATTTAATATATTTGTTTGCTTCTCTTAATAGTGTTTAGTTTCTATTATCTTGCTTAGTTTTACTTTGGTGAGAATATATTCTTTGATAATATAATTATATTATTCATATTCTATCACATATTTGGGATTAAAACCCGGCGTTTCCCATGTAATTTATTAAAATATATTTCTTTAACAATCTTTAACAATGACGAGTGCAAATGCAAAACGCGATGAATCCAATTTTAAGCAATACGATGAAGAAAATATAAAAGTTAGACTTTGGCCAAAAGCTTATCTATTATATAAAGGGTAGTTGCCTGTGTGTTTTCTGTCCAACTAAAAGTCGAAAACTACAAAACAAAGATCCACAAATTTATACATTCCTAATCAGTGTTGCGCTGGATGAATCATATCTAAAATTTCAAAATATTCATTATATGAGGGGGTCAGGTTTCGTTGGAGATGGGGTCGCTTTTGCAGTGTCATTATGTACTAATTTGGAAATAAAATGCCAATTACTCTACTTATTTTATCTTATATATAAATTAGATGTGTATGTGTGTGTATATCCATCCAAAGAGAAATGGGTTTGGCAGAAGAGAACGAGATGGATTGGAGCGAAAGGGATTGATATATAGAGGAAGATAAATAGGAGTTTTAATAAGATTAGGTTACACATTTCCCCGGGGCAAGGCCGGGTATCTCTACTAGTTTGAAATAAAAGCAAAAACAAAATATTCTAATACCATATTGTGTAAATCATGATTTCATATTGTGCTCGGATATTTAAGTGTAACACTTTTTGTAGTAACAGTTTCGTATTTTTCAAGATGATGTTTATATTGTTTTACATTCAAACTTTTTTATTGTTAGCATGAGAAAACTTGAAGGAAAAATATTTCATATTATTTTTCTTTACCCCGAATACATTTCACTTTTATTTTTCTTCCGCTTTTATTTTTTATTTTTTATAAATGTTTCGTTTTTAACCATTTTTAAAAGTTAATTTTAATTAGACAAGATTGTAAATTACCATAACAACATTTTGTAAGATATTTGTTTTATATAAATTAGTAGAAATAAATAATTTGAAAAGCTATAAAATTATTAAGAATTCAATAATCCTTCTCTGCTTCCAAAAGTGCCATCTTTTTATATAGCTAGATTTTTTTTATAATGTTGTGTTTACATAATGCATTATTCAAGTTTCACAATAAAATAAATCCACGATTGTTAGGAAGCATTCGACCAGATTTTATCAGCATCGTCTCCTTCTAGGGTGATACATTGATTTCAAACTTCTCTAAGAATTTAATAACATTTTTCTGTCGAAGGATATGCCTTTGAATGCAAAATAAGCCCCGGTCAGATATTATTTCTTCATTGGACACATATCTCCTTCGGCAGAGCATTATGTTAAGGTCTGCAGTAGTCACTGGGTGTTAGATATCGAGAATAAAATGGATGTGTAAGAAATTATACGTATAGATTTTTTCATCGTTGCGATGAACATGTGACCCACTCTATTATCTTACTAAAATAGCGTTTTTATCTTCTTCTTTTTTGTGGTCATTTGAGAGTAAGATTTATTCTTTCAAACACATAATTCCTCCTTTCTCAGAGAAATCGATGAATAAAATACCTTGCATTCAGAAATATTGAAACTGTTGTGGAGACGCCCACTAATTAACATAGGCGGGTGAGTGAGATATATAAAGGTATCAATCACTAATACCGGGGGAGTCCGGCAACGACCGCCAAATAAGCAAGACGCCTATGTTGCCTCCAGTAAGATATGCAACACGCCACCTGCCGGAATATCTCCAACTGAAGTATATCTGAAGACATGTAAATATGTATATAACTTTTCTTCCTAATATATCATTGTATACCTTTACTTTCGTGTTCTTGTTAATTATTTGTGCAGACACAACAGAAAGCAAAAACATTGTCTGCTAATGTATGTGCACTCGGCTGTTTTGGACGCCTTTCACTTGCTGCTGTACACTCAGCTGATACTGGTTTGATTCTGAAGAGAAGTGATTAACCCAGCTTTCGTCCTTTGTAATATATTGACGCTATACAGCATAATCATGCTGGCACACCGGTTCTCGTCAAATCAGCGAAATCAAGCAACGTTGAATGTGGCTAGTACCATATGGGTGACATTTGAAAAGCAAGCGGTGTATGTAGGAGGACAGCGATATCACCTCGCAAGAGCTGCTGAAATCTAACATCGTCATCTCCCCTGACGAAGATATATATACGACTGGGAACCGCTTGTGAATTTCATACTCCCATAAAACTTCTTTCTTCGGGGGAAGCCAGTTCAACACGCATAGGGTTAGCCACCCTTCAGTACAGTAATACGATAGTACATATTGATGCTAAAACACCATTTTCTGGAGTTTAAACAGTTTCTGAATCGTCGATGCGTTGTTATATTTGATCGACTGTGAGCAAACGCGGCACCCTCTTTGAATACAGCTTTTTCATCGATAAATGTTAATGAAAAACTGCTATCTTACACAACTTTTATTCACGATCTAGACTTTTGGCGTTTATTTTCGGACATTGGCGACCTGAACATTTAGCATCATTTTGTCTCCACAACCTTGTTTAAAGACAATATACCGCATCTTAGCCATTCTTCCGACGGCTCACTGTCAGGAATAACATTTATTACATTATAGCTTTCCTTGAACAGTATTATTTCTCATCAGAAAGTAATGTTTTATTAACACACAAAATTCAGATTTTTCATTGTTTTCACAATTTTCAACAATAACTTTACTTTTGATTGTAATTTATAAACTGATAATCCGATTGATAATCAAATTTTGACACATGTCATATGAAGTTTAATATTTTATCAAAATTGTATTCAGTTTTTATTAGTGGTGCCATCTACATATCAGGCCTATTGAGTTATGCGGTATGTATTTTTACTTTAAGGTCTTCACTCCTACATTTTAAAGATATAATCCTTTTATGAAAACAGATGCTGAATTAAGAAACACGTTCATATATACATACACAATATAACGTAATCAAGATGATGATAACAGTTGGTAAAAATAGTTCAGATTTTTATGTTTTCATTAAGCTACACGCACACACACACATACATACATACATACATACATACACGCACACACGCACACACACACATACATACATACATACATACATACACGCACACACGCACACACACACATACATACATACATACATACATACATACAGAAAAACACTTATTTTGGGATGAGTAAAATTAATTCTCTGAACAGAACAGCTTTGTGCCAATTTTAGATCCCCCTTTACGAAAATTAAGAGATTTATAAAAATGTATCAGTTTTTCTTAGGAAGACAATGGAAGGGGCCATTCTTAATCTAGCGGGCCTCTCTAACTAAAGGGAGATTGATTAACCTTAAAGGAGGGACAAACTTCATTTAAAACAACATAACTTATTTGGATGAAATTTATACAATATATATTAAACTTATAATATATATTAATATTTTAATACATATTAAACTTATAATATATATTAATCTTTTAATATATATTAATCTTTTAATATATATTAAACTTATAATATATATTAATCTTTTAATATATATTAATCTTATAATATATATTAATCTTTTAATACCTATTAATCTTTTAATACATATTAATCTTTTAATACATATTAATCTTTTAATACATATTAATCTTTTAATATATATTAATCTTTTAATATATATTAATTTTTTAATATATATTAATCTTTTAATACATATTAATCTTTTAATATATATTAATATTTTAATATATATTAATCGTTTAATACACATTAATCTTTTAATATATATTAATATTTTAATATATATTATTCGTTTAATGCATATTAATCTTTTAATATATATTAATCTTTTAATACATATTAATCTTTTAATACATATTAATCTTTTAATATATATTAATCTTTTAATACATATTAATCTTTTAATATATATTAATATTTTAATACATATTAATCGTTTAATACATATTAATCTTTTAATATATATTAATATTTTAATATATATTATTCGTTTAATACATATTAATCTTTTAATATATATTAAACGTTTAATACATATTAATATTTTAATATGCATTAATCTTTTAATACATATTAAACTTATAATACATATTAAACTTTTGGGGGAAAACAATGGAGATGATCCCGTATCCCATCGTTACTCTCTTTTAACTGATCCATGAAGACAGAATTCACTTAAAACTTTAAATACATATCACTTATTTTAATTGAATGTTAACCATATATGTATTAAGACATGAATTCAGAAAGTTTTACATTTTAGCTTCTCCCAACTACACTAGGAGATGAAATAGGCGAAGGAGGCAGTCAAAACAAAGAAAGTAATATGGTGTTTTTTTAGCGGAGTACCTGGGAGTCACCACTTATCAATGCCCTATTAGCCACTCGAGGATAAGGGTTAGGGTTAGGGTTAGAGTTAATGAATGTAAATTGGTAGTTTAGTAATCGTTAATGGTGTAAATTGGGTAGAATTTGATTATTTATGGGGACAGCTCAACAAGGATGTGTTTACATTGGATTTGAAGGCTACTGTATTGTATTCAACTGGGAAGCAGGACAGCAGAACGATTACTGCAGTACACTTAAAAACGAAAATGTAACCCCTGAGAGGATGTTTACATGATCGCATAGCAGCAGGTGCACAAAACTCTTCACAAAAAAATCCTGGAAAAGTGGGCATCCGAACAGATATTCTCATTACTCTACTTCCCACCAAAATAAGAGGCATTACGTGAGATGAGAATATCATCTAAACTAATGATATATTGTACAATCCTCCTAAATTGAACATTTGATGAAATGACCTTAGTTCGAAATAATATAGTAAAATGAATTGTAAATTGAAAGTCAGTATAAGAGTATATAATTAACGGCAAGCAGATATAAAATAGTATTAGATAATGAAAGCCAAAACTCAAAAATTTACGCGTGTGTTGGGGCGTGCGCGCGTGTGTGTGTGTGTGTGTGTGTGTGTGTGTGTGTGTGTGTGTGTGTGTGTGTGTGTGTGTGTGTGTGTGTGCGTGCGTGCGTGTGTGGTGTGTGTGTGTATATGTGGTGTGTGTGTGTATATGTGGTGTGTGTGTGTGGTGTGTGTGTGTGTTTGAGAGAAAGAGAGTGGGAAAAAGAAAGGAAATGAGAGAGATATGTGTTAATCCCTAATTCATGAACTAATACAAGTTATTGAACTAATTTGTTGTAAAATGAAATGGCGCGATTGTTGTTTGCAGAAGGTGGGAAATATGTTAAAAGAAATGTAGTGTAAGAATACAAAACACAGGTAAATGATTTATATATTGAAATTATAATTTTAACAAATGTCTTACGCACTATGTCTGTTTGCGGTTTAATTCAAAGACGAATTTCTTCGATAGTGTAAAAGAGCGTTTCTTTTAACGTCAGTAAAATGCGTCCTGTGTGTAAAATAGACAAGGACACAGGACACTTCACATTCACCTCGTAAAAATTAAGTGCCCGGTTATTACTTGAATAAACTGTCCGTATTTACTTGCCCGCCACATAAAGGTAGTGTATTTAGCAGAGAATCCAACAAACCAAAAATGGTTTTAAAAAGTTCAAATAAGTGCAGAAAAGTAAATGTTACCAAAGGCAAGATAAATTACTCATTTACTTATCTGGATAAGTTTTGTGTTTTGACGGAATTTGAAGCTTTTATTCTGTTCGAAAAACAAGTAGTTCCAAGCTGGTAAATTAAAACGGCAATCGGAGTGTCAATAATGGCCCCAAACTCGAAAAATAAACAAAATACTGATAAGAATCCACCTAATAAGTGTCATGGTGACACTTATTATGTGGATTTCTATGAGTATTTTGTTTATTTCTGGACTTTTGAGTCGTCATTGACGCTCCGAAGACAGCGTGTTTTTATCAGCTATCTTGATTGCCGCTTTAACTTACCAGCTAGGCACTATTTGTTTTTCAAAAAGTAAAAGCTTTAAATTCCGTCAAAATACACAAAACTTGCCCAGCTTAATAGGAGAGTATCTTCTCCTCTTTATCTGTTGTATATTTGAATTGTTGACCATTTTTGGTTTGTTGGGATCTCTGCTAAATCCCTCAAGGCCGATAATAAATCTGAAGAAAATTCAGCTCTTAAAAAGCTGAATGGGGACAACAGTTAAAAGAATTTCTCCTTAATTGACCGAGGAAAAAATAGATGAAGTGTACGAACAGAATAGATAGTACACTTTGTTCTTCAGCAAAAGCAAAAAATAAAAAAAATCAAATATTTTAGAAGAGAAGTGAAATAATTCATTAACACAGTAGACAAGAAGGAGGTAATTATTTAGATCCTTTTTTATAATGTGTACATGTTTCCATGGAACGCAAAATAAATGCAGGTTCGGCGTATAGCTTAAAGGGGTCAATTCCAAATCCCTTAGGAAGATTAGAAAGTATAATTTTGAAGTATAACATCCACTAACATAATAATAACAGTTCGACACATACATACTACAAATGATAAGGTCAAAGGTCAAAAGAAAGCAAAACAATTAACTCGTTTATATAGCGTATAAGATACGGCCATACAACTGGCTTTAGAAAACGAACACACATCAAGCGGAAATGAAGATTAAGGACCTTTTGTTACAGTTCAACTTCTGCCTTTTAAGCTTGCATCTGAACGACATCGCTTGAAAGCAATGGCTCCTCAACCAATGAACCAGATGAAGAAGGAGAAAAAGGAAGTTGTGGAGCTGGTGGCGGTGATGGATTTGTTGGTGATGAAGAAGGAAGAAGAGGAAAAGGAGAATGTGTTGGTGGTGGTGTTGGTGTTGGAGTTGGTGGTGGCTGCGGTGTAACAGCTTTATTAGTGGATGACGACCCCTCCTTTTCACGTTGCAAAGATTGTCTGCAAATATACGTGAATAGAAAAATAACCGACAATGTAAAACTATTAGGTTGGTGCAAAAATGTTTTTTACCCGACAAATATTTTTGTTCAACCTAATATACAAAGAATGAAACTGCCATATGAACACTCAATAAGACTATGACATAACTAATAAAACAACGTCAATAAGACTATGACATAACTAATAAAACAACGTCAATAAGACTATGACATAACTAATAAAACAACGTCAATAAGACTAATGAATAGGTAATAAAACGACGTTTAGGAAAAATTCGGCACCATTCATCAAGGTAGTTTTCTAGTATGATACACTGATCTGAACGCTTCTCTTACCATTTGGTGCCTTTTTTGTAATATCATTTATGTTTTGACCTCAAGGTGCGCTTCAGTTGTCCATATTCTATATTTTTTAAAACAATTACATTGTAATTTGTAAATTTGCATCGGAATGTCCCCGATAAGTATCGAAAATCGATAATCGAAGAAATCCGATTAAAGCAGGAGCATTCCAATTTTGACCAAGATTAACACTTTTATAGAGTGTAACATCATAAATGAATTTCAGAAGTTTTATCGCCGCACGAGCAGAAGGGTCCGGCGTATGAAATCAACGGTACGTTCTTTGATAAGACATGGGCGCGTTCAATATTCATGTTTCTACTTAGAGCTCTACTGAACCATTGTACTTGACATTTTAAATTTTAATTCAAGTGATTACATAAAATAATTTCATAAAATCAACAGTAGATTCTCTAATGTGCAATGTACACTAAAATATATTGTGGACTAAGTCATTGTGGGGAGGTAGTTGAAGCTTTCTCTTGGTGAACTGCGGTGAGTTCCTTACTCGAGCATGTGTAACAGAGCGCAAATGCATGCGAAGTGCGAAATTGTCATTCTAAGCAAAAAGACTATATAAGGGAGAGAGTATGTTAGAGAGTACGATCACATTAGAGATGTGGATGACTTCGAGAGCACGTTTGAAAAGACGATTACGTTTGAGACATGTGGGTGACGTCACAGTCATAATAAAAAGTCAAGCGTGGCGGGAGAATGAAAAATAAATGCCGTTGTATGAAAAAAGCGAGCTGAAGCTCTTTTCTAATCTTGTCTATTTTTTGACTGAAATTACAACAGGCAATCGATCGATTTGATTGACGTCGATTTCGATGATAATAAAAGTTTTGAAAGCGTAGTCCTTATTCAATCCCGGGGAACGTCGAGTCTATCTGTTAATCATATACAGTACTTCTTAGTAACTATATGCAGAACGTACATTAACTAGTAAATAATCCTAATCGTACGATATAATCACGTTAACATACATGTTCCGTTAATCATCGAAGGTAAGATACGTTGAACCTGATGATAGCAGGCGCTGTATGTGCTCAGCGTTTATCCTGGCATAGTTTTCGGTCATGCAGGATTCTCATTGACACTGGATTACGCAACCCTGGCTTCACAATTACACGCGTATCAATACTTGGTTATCGATTTTCTCGCAATACTGAACGGAGGACATAGAACCAATAATTAAAGTTCCAATAAACATCATTTTCAAAATTCTTCGATTAGTGATACGAAAAGTGTCATAAAAACAATCATCCTATCACATGGAAAATTATATTCTGAACGTAGTAAGTAATAAAGTATTTGTCTAATAGTGTTTCTTTTTCGATCGATTTTTTTTTAAGTTGAAATATTCATCTTATACATTCTAATATCTGAAGTGCAAGTATTACATAAGGGCTTGTCCTATGTCAGATAGCGATTACATCAGCTAGTGTTAATCTTGATGAGTCGAACTAAGTACAAATCGAAGTGACATAAAGTTTAGGAAATAAACCTAATTCACGAAATATATCAGGAAGAGAGACGTGTAGGTTAGGTATGAGGCTCAACATGTCAAATAGAATAAAAACTAAGAGATGTCAGTTGATAGGACACATTATGTCACGGATATCGAGGGACAAAGGTTTGAGATCAGTTTGACTATAGAACGGTCGTGTGACAGATCGCCAATAATGTTGTAATAACTGAAGGAAAACTTTGATAATCGTCAAGCGCGAAATGGCTTCCACACCGATCTCTGTTAACTGTGTTCACTCTTTTATCTTTAATAAGATAATGAATTAAGTAGTTAAAAAATACTTATTTTTCTCTCTACACCCACTCACTCATTTGGTTATGTACGAGCTATTTTCTTCATTACATAAGAAATTGAATTTATCGCGATTTCCATTCGTTTTTATTGTTATCATTGAAATCCTTTTGAGCTGAGTAATTTATTTATTTATTTATTTTCGGACTATTATCCCCATCGTCTAGTTTCGGCAAACAATTCCTCCGACCTTCGTCTGATGGTATACCGCGACAGGATGGGAATGCTGAGTCTCTTAACTTGTATCCTCAGTAATTACTGCCTTCCATAGTTGTCGTTGTCTCACTACGTTTTGGTCAACTAAGCCTCTGAACGGCTTTGGATAGGATTGAAACCGCTACCTTTAGACAATGTTCACCTGGAACAGTAGAGATTTAACATCTCCAGCCACTGCGCCACGAACCCGCAAGGGCGATCAAGGTTAGATTTTTTTAATCAGCTGTTTCCTTAACTTTACGTTTTGTACGCATAATGTCTCATATTTTCACGTTGAATAGCAGAATAGGAGACATTTTTTCAGAACATCTCTCATAGATATTATTCTAACGCATCACTCATTAAGTCCTGGGCCCGACAAATAGAGTTGTAATATTTTTGAATAACAAAAAGAAGGTCGTTATCCATACGTTTGTCTTTTTATACGCAGTTGTCTAAGACCACCGCTTCTCTTAATCATCGCCGTTTCATCTATTGATTGCTATAGAAATAATTTCACTTCACAAAGATATATGACACGAGGAGACGTCTGCTGAGAGTTTTCAAAAATGGTTTTATTTAGAGAGAATTTACTCCTGAAAGAGAGACGAGTGTAGTTTTTTTGGTAATTACTTACTTATTAACTTCCTAACGTAACTTACACAAGTGACGCATACGGATAAAGACATCGGTAACATTTGTTTGGATTATCAAATTTTCCACATCATTGGCGATGGGCCATTCGTTCGGCTTTCACAGAGAGACTTATTTGGAAACCTTAGTTTTCGCTCAGATCGAAGTTGCAACGTTATTCATAAAGGTTTAACTCTATTGTTAGACCTGTTGCCATCCAGCTGCAACTTTACGTGACCCATCTTTTATTCAATCCTGAGCATAGTTTTGTTTTGCAGGTCTAGGTTAACATACATTCAGCACTGTTATATGTTTTGTGAGTATATAACGGTGTTTTGAATTGAAAGCCATGTTTCATTTCAGAAGAGTTTCCGATGGGTAGCTATTCTGTACAAGACCTGAAAATGAAATAGAGTTTTAATTTGTTCTGTCTGAATCTTTAACATTTTGGCAGACAAAGAGCAAAGATCTTTTTCCTGTGAACACAAAAAAATTATGTGCGGGAATACTAAAAGCTGAAATATTTTTATGGAGTAATTCTGGTTCCTGCTTGGTTGTTTGCAGAACAGTTAATTGGTCAGTTTCTATCGCCAGTGTCTATAAGTAGAACTTTCCAACTTTCAGTGATCATACACTTACATATTTTTTTTTAAATCGTCACCTTTTTTGCAACAGGTGTCTATATAACAGGCATGGAGTTTGTTGTGTTTGGTTTTAAAGTGCGTACTGAAATGTATACATTGGTTGTTAACACTTCGTTGGAGAAACCTTGTAGAAATATCTGTGTTAAAAATAACATTTACTCAATTTAATCAAACCATCGCGTTTTTATACACAATTCGGTGACTTGTGACAGACGGAGTGAAAATGGAAGGTCGGTAAATGAATGTAGTGGTTTGACGGCGGGATGCCCACAATTTTGTCTACGTTCTCCGTCTGTCTCTCTGTGTTGCTCTTATATTGACATTCTTCAAATAAGAATGTCTATTGTGCTATTGCTTTGCGTTTTTTAGCAATTCCAATCCAGGTTAAAATGTAAGACGTCCCATTGTTTCCGTTTAAGGGCATTTTCCTTGACCGCAACTCTCGATCGGAATGTAGGTTGGCATCGCCCGATCTCTACCATTGCGTATGGCGTGTATGCATTTACATCTGATATTTTCCGGCGTTGCCCGTCACTTACCCAACAGTATGATACTTGTTAAAATTAACACCAGCTAGCACTCGATATTGACTTATGTAACAATAAAAATATAATAACTAACATATTAATATTAAAGTAATCCTACATCCTGTAATTACCGATATTAAATGATAATTAGAAATAGATTGGAAAATATTTTACCTTTCTGGGTCTAATGGGTCCTTTTCTTCCAAAAAGAATTCTCGCACACGCAGTTCGAGTGAAGAAGGGAAACTTAAAAAGATAAATACATTTTTACAAATTAAAAATAAATCAAAACATCAAATGTTCATATTCAATATCACTAAGATTTGATAAGAATTCACGAAAACCTTAGTATAATAAAGCTACAACGTCGGCAGTGTAAATTATTAGTATTCACTGACTCTGATGTTGTATAAAATCTACAATCGTCCGTTTCGTTCAGCCAATCGGAGAAAGGAAAACACACGTATCATAAAACAAAATGCAGTGATTTTCTCTCTCCATTCCTCTCTCTCTCTCTCTCTCTCTCTTTTTTCTCTCTTTATATATATATATATATATATATATATATATATATATATATATATAATTGAATCTCCCATTAAATAAGGTTCAGGCAAGTAAGTTGTCCGAAATCTCCACAATCAATATATATGCTAACCTCATTCGGTGAAAATAATTGCCACAAAGCAGAGAAGATAGTCGGTTTTGTATCAGAGTCTTTATTTCTCCTGCATGTCTTTAAAATAAACTGAGGATGCATCTCTCCCTGTGATTTAATGCGCCTCAGTTACCAACTTGGAAATTTATACGTCTCGGCGCAATACAAAGGGTACTTTTAAATGGTCACGTATCTGGTGATGGCCATACTCACCATTGCTTAACGTCGGTGATCCAACGAGAACCAGTCTGTCAACGTGTTTATGCTGTATCTCTCTCTCTCTCTCTCATATATATATATATATATATATATATATATATATATATATATATATATATATATATATATATATTTCCTAGGCATGGTCCCAAAATAGTAGCCTTACTACTACTATTTTGTGGACCATGCCTAAGAAAGATTAACAAGATGTCGATTTACGTTATATTTAAACTTCTGCATATCAGTACAGTTTTGGAAGATGGTAGCAGGAAGGAAATTCCAAACTCCAACTGTTTGAGGGAAGAAACTATTAGAATAGAACGCTTTTTGTCATTTAGGAACCGCAACATCGAAGAGGTATGATTTTGTTGCTACACTGGTTTGTCAGGGATATGTACGACGAGGGAACAAAATACAAGGGGTTCATCTGAGCACATTCCATTAAAGTATTTGTAAAACAGGCGCAGAGATGCAATACTGCGGCGATGGGGCAAGTGTTGAAGTTAGACCTATTAGATTGAAAACGCTTTTTGGACCCTATCCAAGGGGTAGAGACTAGTAGTAGATGTATCAGCCAGATGAAGCAACAATACTCCATGCATGGGTGAATGGTGGCTATTTAGAGGTACAGGATACTCTCAGATGTGAGCAGTCTTTCTGCCCGGATCAATGTGACCGTGTCTCTCTCTCTCTCTCTCTCTCTCTCTCTCTCTCTCTCTCTCTCTCTCTCCCTCCCTCCCTCTCTCTCTCTTCCTCCCTCCGTCTCTCTCTTTCTTTCTGTCTTCCATCACCTGCCTCAGATTTTTGGATCACAGTTGGCGTCGTGTGCTATTTGCTCGGTATACGGGGATTTAGGTCGTCCTATGCTCGTGCGCTCGTGCCGTGGAGTCCATAGCAATACATTTCTCACCAGCTCTTCTTTACTCCTCTAGCAGTGAGCGGCAAATCGTAGACGTCGCTCTTTGATTGTAGTAGATATGGCAGGTAGGTTGCCACAAAGTTGCTGCTTATGGTATTATGTGTCCAAGATATATTTAACACTGTTCGTAGCATACGGGTGTACGTGCAGTTTTGTTTTCTTTCCAATCTTTTGGTTTTGTAGCACTGTAAAAAAGGACAGACTCTACTACTGTACTGATAAACTGTCTTTTCAGTTTGTCACTTAGCCTTGAAGTTCAAGCTTACTGCAGTTTCTCCAATACAGTCCATGCTTTTGAGGTGCTAATTTCGATATCTCTCTTCGTGGAACCTATGTTGCTGCCCAGGTGCGTAAATTCAGTGATTTCTTTAAGTATTGTTCCATTAAGAGCTTTGATCTCTCCTTTGCATTGAAAGTCATAAACTTTATCTTATTCGCATTAACGTAAAGACCAATGTCATTTGCAGACTTATCTAGCTCTCGTAACAGGAACTTGATACTGTGAAAGGAGATTTTAGAATGGAAGAACTGCACTAAAGAAGATCAAGAATCGTAAAACTGCAGGTTTAGATGACATTTCTCCAGAAGTCTGAAAGACAGGTTGCTTTATTGACATGCAATTCTGTATATAATTTAAGGTTGTTCGTGTGTGGAGAAAAGGATGCATAGTTCTCTCCTTCAAGAAAAGTGACTTGAGCACAATAAGCAACTACAATTTATTTTACTATTTCTGCAATAACGGGTGATTAGAGAAACATGTTTTTTTTGTTTGTTTTTTTACATGGGGGTCACCACTTATCAAGGCCCGAAAGCCACTCAGGGATAAGGGGTATTGCGTGTACAGTAATCAATGAGATAGTATTGAAGTAATAATAGTATTGGAGATTTGATAGAGTGTCTTATTTAAGAGAGCGGTTTGTCAGGAGTTTGTTTATGTTCGACTTGAAGACATCCAAGTTGTAGTCAGATGGGAAACAGGCAAGCGGCAGAGAGTTCCACTGGCGTGCAGTTCTAAGAAAGAAGCTTTGCTCATGGAATCTGTGTTTGGATTTAGGTACAGATAAAGAGTGGGGAAAATTATTGACAGTAGTTTCAGCCAGACGGGTGTTTTTCGAGAAAGATTGGCGAGGGGGACGAGAGATTGGAGCTCAGACGAGCACCTGCCATGGAAATAACGATAAAACAGAGACAGGCTCGCAACGTCTCTTCTGTGGGAGAGAGGTTGCAGGGAAGAGAAAAGGGCATCCCCCACTAAGCCACGAAGTCTATTTTGTACTCTGTCAAGGCAGGATAGCCTGTTTTTAGCAGCTCCTGCCCAGATGTAGCAGCAGTACTCCATCCTTGGATGTACTTGGCTTTTATAAAGATAGAGAATTGCATCAGTAGTGAGATATCTTCTGGAGCGGTAGAAGGATCCTACTATTTTCCCAGCGTGCTTGACAACAGACCTGATGTACATGTTCCATTTCTGATCAGGAGTAAAGGTCAACCCCAGAAGCTTGTCAAAACATGGGGCTTCTCCTAAACGAGAGCCATCCATTTCAATTGATGCCAGATGGGGATCAGAGCGTTGATGATGTAAAGATAGTAGCTTGGTTCTGTGTGCATTAAAAGTGACCAGCCACGTCTTCCCCCACTGTACCACGCGCTCAAGATCATGTATGCACATATGTAGCCAGTAATGTTTGTATAAATAAATTTCATGTATATATATATACATATATATATATATATATTGTAGCCTAATCTTCAATTGGTCCTTTAAACAGTAATACTAGAAGTTGTAAAATTTAAGCTATAAATTCAACTTCCTTTCTGCTTAACACTCTTGTGACGGTTCACTATAGTTGTCCACCCATTAACACAAACGAAGGATTTATTTTTGTTTGTGGCCGTTATAAGCAGCCTTATTTGTTTGGATGCTCAGAATTTAGTTAAAGGTGGCTTTCATCCTAAAATTCAAATCGGGTTCACTCATTATTCTGTACGGAGGAAACGTTTACGCACGTAGATAATAATCAAATAATTATTTAATAATTATAAATATGAGGTACATTAGAAGTATGCAAATTAACAATTACAAAATTTATTTAAATAAAAAAAGAAATAAAGGATAAAATAATTTATTTCTTTTTTTCATTTAGTTTTAAAACAGTTGTGGTTTCTACAGAGGAACATTATTAATGAAAACATTATAAACGTACAATACTGTAAAAATATAAGTGTCAACTTGGATATAACGTATAAAGTCGATACCCGAGCGTATAGCGAAGCCCTTCTCTATGCTTTTCGAGAATATTATAAAATATTTATCTACTGATACGTGCTTCGCCGTATCTACGGGTCATCAGCGCCGAGAAATAAGTGTCCGTGGATAAGTATATATATATATATATATATATATATATATATATATATATATAAGCTGAATGTGTGTGTATGTGTGTGTGTCTGGTCACGAATAGGCTCCTATATGGTTGACTATTTTAAAAAACTGATTACATATAATGATAGAGGTATCGAGACACAGGAATGGGTATGTTTGATCTGGCAGAACGGTAGTTCATTTAAATTGTGGGGTCTGCGTTCGCGTCTGGTCCACAAAGTATGGAAATAAAAAAATTAAAAAAACGTTTACAGGTGTTTTTGATATAGATGTACATAAGAATACTTTAATAAGTATGTTTTAACTTAAGTAGGGATGGTATTATAAAATTGTGTGGTGTGCGTTCGCGCCGGGCCTTCATAGAATGGAAATAGGCACAGACTTTAATAAAGACTTTTTATATATATCTGCGTAAGTATACTTTGATAATTATGTTTCAGTTTGAAGAAATATGGTATAATAAAATTATGGGGTGTTCGTTCGTACCTGACCTCCATAGAATGGAAATATGTCACAAAGTTTAACAAGGTTTCTTAATATAGATCCACAGAATAGTGTGATAAGTGTTTCAGTGTGAACAGGTATGGTATAATGAATTATGGGGTTTATCTATTTTGTTTTTACTTTCATCATATTTTGCTTTGGTTTTGATACCGCCAAATTCAACCGAAATTTACAAGCCTTCCTTTTCATAACCTATCATACTTTCATAAATCAGAGTCCATTTTCTGTAGGCTGTTTTTGAACCCAGTCAACGAAGTGTACTTTTGCTAGTACATATATATATATGTGTGTGTGTGTGTGTGTGTGTGTGTGTGTGTGTGTTTGTGTGTGTGTGTTTACATTTAAAAATATGAGGCGATCATTCATATCTAAGGCATACTGCCTCCCGATATCCCAGAGGAAGATAATTCATACCAAGTTTCATTATTGTTGAAATTAACCGAAATCGACATAGATTCATACATACATACATACACCGACACAACACACACACACACACATACATATATATACATATATATATATATATATATATATATATATATATATATATATATATACATATATATATATATATATATGAAAGTAAGTTATAAAACGGAGGGAGACGTAGGAGAAAATGCGTCACTTTATGTCAAATACTTTCTTATGTAATATCTCATATTGGTGAAACATTCCCTAATTATACCCAGAGGGAATTGTCATTGGAGAAAGATATGGACTAATCAAATGTCATTTGAGAGAATCCGAAAAGTGAACCGACCATTTCCTATTTTGAAATATTTAATTCTAGAATATCTTCATTATAAAAGCACAATCGACATAGGCTTCATAAATATTTACGCTAGAACACAGGCATGTAAAGGCGAAGCGTAGCTTGTACGCCTTATGTTGTTGATTATGCTTCTTATTTGTTGTTGTTGTTGTTGTTGTTGTTGATTATGCTTCTTATTTGTTGTTGTTGTTGTTGATTATGCTTCTTATTTGTTGTTGTTGTTGTTGTTGATTATGCTTCTTATTTGTTGTTGTTGTGGTTGTTGTTGTTGTTGATTATGCTTCTTATTTGCTGTTGTTGTTGTTGATTATGCTTCTTATTTGTTGTTGTTGTTGTTGTTGTTGTTGTTGTTGTTGTTGTTGTTGTTGTTGTTGTTGTTGTTGTTGTTGTTGTTTGCATGAGTAATATTACTAAACATGCGATTTATTTAATCCGTACAAACGTATATAAACAAACAATATCACAAAGTTAAAAATGAGACTCGTATAGGATTTTACATTATGGATATCCATGGTTTATATCCAGACACATGGATTAAATAAAACGTTTGTTGAGCATTATTACTGTGGAAACAATAACATAAACAATATGTAGCTTGATACATTGTGTCGAAAATACATTAACAATATTTTAGACAGTGTCCCAATAAGCAGACATTACCACAGACTTGCTTCCTGACTGACTACATTAACGTTGTTTTTAAGTCAAATGTTAATATGCTATCACTGGAATATCCTTTTTGATAATCAGGTTCTGCTTTGTTTGAACCACCGTTAGCAATCCTTAACGTGTAGTATCGCTGTCCATCTGACACTTATAAATTGTTGTCCTCGAGTGGCGCTTGTGCTTTAATAAACGGTTCATTCTCATTATATAAATAAACCAATTAAATTGAACAATCTTTCTGAATAATTCTAATTCAAACTCTTCTGGGTGATTAGGTAAATTATTAAAGTGTAGTTTGGTGCTGTTATATTTTTAACTATGACTTTTAAACCATTATACTGTCGCTATTGTCCTCATTTATGAACTCATGTGCTTGGTCGTCTGTACATAAACACACAGGAAAAACACACAAAGTTTAGAAAGTTTATTAATATAAATATTTTGGGCCATTACTAAACTAAGAATTGTTTTTTTTTTTGGGGGGGGGGTTACAAAGTGGTCACCAATTATCAAGGCCCAGAAGCCACTCAGGGATAAGGGTTATTGTAAGTACAATACGTTAGTGTGGATATTTAGAGTGTCTACTTAAGGGGGCGGTTCATCAGAAATTTGTTTACGTTGGACTTGAAAACATCCAAGTTGTAGTCAGGAGGGAAGCAGGCAGACGGAACATAGTTCCACAGGCGTGCAGTTCTAAGAAAGAAGCTTTGTTCATGGAATCTACGTTTTGATTTAGACATAGATAAAGAGTAGGGAAAGTTTTTGACAGTGGATTCAGCTAGACGGGTGTTTTTTTATAAAAGATTGGCGAGGGGGGACCAGAGATTGGAGTTCAGACGAGCACTTGCCATGGAAATAACGATAACAAAGATAGGCTTGCAACGTCTCTTCTGTGGGAGAGAGGTTGCAGGGAAGAGAAAAGAACATCCCCCACGAAGCCACGAAGTCTATTTTGTACTCTGTCAAGGCAGGATAGCCTGTTTTTAGCAGCTCCTACCCAGATATGGCAGCAGTATTCCATCCTTTGACGTACTTGGCTTTTATATAGATAGAGAATTGCATCAGTAATGAGATATCTTCTGGAGCGGTAAAAGGATCCCACCATCTTTCCAGCGACCTTGGCAACAGACTTGATGTACGTGTTCCATTTCAGATCAGGGGTGAAGGTCAAGCCCAGAAGTTTTTCAAAACATGGGGTTTCTCCTAGACGAGAACCATCCATTTCAATTGATGCCAGATGGGGATCAGAGCGTTGATGATGTAAGGATAGGAGTTTGGTTTTAGATGCATTAAAGATAACCAGCCACATCTTCCCTACTGAACCACTCGTTCGAGATCAGAGGAGAGAGAATCAGAGAGAACCTCGTCATTTACAGCCTTTTATGTGTGTCCATAGATGGTCGTGTCATCAGCATAGATGTCAACGAATGATTTAAGTATGTGTTTAGGGAGATCATTCATGTAGATCAGGAAGACAGTTGGGCCCAGGATTGACCCTTGAGGGACTCCAGCATTAATACTGCAGGCCTCTGATTTTTGTCCATCAACCATTACTCTTGTGAGCCTATCAGAGAGAAATGATTTAATGATAGAGAGAACATTTCCAGTTATACCGTAGCTGGAGATCTTGTGAAGTAGGCCTTTATGCCATACCTTGGTGAAGGCCTTTGATATGTCAAGAGCAATTGCCCTGGAAAGGAAGCCTTTGTCAAGAGATTCACCAATCCTATGAGATATAACTGTTAGCACATCTGCGGTAGATCTAACAGAACGGAAACCATATTGCGTGTCACTAAGAAGGTTATTTCTGCTGAGGTGGTTGACTATTTCCCTATTTAATATGGATTCCAGCAACTTACTCATGACACACAGGAGACTTATTAGTCTGTACTGAGAGGGAGATGACTTATCACCTGGGTTCTTAAATACAGGGCATACTAATGAGGTTTTCCAGGGTGTTGGAAAGCACTTCTACTTAAGGCAACGTTTAAACAGTTTCGTAAGTATGGGAGCAAGTTCTGGTTGAAGCTTTTTTAACACTATAATTGGGATGCCGTCAGGGCCAGTTGCTTTACTGTAATTAAGGTTCTTGATTAGCTTGGCGACCTAATGCACATATATTTGTATGTTACCTAGCGTGTTCTGTGTTATAGGAGGAAATATGGGGAGTTGATGGCCTTCGTCGCATAGGGTAGAATTAGCTGCAAAGTTCTTGGCAAATAGTTTGGCCTTGTCTGAAGCTGAGGAGATGACCACTGGTCTGTTGATAATGGTTGGGATAAACGCACATTTCTGTTCAGGATCTTATTTGTTATTTGCCAAAACTGGTGGGAACCAAGCCGCTTTTGACGTGGAGAGTGGCATCAGAGAGAAATATTGAGAGGAGCAGGAGGAGGTAAGAGGAGGAGAACGGTAGACAAATAAACAGATAAGTCGCTTTTATCGTTTAATCTAGGTACATTGTACGCGGCCTCGGCCGGCAATCCTACTTTCAGTAAGGCTACATATGTTTCCGTTGAACTCCTCGTAAGAAATGCAGCTTACCTTACTTTCCGCTGTGCCGAATCATCCGTGTCTTTCCCAATTGTTTTGTTGAGCATTTCGGCGATTTCTTCGGGCGATTTTCCTGGTAACAGCATCTTCATGACTTTTTCTATTTCTATCCGTTTTAATTTACCCATTTTGATGAGTTTTGTTATCAGTTGAAGTTCCTGGAAACAGAATAATCGATGTAATAATACACGTTTTTAAGTACGTAATCTATTACCTTCCAATCCGGTCTTAAAAATTTAAATCACCCGATCATCGAACTAAGAAATGCAAAATAATAATTTGATGGTGTTAAATGCCATAGAGTACACTTTTATCGATTTCAAAATAAATCTATAAGAATGTGTTGTTTAAATAAATAAAATATATTTTGATCTTGATTTCGAAAATTAGAATTTTCTTCATCAAAGCAAAATGTTTATTTTCATCGTTCGATATAAAGTGGTGTAGCAGAAGCAGCAATAACTAAAATGAGGGGAAAAAGAGCTTACCTCGGGTATGTCTGTTGTGTCACCAGTTGGGGGGAAAAAGAGAATTCCAAGATGGCGTCCGGGGGTTTTTATTAGCATTTACCCCATGCAACTCTCGGAAAATCACGTTTCTGTCTCATGTGATTATGCAAATGGATAATTCCCGGCCACTATAAAAGCAGGAGGCTAGAGACGAGTCGGCAGTGTCCTGCAAACTGTGTGTATGGGTGTTTCTGGCGATTGGAGTGTGTCTTCTTTTACCACGGTTATCACGGACAGGAATTCCCTCTCTTCTGGAGGTGGGCGATATTGACTATTTTGAAGTTGTACTGTTGCTGACAGAACATTTATTTATTTATTTATTTTTTGCCTACTACATTTTTGTTTCAAGCTATTTCGGCCCGAATATGGCGAATGTGCGGATAAGCAGTGATATTATCAAGCCGTTCTCTGGCGAGGGAGACGTTGTAGCGTGGCTGAAAAAAGTGAGACTTGTCGCACAACTTCAGCAGGTGGATGACGTAGCGAGTCTGCTACCTTTATACCTGGAAGGCGATGCGCTGGCCCTCTACATGGAAATGGAGGAGGACGATCAAAAGAAAATAGACCAGATTGAGGCTCGATTAAAGGAGGCATTTACTGATGACGCGTTTGCAGCATATAGAAAAATAACTATGGTTAGATGGGCTGGTGAACGTGTGGATGTGTACGCCAACAAAATCAGGCAGTTGGTTGGATTGGCCGGATTCACAGGAGAAAGTTCAGAGAGACTCACAAAATTAATTTTTGTCACTGGATTCCCTGACACCATCTCAATTGCTCTTCAACAGGTGCCGAACATCAAAGCCCTGACCATGGGGGAGCTAATGTCGAGAGCGAGAATTTTGACGACGACTGGCGAACAAAATCAGGATGTGGTTGCGGCCACACGCTCACCCAACAACAGGGCCCAGAATAATCCTGTTAACGTGACCTGTTTCAAATGCAATGTTAAAGGCCACCTTGCAAGGGACTGTCGAAAACGTGGAACACGGTGTTACCGTTGCGGTGAGAGTGGACACTGGGCTCGGAACTGCTCGGGAAACGAGGAAGGGGAGGACGCATAAGCGCCAGTCTCCTTCCCAACCAAGATGTGAACACGACGCTCCCGGTGATAAGCATCCATGTTGACGGGACGCGATGTTTGGCGCTTATTGATACAGGATGCTCCAGGACAATTTTACATGCAGACCGGTGCCGGTCTTGGAGAAAAACAAACGTAAATGTCAACACAATTGGTGGAATGTCCCATGCGTGCTGCGGTGTTGGAACGGTCTCTGTATCCACTGATGAAGGTGTGTCTGCCAGAGTCGATGTGTTGGTGGTGCATGGCAAGCCACTGGGATTTGACTTGCTTCTAGGGATCGACGCCATAAAAGCTCTAGGAGGTGTCGTTGTCAAGCCTACAGGATCAGTGCGGCTGGGCGCCAGGAAAAGTATTAAATGCGCAGCCATTTCTATCGATGAACCAGATTTCACTGCTACCTTTGACCATCAAAACCGAACGTGGACCGCATCGTGGAAATGGTCTGTGGACCACCCCCCTGAAAGGCTGCATAATCGAGTGTCAGAGTACCCAGTACCAGCAGAAATTCGTGAAGAATACACGCAGGAGCTCCACACCTGGATAGATAATGGTTGGCTCGTGCCATACCCAGAGGATAAATTGGGACCCCCCAAAGGTCTAATTCCCCTGATGGCTGTTATACAGCAGAACAAAGCCAAAGTGCGCCCGGTAATGGACTACCGGGAGCTAAATCATTACGTAGACGCATTTACGGCCAACGCAGATGTTTGTGCAGCTAAGCTGCGTGAGTGGAGACAAAAAGGTGCTAACGTGTCTCTACTGGACCTCAGAAGAGCATACCTACAATCCGGGTCCATGAGACACTGTGGCCATACCAGACTGTGGAAATCGATGGGAAAAAATACTGTCTGACCCGTCTTGGGTTTGGTTTGAATGTGGCTCCCTTGATAATGAGAGCAATTGTCAGCGAAGTACTATCTCAGGAAGAAGTTATAAGCCGCGCAGCATCTGCTTACATTGATGACATTTTTGTCAATGAAGACGTGGTGCCCGCGACCCGTGTGAGAGAACAACTCGCGCAGTTCGGGTTGGAGTGCAAGAACCCGGAGCAGTTGAAGGACGGTGCACGGGTGCTGGGATTGGCAGTCAGGATGGAACGCAATGAACTGCGGTGGAAGCGAGGAAATGCAATTCCGGAGGCTCCCAGTATTGTTACGCGACGAACAATCTTTTCCCTGTGTGGTCGACTTGTCGGGCACTTTCCGGTGTGCGGTTGGCTTCGTGTGGCTTGCGGAATACTCAGAAGGAGAGTAAGTTCGGTAACGAAGGGCTGGGATGATGAAGCAAGGGACGCTGTACTACATCGTATGATGTTCGAAACCTTAAAATCTGCACAGCAGAACGATCCGGCACAGGGAAATTGGTGTGTGGACGGCGAAGAGCTGAATGTATGGGTCGATGCTAGCTCCCTAGCAATTGGGGCAGCCTTGGAGATGTGTGAAACTGTGCTGGAAGATGCATGTTGGCTGCGACCTGAAGATGACTCTCAACATATCAACTTGGCTGAACTGGATGCCGTATTGAAAGGCATCAATTTGGCTCTCCAGTGGCAGAGCAAGGTGCTACACATAAAGACAGATTCTGTTTGCGTATACCATTGGGTCTCGGACACGCTAACTGGAAAGGCGCGAGTACGCACCAAAGCAGCAAGCGAGATGCTTATTAGGAGGCGATTAAGCACTCTTAAGGAGCTCGTGAAAGAGTACGGGCTGACAGTGGATGTGACGCTGGTTCCATCAGCACGAAACATTGCTGACCGACTGACACGAGTGCCACAGCGGTGGTTTGAGGCAATGAAAAAGAAAAACGGTCTTGACCCAGTGATAGGCGCGGTCCACACAGACGAGCTGGATGAGAGTCAAATCATGGCTATTCACAAAGATAGTGGACATCCGGGGGTGCGACGCACTACCTACTTTGTCAGAAGAAGATGTCCAACCACGACAAAAGCAACTGTCAGAACGGTCATACAGAAATGCGAGGAATGTCAGTCCATTGACACAGCGCCAGTCAGGTGGGAAAAGGGAAAGCTGGAAGTTAACGAGAATTGGCAGAGAATTGGAATGGATATCACGCATTATGGCACCTTCCATTTTTTAACTTTAACAGACTGTGGTCCATCGCATTTCTCCATTTGGAGGAAATTGGCAAGGCAGGACTCGGCAAGCGTGATTCATCAGTTGGAGGCAGTGTTCCTCGAGCGTGGCGCGCCGCATGAACTCCTTTTAGACAATGACACAGCTTTCTGCAGCAATATGTTCCAAGCATTTGCATGTAAATGGGGAGTTCACTTGCGATTCCGTTGTGCATACGCTCCAGCCGGGAATGGCATAGCGGAGCGATGTCATCGAACAGTGAAACGAATAGCGGCTAGAATGTGTTGTCCCATACAGGAGGCTGTCTACTGGTATAACAGCACACCAAGAGACGACACATCTCCCTCCACTGCGCCTGCCAACAGGATTTATCAATACGAAGTTCGAGTAAAGAAGACCAATCTCGCAACTGCGTCCCCAGGTCCCAAAACAGCTTTTACCAGGTTGGAGATCGCGTATGGGTCAGAAGACCGCAAAATCGATGTACCACGAGGTTCGGCAAGGGTGAGGTGACCAAGGTGATCAGCCCTCAGTCGATTTTGGTGGACGGTGTGCCTCGTCACGTGAAGGATTTGCGCCCTCGCCATTATGTTGTTACATCGGAGGAAGAGGGAGACTCAGACAGTATGATGTCTTCTGAAAAGACAGAGAGTATGATGCAGGACGACGAAGAGGATTTTGAGCCATATAATGTACATACTGAAGAAGCGGAGGAAGGACCACCCGTCTTGCCTCTACGAAGGAGTACCCGACAGAAACGAATACTGCCCTCCTGCCCTGATTGTGAAACACCGCCTATGGAGCAGACTGGTGGCAATAATGGCGATGAGGAGGATGGCAGGGAGGAAGTGCTGCCTCCGGTTCTTCGGAGAAGTACCAGACAGAGACGACTGCCCCCCTGCCCCATTTGTGATCATGAGATCAGGGGGGAGTGTAGCAGAAGCAGCAATAACTAAAATGAGGGGAAAAAGAGCTTACCTCGGGTATGTCTGTTGTGTCACCAGTTGGGGGGAAAAAGAGAATTCCAAGATGGCGTCCTGGGGTTTTTATTAGCATTTACCCCATGCAACTCTCGGAAAATCACGTTTCTGTCTCATGTGATTATGAAAATGGATAATTCCCGGCCACTATAAAAGCAGGAGGCTAGAGACGAGTCGGCAGTGTCCTGCAAACTGTGTGTGGGGGTGTTTCTGGCGATTGGAGTGTGTCTTCTTTTACCACGGTTATCACGGACAGGAATTCCCTCTCTTCTGGAGGTGGGCGATATTGACTATTTTGAAGTTGTACTGTTGCTGACAGAACATTTATTTATTTTTTTTTTTTTTGCCTACTACATTTTTGTTTCAAGTGGACTTTTTGATGTAAAAAAAAATCCAATATGTCTGTTGGTGCGGCTATGCCAGTTTAAATCAGTATGAAGCGTGTGCATTTGTTAAAAGTATTGTTTCGTAAAGGTATTTTTATGTGTAGAAAAACGTAACGTACGTTAAAATAGATAACAATGATTTTAATCTTAGCTTCCGAAAATTAGAATTCTCCTGATCAAAGCAAATGTTTCTTTCTTTCTTTTTCTTTATCTGATGTTAAAGTGTGTGACAATTAACAATCTCATATGTCTTTCACAGTTTTAATCTAATTTTCCGAAGAATTCAAAACTTGAAGCAGTGTCATTTTCAAAAGCTCAGATCGCAATCAATTATATTCATTTTAACATTAGTTTTGGTTGTCTATATTAATAGCACCTTTACTAAAGAAAAATGTTTTTTAAAAATTCTCTAGTATTCGGTTATATATATATATATATATATATATGATGATTGAGACGTCTTGTCAGACGAGTGCTCTTCCCTCAATCACTGAAAGTCCATGTGCCCGAATATGACTTTTTAGTCCTACCAGCGCCTTGCACACCCTCAAGTAGATATGACACTGAAAACGGTCATTCGTATGCATACACATATATACATACATGGATACATATATATATACACATACACACATATACACATACATATATATATACATACACATATATATACATATATGTATACATACACAATACATAAATACACATACATAGATATACACATACACACATGCATACATAAACACTCATACACATATATACACATGAATACACACATATACATACACACATACATATATCTACACATATATACATATATAAATTCATACACACATACATATACCTACACATATATACATATATACATTCATACACACATACACATACATAAACATACATATGCATACACATATATATGATGGCAGCAAATTCGCTTTCGAATATTACCATCACTCGATATAGCACAAAAAAGGTATATAGAAACACGAAAACATTCAGTGATGGACCGCACGAATATGACTTTTAAGCCCTTCCAAACTAAGGCATTGTGTCCGTTCAAGCACCCCCACATCACTGACACACATCTGCCAACCCACACCTAAGATTCGCCGTAGGCACATCTGGTGAAACCGCCCGAGACGTCTCAAATGCTCCCTGCATGTTGTCCAAGTTTCACAACCATAGATAAGAGTAGAGAGAACGCATGCGGCATAAACCTTAATCTTAGATAGCAGCAAGATCCCATGGCATCTCCACAAACGCCCGCCTAACTTTCCGAAGGCATCACTTGCCCTGCTGATCCATAACGATACCTCATCATCCAGGGCACCGGACATACTCAGTGTGCTACCCAAGTATACAATCTTAGTGACTACTACTATCCTTGACCCACAGATATAAACTGATGACTTATAGTATGGCATGCCCGGAGCAGGCTAATATATTAAGACAGTTTTTTTTTTCAGATTGATGGTCAGGCCCAATGCGCTGTAGGCAACCGCAAAGGCGTCCACAAGATGCTGCATATCAGTTACCGTATGAGCCACCAGATCACAGTCATCCACATAGAGCAAGTCACGAATCATGTTGGTGAGTACTTTTGTACTTGCATTGAAACGCCTAATGTTGAACAACCCCGCAGTAGTTCGGTAACGAGTATAGACACCATCAGAGCACATCCCAAATGCCATCCGAAAGACCGTGGTGAAATACAACGCAAAGAGTGTGGGTGCTGGGATGTCTCCCTGCTTAACACCATTTTCTACTGCGATAGGATCAGCCAGCTTTCCCTCAACATTGATGACAGACTTCATATCATCGTGGAAGAGCTTTAAGATGGTTACTAAAGGACAGGCAAGCTTTTTCAGAATCTCCCAGAAAGCATCCCTATTGACTGTATCAAAGGCCTTAGTTAAATCGATGAACACCTGATACAGTCCCTTTTGCTGTTCTATACATTTCTCCTGTAGTTGCCTGGCTGTAAAAATCATATTCACTGTCCCTCGACATCTTCTGAAACCACACTGCGACTCAGGCAAAACATCGTCAGCAATGTGCTCCAGCATTCTGTCTAGCATGACCCTACAGAGCACCTTACCGACTACTGACAAGAAAGAGATGCCCCGATAATTTCCACATTCATCTCTGCTACCCTTCCCCTTGTATAGCACTACCATCAATGCATTCCGCCAATCCTGCGGAATACACTCATCCCGCCAAGCAGTCTGCCACAAATCCGCCAAACGATGCATCATCTTGGGTCCAGAAAATTTAAAGATCTCCACATGCAAATGATTCGGATCAGGAGACTTTCCATTGTTCAGCTTATGGACAGCTGCTTCAACCTCCTGGAGAGAAGGAGCCTCTGCTAAGATATCCTTGACCGGATTGCTAGGAATCGACCTAACAAACTCCTGATCAACGTAAGGTTTGTTCAGGAGGTCACCGAAATGCTCCCTCCATCTATGAAGAATGTCGGTAGGGTCTCGAAGAATATCCCCACCATCCCTCGAACGCAGAGGATTGATAGGTGATCTGGATGGACCGTAAACCGCACGGAGTAGGCTGTATAAGACGTTGGTGTTGTTCAAATCCGAGGCGAGCACTATTTCCTCAGCTTTCTGCCTCCATCATTCATCCTGCATGTTACGCAATCTCCTCTGATTGCCTTAAACTTGTCCCTCAATCTATCTTGCTCACCATCCATCAAACCACCCCCGAGATAAGCGTGCAATGCCCTGGCCTTTGAATGAAGCAGAGCTTGAATTTCAGTATCATTCTCATTGAACCAATCCTGATGTTTACGCTCACAATAACCTAATACTCTTTAACAACCCTCATAGACAGATTCCTTAAAAGCAGGCCAAGTGTTTTTACAATCAATCTCTTCCATCTCCTTAACTAGTTTCTCCCTCACAATATTGTCCCTTAGACGGGCAACATTAAGTCGCTTTGGAATAGCCACGCTAGCTCCCCTAATCTTGGGCTTCATAACACACTTAATCTTTGCACGGACCAACCGATGGTCGGTCCAGCACTCTGCACGCTGCATGACACGAACACTGCAGATATCCCTCATTTCACGTTTTCTGACTAGCACATAGTCTATCAAGTGCCATTGTTTGGAACCAGGATGCATCCAGGTCGTCTTGTATTTGTCCTTCTGCTGAAACACGGTGTTACCGATTTAAAAAACCATCTCTGAACAAAACTGCAACATCAGACCATTGCTATTACACTTGCCCATTCCGTATTTACCCAGGACATCCCAGGTTTCAAAATCTCTTCCCATCCTATCATTAAAATCTTTAAGAATGAAGATCTTGTCAGCAGAGGGAATGCGTATAACTACACTGCACAAAGCAAGGTAGAAAGCAACCTTTTCATCTTCTGTTGCATCCACAGATACTCAAAAAAGTTATATAACGATCATTTACCAGAGGTAACCTCATAGTCATGATCCGGTCACTCACACCACACGGAAGTTCTTCCAGGCTAGAAAGAATTGATGACTTCATAGCAAAAGCCACGTCTGATTCCCTCTTACATCCATCCGCTCTACGACTCCAGAAAATGGTGTAGGTCCCAGCCAACTCAGAAAACTGTCCCTCATCAGCCAGCCTGGTCTCAGACAGAGCAAATATGTCCATGTCATAACGTTGAAGTTCCTTAGAGACAAGAGCAGATCTAGGCTCTGGACGCGTTATTGCTGACGGCAAGTCAAGCAGAGTCCGCACATTCCTACAGTCGATGGTCATTGTCATATATTTCCTCGCAGTAGCATGATGACGACCGGGTCTAGGCTGTGGAGTCCTGAAACACCTGCCGGGCCAGGCCCTGGAAATTCCAGTTCCCTAATTGCCATTTACGTTTATAATCATATTTTCCAACTTCATTGAATGTTTTGCCGTTTTAGGCTACAGCCAGCCTATTTTTTTCTTTTCTTTCCTCCCACTATCAAGATACACGAGATGGTAAAAAGTGCATCTAATTTATATCGAGCAATGCATGTGCCTGAGGATTGTAATGGTGGAGAAAGACTTTGCACCGAGACAATCCCACTCTCTAAACAACTGCCACATTGATCCAAAAAGAAGAGCAAGTCAACATCATTGGATGCAGCAGTCATCACAGGTTTTATATCAGAGTTTTCCTTCTCCTAGGGAAGTTGCTTTCACCACGGCTTAAAGAGCCCTACACATTCATATATATGCATATATACATACACACATATACATTATTACTCACATATACATATACATACACATATACACACATACATATACATATGTACATATATACACACGCATACATACATACATACATACATACATACATACATACATACTTACATATGACAGTAGATCAGTTATTACATGTTTCCAGTATGTAAGGCCTACACGCGTCACAACTTTTCCATCGTCACAGGATTTTTTTTGTAGGCAAATATTTGTTAGAGTATCTGTACCAAGATGTTATTGCAGCGTTTTAGCTTTGCGCGACAGCTAAGTCTCTCTTAGTTCAAAATGTGGAGATCCAGCAACAAGCAAGAGCAAGATAGCGAGAAACAAGCCAACCTGCAGACCAGATTATAATTCGGGTATTTGTCTTCCGCTTTTTTTTACATGGGGGTCACCACTTATCAAGGCCCGAAAGCCACTCAGGGATAAGGGTTACTGCGTGTAATCAATGAGATAATCCTGTAGTAATCCTTAGTATTGGGGGTTTTGATAGAGTGTCTTACTTAAGGGGGCGGTTTGTCAGGAATTTGTTTATGTTGAACTTGAAGACATCCAAGTTGTAGTCAGGTGGGGAAACAGGCAAGCGGCAGAGAGTTCCACTGGCGTGCAGTTCTAAGAAAGAAGCTTTGCTCATGGAATTTACGTTTGGATTTAGGCACAGATAAAGAGTGGGGAAAATTATTGACAGTAGTTTCAGCCAGACGGGTGTTTCTCGTGAAAGATTGGCGAAGAGGGACAAGGGATTCGAGCTCAGACCAGCACCTGCCATGGAAATAACGATAAAACAGAGACAGGCTCGCAACGTCTCTTCTGTGGGAGAGAGGTTGCAGGGAAGAGAAAAGGGAATCCCCCACTAAACCACGAAGTCTATTTTGTACTCTGTCAAGGTAGGATAGGCTGTTTTTAGCAGCTCCTGCCCAGATGTGGCAGCAGTACTCTATCCTTGGACGTACTTGGCTTTTATAAAGATAGAGAATTGCATTAGTAGTGAGATATCTTCTGGAGCGGTAGAAGGATCCCACCATTTTCCCATTGTCCCTGGCAACAGATTTGATGTACGTGTTTCATTTCAGATTAGGAGTAAATTTTAAATCATAGATTTGCTTCTCCTTGAGGGGTCGCCTTCACCACGACTTACGGAAGCCCTCTCCATTATAATGCTATATCGATCCCTGTCTGGGAGTAAGGTTGCTGGGCACTAGAGCATATTCCACACGCCGTAGGGTCATGCATCCCGCATCTGACAGGGCCTAAGCTTCTCTGGAGGTTTCTGTCAGGGTTACCTCACTCTTAGCCTTTGGTTAAAGAACCTTGGCCCATAAGACAGTGGGAGTCCAGTTATACAGCGCCAGACACATGCCGAGTCCCAACAATAAATAAATAAATAAAAACCAACACACACTACACGTAAAACAGGTGGTCATGTGTTACGGTGTCTGCGCAAATCCCAAATGGAAGGGGTGTCCAAAATGGCAGGACTCCCCAGCGATCACGATGACGGTGATGATGGGACCAATTAAATTAATTTAATCAATTTCCGTTTACCTATTCATGTTCAAATCAATTTAAATAAAATAATACATAAACAAAAACAATACATGTCCGACAAAAACGATACGCGTAATGGGCAGACCTTGATCACGATCTTCTGTTAAAAAAGTTCATAGAGGCAAAATCATTTTAAAAAACGTCAGGTCTCTTTGATGTTTATGACGATGATGATGAACACATAAATAAGTAAAAGAAATACATGTCCGACAGAAATTCTACGTATATATATATATATATATATATATATATATATATATATATATATATATATATATATATATGTCACTGACATACATCTGCCAACCCACACCTAAGATTCGCCGTATGTATATACTTCGGAATAAAATTATCTAATAATAAGCTTGTATGGAAACTTGTGATTATAAGATTTACAAGATATTACTGGCATCTAAATAAGGATTGCTCGATGTGCAAGATAGAGCTAATAAATCAAATTTTAGTCATTCAATGAATTTAAAAATTTATGACGTGAAATGTTTGAGTCTCAGATCAAAAGATTTTTATTATTTCTATGCAATAGAAAGAATACATTTGAAATATTTTAACTCCTTATCCTATAGGATTTCGATGTCTACCATCTCTTCAGAGTAGAAAATACACAAAAAATTATATATATATATATATATATATATATATATATATATATATATATATATATACATGGTTAATGGTAGTTAAGAGTGATAACTAATGAATTTAACGAGGTTATTAAGAGTGCTCAATAAAAGAATAGTAAGATACATTTTATTAATTTATGGATTTAAAATTTCACACAAATGTACTTGTATGTTCCTGGTCGTGTTTTTGATAGTTTTTGTATCGCAATGTCTTCGATAAGTACCGATAATCGATAATCGATAATCGAAAAAAAAAACGATGAAAGAAGGAACAGGCGATTTTGACTAAAGTTAACGTCTTACACAGCCTAACATCACAAGTGCATGTGAGAAGTTTTATTACTGCTCAAGCAGAAAAGTTCGGCATATAAAATCAACAGTAGGCTCTTTGATATGACAGGAGCGCGTTCGAAATGAATAACAAATTTGAACAATAATACTTGACGTTTGCCTTTTAAACTTTAATTCAAGCAATTATCATCACACAAGTAAAAAGGCACAGCCTATAAAATAAACAGGAGGTTCTTTGATATGATAGGGGCGCGTTCGAAATGAATGTTTCTGTTTATAGCACAATTGATGTATTATATTTTATTTTTGCATTTCAAACTTTAATTCAGGCCATTAGTGCAATATAAACTACAATTATTAACTGCCGGGATAATTGAAAATAGGTGATTTTATCGACAATAAATTATAGGAGGGTAAGACATTTGTTGATCCTCATTCATTTCCGGACAACGTCAGGTCTCCCCTAGAGTATATATATATATATATATATATATATATATATATATATATATATATATATATACCTAGAATTACTTTTAATACTTACAGACATTAGTGTTTTATCCTCTCGGGAATCAACAGCGCAGGGAATCACGATTTCCGCCTGTCGCGAGATTCGAACCCGGCCACGGAGCCATCTCTGACTCCATTTGCAAGGAACAAACCGCTCGGCTAATGTTATCAGTGTTTATAAATAAGCTGTGTGTCATTAAGATTCATGCATTTAATTATAACTTATGTTCTCACCTTATACGACAAATGTGATTTCAATCAAATTCCTACCTTTTCTTGAAGTTGCTTTTTAATTTCTAATTCGTTCTTTTGTCGCGCCTCTTCTAATAATTGGTTCATTTTATGTTCCATCTCGTTCCTAGAAAGATCAAACAGAAATAAACAAGTGTTATTATTACTTTATAACGAAATTATGTAAACAGTTTCTCGATTAATATCCATATGGTTTACACACTTTTTTTCTCATAAAATAATAAGTCTTACGAAAATACATAAATGCATACTTCTTTTTTTGTTTTTTCACCAATATTTGTTTCAGGCTTTTGCTTTTAACAGCAAGTGTTTACACGGCATTGGTAATGACCGAGTTTATATCTATTGGCATTTGCGTGATCGCATCTGTATAATAATGCAGTAGAACCCCGGGATACGGCATTAATCCGTTCCAGGGTTGGGATCGTAAGGCGAACTCGCCATATGGCGGTCCTAAGCAAAATTTTATACAGTACATATTAAAAATTAGTAACAAAATACCGTACAGTATGCAAAAACATTTTTTTTATAATACCGGAAGGCGGGGCAAATGCCTTTAACAGGGGACGAAAGAAAGATCGTAACCTAGGGAGCACTATGCCGGTCACCGTATCCCGGGGTTCTACTGTACACTAAAGCTCCAAAGTACTGTCCGCGGGGGTTCTACTGTACACTAGTCTCCAAAGTACTGTCCGCGGACCAGACCCGGCCGGTCAATGTCTTTAATCTGGCCAGCAGGTATCTTATAGAAAACCTAAAAATATACACAGGAAAAGATTTTTATATCTGTTGGAATTTGCGCTATCCCATCTGTATAATAATACAGTAGAACCCCGGGATACGGCGTTAATCCGTTCTAGGGTTGACATCGTAAGGTGAAATCGTCGTATGGCGGGATTGTGTAAAAATAAAGAAAAGAATGTGGCTTCAGAGCACAAGTTTCACTCAAAATAAGAAAACCATCAAAACAACATTAAATACGTCATTTGCTAGAGGTATGCCGCGTATTCTTCTTGATTTTGACTCTCCGTTGCCAGCCATCATTTTTATTTTCTATTGCAATCGACACAAAATTCATTTTTTTTTTCTGTTAAATATGTTGCGGTTTACTTAATAAAGTTGATAAACTACAGCAATAATACATTTGTGACGGTTCTCCACTTCCTCCTTCTATATTGTTATATCAGTAATGCACCAATTTCGTACTTCTAAAGTCAGTACTAAGTAAGAATTTTCGAATGTCAATTTTTTTAACAGAACATTCTGCACTGATTCAAATTTTGGAGACAATTGGCTTGTTAACCATGTTTTATGGTTATTCATCCACTGTTTCTTTTTAAGTTTATTCATTTTTATTTTATCACTAGCGGGGGTACCCGGCGTTGCCCGAGTGTTTGTTTCCGGGACGGGGGGGAGTTTTAAAAAATGTTATGGTAGGTAAGTAGGAAGGATCAAACCCGGAGTCATGAGAAAAAGTAGGAAAATAAAGTGTGAAAATAAAAACAAAAAAAAAACATCTGCAATATTAACAGTTCGGCCACCAAGAAAAGTCCATTCCAGTTGTTTAGGAAAAAAAAACAAAAAGAACGACTACGGTAGGTCGGCGCGAACGTGAAAATATAATGTGAGTTGTCCAGCACGCTAACCACTACGCCACAGAGCACTGCAGCTTAGCTTAGTGATTTTAAATAACTTGACATGAAAGAACTACGAAGCCAAACCGGTGTTCTCTTCTCAACTGTTCCTTGTGAACGATCCCCAAACGGTGTTAAGTGGTGGTAGGGGGAGGAGGAATTTATAAGAGAGAAAATATTTTACCACTTCCATTGATCTTAACCGATTTTGGCCGTAACTTCTCAGCAGAAAAAGTATAGAAATCTAAGATTATCGAGGAATTTGAGAAATAATAAGCCTATAACACACCTCAGATATTGTTCTGCCGTTTGTGCATATTATATTTGCATGAAATATCTTGATTTTAATCCTATTAAGGTCAAAATCCGACGGGAAAAATGAGTTTATTTTATTTATATAGAGATTATTATTTTTTTTTTTTTTGCCACACACTGAGTGCCTGCGATCCCAGGCTAAATTTGTAGGAGATCTCGGAGTAGTAGGGGACTCCAGAGATAGTGCGTTATGGCCCACATATGTGTGGACATGCCGTGACACACTACCAACCCCTACCCCACTGTTTTGTAGGTGCCCTTGGTTGGGCGAAGACTAAGGGAACCAACCCCAAAATCAAGCACCACTACCTTGTGGGCCTTATCACAGCAAAAGACTAACAGATGGGAACTCTGATTTCAAACCGTACTGCTACCTTGCAGTTTTTCTTACAGGGCTATGGAAGCCTCATCCAGAAAGAAAAGGCGTAATAGCGGTCACAATAAGGCAACTGTTTACCTCATTGAGATTACTTTCGACAGAAGCTGCGGCCTCCTCTGCTGCCAGTCGTCGCGGGTTTGCTCCACTGGACATGAGCATTGGAGGTTCAGAGGGTGTTTATCTGATGCGCAACAGATACTGCACCTAAACTCCGCAAGCAAGTCTGGAGCCAAGGTGGAAGGCCCCGTGGCGATCGAGTGATACTACGCCAACACTGAGGGATAAAGCACTGAGGCCCCAACTAGTCATCGTCAAGACTAACGGGCTGCATGATGATGATGATGATGATGATGATGATGATGATGATGATTTTTTTTATTTGAGCCCGCGCAGTCCTTAAAAAATCAGCAATATTCCACCCCTTCGTTGGAAAACTTTGGAGACCCCTGCACGAAGGAAATTGCATATTCGTACTCCGTTATCACCTTGCACATCCATTTAAACATATAATTGTCTGATAGTGTGTCGCTAAGGTAAAAGTTTTGACTTGATCCACTATAAAATAAACAGGGTACAAAACCGGCTTCGAAATCTGGTGGACGATGTCCTTTTCTTCTCCGTATTACCTCTTTTTCACGAAATAGACGTTGCAAATTTATCTCTGCTCTATCGTTATTTTCATGACAAATGCCTAACTGAGGTTCAATATATGCCCTCATATAAAATATTCACGACAGAAGTCACTCTTTCTGTCTGTGCCTGCAACTAAAAGAAAATTTCATGAGCATAGTTTCTTTTCTTGGAACTGTCCATCTGTGGAACACAATACCTCGGGGATGCTTCCTAGTTGATTACAACATGGTCAAACGTAAACAAATTCTTGTTCAGTCGTCCTCTATGAATAAATTTCTATTAATTTCAACCATCACCGTCCATCACAGTATTGTCTCGTCTGGCATTCATTAACCCTTATTGCTATAGAATGGATCAAGAGAGAAAGAGAGGAGTGTGAGTTATAGTGTAGACACCTTGACCGGAAGTCAAGATCAGCTGATCGGATTGCGTGTGAGCCATGTGATCAAGTTAGCTGAATTGGGGAGATTTGGTTGAGACTTGGAAGAGAGCAGACGGCTTCGCTGTTGTCTCCTTCCCTTTGCTGGGGGGGAGGCAAACGCTGACGTGGTATATATAAGACCTAGAAGAAGAAACCACACAGGCCAAATTCCCTTTCCATTCTTCTGCGATCGATCTGGAAGGTGAATAAAAACTATAGAATCAATTTCTTGTCTTGGAGTGAAATGAATCTTCGTCCCCAAAAACAGGTACCAGTCTCCCTCCCAGACGAGGTGTTCCAGATGAACTAACAAAAAAGCAGAAGGTATGGTGAAAATGCATGTCACACACACAACGACATTAACTCTGATAAGATAATTAAACACTCAATTGGTAAGAAATATATGTATCAATATTTATAGAAACACTCCCGTTCATACAAAACTGTATCTCGCTTTATATATACCTGTTTATGTCTCCAACATGCTATCTCTTCCAACATGAACATCATAATGCGGTCGTGGATATGACCTTAAACTATATCCAGTGGTGAGGCCCCAGCTTGCGGGCTTTGGGGAGTGTGGAGCCACCCTTTAATTGCAATTGCTCCCAGGTCCACTCTCACCCGGAGTGGTAGTACCTGTTAGGGTCCCAACTATGGGTTAAATAGAAACCGACTTGAAAACAACAAATATATTCTAATTAAAAAAGTTTTCTTCAAAATTTTTGGATTCGGCATTAAATAACTTGAAAAGGGTTGATACGACGTAAAACGAAAACAACCAAACCAATCTATCATAATGCATACACAATCTTCATAAATTAAATTATCATTTTTAAGCGTAATGCACGACCCAAAAACGCCAGGCGTCCAACTACTATGCTACATTTCAATATGTGCTATTGTGTGCCAAAAACTTCTACGCCTCAAAATTGAATAAAATCAGAAAAGTCTTACCTGAACTTTTCTCTTTCCATCATTTGTTTGTTTTTCAATACCAATCTCTTCATTCTCGAGGCGACATTATCCTTACTGTTTTTGAAAGCGTATTTCATCTCGGCTTCGTGTTTCTCAACCATCGTCTCCTGGCGTTTCAGCATTCGCTTCTGGAGATTTTCTTGGAGAATCTAAATGCATAATAAAAAAAAACATGATTTGTATTATTTACATTGTTCGGACTATTGTTATCATCTTGGTTGTTATTTTCACAACGTTTCGGCCGATGTAATCCCCGACCATCTTTAGGTGTACCTTATTGGTTAACAGCGGAAAGAATGTGTTTCTTCTTTTTTCCAGATCTTCTTCATAATAGTAATTCTTTTCGGGGTCTATAACAACAAACTTAATCAGGGGGTTGACATTGGAAATTACTTTTTTTCCATCCCTCTTTGCCGTTAAATTGTACATGTAATAGAGATGGTACCGTATATCGAGAGAAGGCGATGAAGAGGGAAGTATTGAAGAGGAGGTATTTGAGAAGAGAAAAGGGGGAGAGCGAGAAGGAGAAAGAGTAGGAGATATATAGAGAGAGTAGAGATATTGAGATTAACTGAAAGATACGTAGAAAGAGTTGTTTTTAAGGATGATATTACACATTTTAACTTTTCTATCTTGTTGTTCATGAGGTCCCATGCTAGTAGACAAATCAAAACTTTTAGTTCGTTAAAACCGGACAAAACTTATAGATGTTGACTTAGAATGGGTGCTTTGTTTCAAATTGATGACTGAATGTTATTAAATTTGTGATCGAGTTCGCATTAAATACAAATCCATATTAATCCCTAACTCTGCATCGAACAGATACCAGAATACACTGTTCGCTGAAACATAATAAAGGTCCATACCAAAATTCGGCCAGATCGGACCAGTACTTTCCGAAAAAAAGTTGAACGGACAGAGAAAAGTGAATATATTGCAAATGTTTGAATTAAATTCAACAGAATGTCGAAAAACAGACTAAGGATAAAAATAAAAATCAAAACGTTAATCTTATTATGTTTCGACTCATGACTTTCTTCAAATGTGTTTCATTATTGTCTGACATTTTGCTATGGTGTTAAATGGTAATAAAACGAAAAGAACACAAGACTTTTAGAAACAAACATGCATTCACATATATTACAGGCAAGGCGGGTTGAGAAATACCGTTCCTCAACTGTTGGACGTTTGCACACAGCCTCCTTGGCCGCGTACCAATCTCTGACTCTCAGGCACCGGTACTCGTTACCGGAAGTGACGTCATCAGAGGAAATAACGTCATGAGATAGTCCATTAATCCCATGGATGGGGCGTCTCCAACACATTTCTATGTAATTTTGACTTTACTCTAGTTCTGCCAGCCATGACCTATTAGAAATAAATTAGTTTGTAATTGTATATTCTTTATATTGACTGATCATTGAACCTTCGAAGCTCCAGAGGGCAGTCACTTAGAACTGATTATTACTATATTACTATATTATATTTGAAAAAGTATTTTCCACGTACAGTGCTAGTATGATTTTTTTTAGCTTTAAACCTGTTCTTGTTATATATATATATATATATATATATGTATATATATATATTAACTCTTTTTCAAGATGTCTTTTAACATGTTTTATTAATCATTTGTTCATATTCTTACATATATATATATATATATATATATATATATATATATATATATATATAAAATAAAATAAAAATTACAATTAAATTTACCAAAATGATCCAAGATGGTAAAACTAAAGTATATTGTAAATATTAAAGAATTAATATTTATACAGTTATCTCAGCCAGAAGTAAAAGCTGGATAAAACTAAATAGGAGATAGAGCTTATAATAGGAAGTGAAGAAAAAGGTGATTACACGTGAATGGATAGTCTGGTGAAAGATAAATAATCCAATGACGGTAAAATCCAAAAATATAACTTCAAGAAAGTTAATTGAAATGCAAATGGAAATTAAATTAACTTTCTTGAAGTTATATTTTTGGATTTTACCGTCATTGGATTATTTATCTTTCACCAGACTATCCATTCACGTGTAATCACCTTTTTCTTCACCATATTACCTCTGCTTCACTTTTTTTGTTATCAAGTAAGATCTTTGACTTACTTGTTGTTTCATCAAATACTTTTGTATGCAAAATCCGATCCAGCATTTTGCTAATTCCTACCCTCTGATGAGAAGGAAAGTATTTCTTGGAAACTCCGCGCATTAAGGACTATCCACTTATCTAGTGTTTCCTTATCAGATTAAATATGTTTTTAACTCCTTTTCAAAGTGTTTTTCACATGTTTTATTAACTGTTTGCTCCTATATATATATATATATATATATATATATATATATATATATATATATATATATATATATATATATTATATTATATTATATTATATTATATTATATATATAAATATATAATATATGTATATTATATATGGATGAGGATCCTGTTCCGTCCTCATCGAGAGATTTGGTATCTCCGATAAGTAGTCTCTACTTCGTAAAAATACATAGCTACATGCAACATACAAACTCCTTAAACATCTCTACACCTATTAAGTTGAGTTATTTGTCGCACTAATATTGATGTTAAAATTAAATCGAACTTCATAATATACTCCGGCATGGATATTCGAGCTACTTCAGGAAGGTTAACAAATTTTCATATCCTTTGGAAAACTAACTTTAATTACTAATTCGTTTTTATGGTTGCTTATTGTATGATTGGTTTTATTTAACTATTACGCATAGTTCTATTTATGCATATTTTCAACATTGTGTATCATTGCGTAGCATTTAGGATGAGAAGGTTCTAGCACACACACACACAAACACACACACACACACACATACATATATATATATATATATATATATAAGTTAATGTGTCTGTGTGTGTGTGTGTCTGTTTGTGTACATTTCTCTACGCAATAACTCTGTCAATTTTTAGTCTGCAGACTCGAAATTTGAATATACAGGGTATTGAGATTTGGAAAAATCTTTGTAATCGGTGCTCGGGCAGAAATGTTTCTGTTAAGGGGGTCAACGTTCGACGATTTGACCTTTGAGAACCCTACCAAATTCCTCCGATAATTTTGAGTCTAAACACTTGAAATTTTAAATATAGGTTCCTTGGACATGGATCTAACTTAATAATTTGAGTCCAAAACAATAAACGTTAAGGTGTCATAATAGGGGTCAAAGTTTTAAAAAATTGACTACTTTTTTCCTTTTTTTTTTTTTTTGCTCAACATACACCTCCAAACTACCGCTAATATATATATATATATATATATATATATATATATATATATATATATATATATATATATGTATGTATATATATACTAAAAGTTGCCATGTCTATTTCTGATACGATCTCTACCTAACTACTTTGTCAATTTGATGTACTGAAACTTGATATATCGGATATTCGGACCTGTGGAACAACATCGATTGGATTTTTAGTCGGGAAAAATAGTTGCTAAGGCAACAAAACTGAAATTTTCGAAGTTTCAGACGTAATTCAACGTAATATGTATGCTCTACGCATGCGCATATATACATTTACGGGTTAAACTACGTTAAATTGTCAACTTTTGATATGCATGTGTCGTTAGCTTAGATGGTAGCGAATTCCGCTAGAGAGCTGAATATTTTGGTTTTGATTTAAGCTAATGGTACCAATTAATATTTTGTAACATTTTTGAGATCATTCCTATATATTGGGTACAATATCATAATAAATAGAGAATTGATTCTATTATAATAAATACGAAATTAGCATAAATAAAAATATATCGAAGCGTATTATTATTATTATTATTATTATTATTATTATTATTATTATTATTATTTTATCTTCTACTTATACTTATGTATATTCAGTTTATATTAAACGTCCTCTACTCGAGCTAGCTTTAATTTAAGTAATTTAATTTAAAAATACATTAATTTATTAGATAAATGTCTAATTTTGTAATAGAATTATTTTTTTTAATATATCTTCCTAAGAGTGACATGTGCGTAGAGATATTTTTAAATGATTTTCATATTTAAATATCCTATTAATTATTTTGAACGTTTCAATCAAATCCACCTAACCAGGATGACGTAAGATGTTTATAAAAATAGAGTCATTCAGACATATGGAAAAAAAAGGGTTCACAGAAGTTGTTAGATGTGGAAACAAGAAGATAAACGACGAGGAGGAATACCCCCCTCTCTCTCTCTCTCTCTCTCTCTCTCTCTCTCTCTCTCTCTCTCTCTCTCTCTCTCTCTCTCTCTCTCTCTTTGGCATACGGTAATAACAATTCAAACTGTTTATTTGTGTGTCGCCCGAATTTCGCGAGGGAAGGTAAGACACAATATCAGTTTTTAATATGGGAAATATCCAATTGCCTTCTGTAATTTATCTTTATGTATTACTAGCAGGCCGCCCGGCGTAACCCGGTTGTAAAATACGCATAAATATGATATTTAATTTATACAGATTCCACATTTATTATTATTATTATTATTATTATTATTATTATTATTATTATTATTATTATTATTAGAGCCAACCCTCTACCGATTGTATTATAGTAAAAAAAAAAGAAACTGAGACATGTGCATGCCTATATTATGTTTATTTTTCTAAACGGTTAACTTCTTGTAAATAAACAAAGATTGGAACTGACATCGAAACCAAAACCTAAAGACAGTAAGTCAACCATACGATAAACATTAGGCCAGCTTTCGACTATCTTTAAAAAGTGTTTTCAAGCCTACTTATTCTTACCATAGGAAGCTATCATATGAACGATTCACGCATGCGCCGTTGATAATAGATAAAAATCTGATGATCCACACGTCCTGAATTTTTCAATTTTTACTCCATTAGCAGGCATTTTTTCTGGGTGAAATCAATGAAACGTTTCCCACGTGTCTGAATATTCTATATACCAAATTTCAAGTCTGTAGATGAAAATTCGCTGAGTATATAGGTTGAGAGTTGTCTCACACACATACACATTCTTACTTTTATGGATATACTAGTACGTCGCCCGGCGTCGCCCGGCGTCGCCCGGCGTCGCCCGGCGTCGCCCGGCGTCGCCTGGTCGTAAAATATTGTATTTTAATTAATACTAAAAGCGAGACATGTGCATGCGAGTATTATGTTTTTTCTAAATCGTTTACTTCTTTTAAATTTAAAAGAAAAAGAAAAAATACTCGAGCTGAGATCGAAACCAAAACCTAAAGACAGCATGGCAAGTACAATAGCCATTAGACCAGCGTGATACAATCTTTAAAAGCTGTTTTCAAACTACTCATTTTTAAAATAAGTAATTTATAATGTGAACTATTCGCGCATGTGCGTATGTGAAACAGCTAACAGGTAAAAATCCGGTGGTTCCCACGTACCAATTCCTCAATTTTGACATTTTAGCAGCCCTTTTTTAAAATGAAAACGGATTAAAAGTTTTCCACATGTCTGAACATCCTATATACAAAATTTCAAGTCTGTAGATCAAACATTTGTTGAGTATATGGGTTGAGAAGTATCTTTACATACATTCTCACTTTTAGAGATAGATAGATAGATAGATAGATAGATAGATAGATAGATAGATATAAAAGCCAAGTACGTCCAAGGATGGAATACTGTTGCCATATCTGGGCAGGAGCTGCTAAAAACAGCCTATCCTGCCTTGAAAGAGTACAAAATAGACTTCGTGGCTTAGTGGGGGATGCCCTTTTCTCTACCCTGCAACCTCTCTCCCACAGAAGAGACGTTGCGAGCCTATCCTTGTTTTATCGTTGTTTCCATGGCAGGTGCTCGTCTGAACTCCAATCTCTGGTCCCCCCTCGCCAATCTTTCACGAAAAACACCCGTCTAGCTAAATTCACTGTGAAAAATTTTCCCCACTCTATATCTGTGCCTTAATCAAAACGCGGATTCCATGAACAAAGCTTCTTTCTTAGAACTGCACGCCTGTGGAACTCTGTTCCGTCTGCCTGCTTCCCACCGGACTACAATTTGGATGTCTTCAAGTCCAATGTTAATAAATTCCTAATGAACCGCCCCCTTATATAAACACTTCATCAAATCTCCACACTAACGTAATGTACTTGCAATAACCCTTATCCCTGAGTGGCTTCCGGGCCTTGATAAGTATTGATCACGGTGTAAAAAAAAAAGATAGATAGATAGATAGATTATTATTTACTATTAATTGGTAAAATAAAAGGGATTTATACAAACGGGGACACATCAACATAACCTTTTTCAGACGCATACCCAATGAACCAAGTGCAAGAGAGATATAAACAATTGCGCTAAAAGGGGCGGTAAGAGGCTTTTTAAAAATAATTTGCTTGGTTGTATTATTCAATGAAGAACGTGGTATGTTGTTTACTCACATCTTGCTGCTTTTTGATCTCATCTTCTTGTTGCTGACGATAAGCTTTTCTTTGCTGAAATAAAACGAAGACATTGAGCGACAAGTTTACTATTTACGCGCAAGCACATTTATACCCTTGTGCTGTCGATTTTACTTAAAGAATGAGCCTTTTGCTTTGACGACATCCTTAAACCTCAAAACTTACCACACACATAGTAAGTCGTGCAATTGTTTCGCGCAGAAACAGGCAACCAGGGCTAAACTTAATTACCAAGACGTTTGATTCATACTGCTCGTCAGAAGATAATCATATCACTTTTCACAGATCACCGTACTTCTTATATCTCTACAATTATATAAATGCAACTTCGTGTGTGAGAGTTCGTTCATTATAGACTCCGAAACCGCTGAACAGATTTTCTCTAAAATGTGCAGAACTTTAGTCTATAAGTCTGGGAGTGATCTTATTTAAGCTTTATCTCAGAATACTTCCGATCATTACCGATAATCGATAATCGAAACCTTTATTTTAATTTATCTTTAATCGGTAAAGGCATTTTTCCATGTTGTCGCTTAGCAACAATGATAGAACAACGAGCGGTGAAAACTCTCCTGTAGGTAAGTTGATAGCGTGTTTTTTTTTTTATTTATTGTGATTATTTATTTATTTATTTATTTGCATGAGGTGGTCTGTAGGTTCAAATTCTGGACGTAAATTTCTTAATTTTTTTATTAACTGCAAACATTTTTATAAGACTTGAAAATTTACGTTTTTTTATTGTTGTTGTTTTTTTTGTTTTTTTATTTTGTTTTTTGTTTTGTTTTGTTTTGTTTCTTTTTTTTTTTTTGTTTTTGTTTTTTTGCCTAGCGTGGTCTGTAGGTTAAAACCCTGCAAGTAAATTTCCTAGTGTTTTTTCGTTAACTGGAAAGAAGTTTATTTATAATATTTGAACAGTTTTGCGATAAAAAACTTGAATATTACGGTACTTTAATTAAGCTTTATAATTGATTATAGAAAAAAACAAAATCGTAAACTAAACAGCGATGATTTCTTCATCGAAATAAAAAAAACGTTTGAATACTTAAAATAATAAAACTTCAAATAAAATTTTGTTAACTAACTTTGCTTTAAACTAAGTGTTTGGTATAAAATGATTATTTTCTTAATCAAAAATCCACAGACGGTAATACCTCAACAACGTAACAAGTTGTTATGTTGAAAAAAAAAGTTCTTAATTTTTTTTATTAACTGGAAAGAAGTTTATAATACATGAAAATCAGAGCAATTGGATTGTTGCTAACACGTTGCATCCTCTGTGTAGGGGCTACGTTGATCAGTAAGGTGTCAATATAACCTAAATTTACTAAAATAATTTTAGGGTTACCAAAAAAAAGAAGAAAATATTGGAATTACCAAAGATACTGATCAAAATAAGCATAAAAAGAGCACCAAAGAAACTCCCGAGCAAGGCCAGGTAATACTGTTTGTATGTATATATATATATATATATATATATATATATATATATATATATATATATATATATATGTGTGTGTGTGTGTGTGTGTGTGTGTGTGTATGTGTGTGTGTGTGTGGAAAAATTTCCTATGTATTTATAAAATAAACTAAAAACTAAAATTTTTTGTGAAAGTGCTTAATATAAGGTAGAGCTTTAAAAATATCACGTAAACATTTGTTTTCGCTTGCTCAATAGTAATCGTGTTTTCGTAATGTAAGCCACTGGAGCGAGAACGATTATGAATATTAAGTCGGAGCATAGTTAGATAAGAAAAATATACCCGAACAATGTATTCATTTAATGATGAGAACGGTGTAAATTCTCTAAATTCAACAAATAAATAAGCACTACTGCGTCATGTATGTTTTGAAAACGTGATGACTTAATGAATATGAATGTTTTATCTGTCATCAGCTAATGTATTCGTTTATGTATATACATATGCAGTATAACCCCGATATACGGCATTCAAATTAGTAACAAAAACAGTACAGTATAAAAAACACACGTGTATAATCAAATAACATTATAGATAACACCGTATGGCAGGCAAATGCTGTAACCAGGAGCTGGAAAAACATTGTATTCCACATCCTAACCTGAAAAAAAAATCGTATCCCGGAGCCAACGTCTCCTTCAGCCACCATATCCCGGGTGGTCTTATATATATATATATATATATATATATATATATATATATATATATATATATATATATAACTACTTCATTTACTCACATAAAATTAATATACGAAAGTATAGATTTATGCGTAAACTTTAAGAATTTACTTCAAAAGTGCTCAATACGTAGGTAGAGCTAGTTAGTAATTTATAAAATATATATGGCAATTAAGCTACACTGAATATTCCGCGTTTCATCCAGTCTAGGACTCCTCAGGCTTATGCGCGAATTTTGTGGTTGTCTGTCGTTTTTATATATGCACTTTCTATTGAGACTTTAGTTAGCCAATCCGCTTTCTAGCATCCACCGCGGCCTTCCTATCAGCCAATGGACATGCACTTATAGGACAAAGGCCTATTTGATGAAACGCGGAATATTCAGTGTAGCTTAATCGTCATATATATTTTATAACTTACATTATATATATATATATATATATATATATATATATATATATATATATATATATATATTGTGATCGGAATGGGAAAGTAGAAGCCAAAAATTCAAAAAGAAAATAAATGAAAATAAAAGTGCTCACCTCGTTGTGTTCATCTAAAATGTCCTTACACTGAGAATCTTCCAGAACTCCAGTTGAATGCAACTCATCAATCAAATTGGCTTTTAATTTCAAGATAGCTCTTTCGTTCTGTTCGATCTCACACGTCTGCAGGAGAAAGAAGAGTTATGGAAATGGCTAACAAAATGACCCTTTGTGCCCTTAATCTACAACATTAATTAATAAAATATATCTATTTGTATATTAATAAAACATCCATGATAAAATGCATTTATTTATATATTAATAGAGTATTAATTAACAATATCTATTTATTTATATATGATAAAAATACTGATAATTAAAATAAATTTCAATATATATAAACATTTTTAAGCAAATCTATTTTATATATTAATAAAAGATAATTAATAAAATATTTATATTTATGCTTTAATGAAACATTAATTAAAAAATATATGTATTTATATATTAAAAAAACGTCAATTAATACAATGCATTTAAATATACATCATAAATAATTATATAATTTAATCTATTCATTTATATATTAATGCTAAATTAATTTATATAATCTATTTTATATATTAATAAAATATCGATATATTAAACGATTTTTATATATTCATTAAGCATTAATTAATAAAATATATTCATTTGTATTTAAAAGAAAATATAAATAAACATTCATATATTAATAAAAACATTAACTAATTAATATAAATTGATCCATCTAAAATGATACCTATTTTCCCGAGTCACTTCCGGCACATCAGAAAAAAAAACAAAGTTACTTCTTAGAGCCACTGGTAAAGCGTATTTCTAGTAAAAAAAATAATAATAATGGCATTTTCCTCCTGTTCAATAATTATTAAATACAATCCTATTAGAGTTAATATCCCGATTACGTAATACCGCACGGATAGTAGCACATATTTTCTCTCTCAGCAATTACGCCCTTCCACAAAACCCACAAATAATTTATTTCCTCGGGCCCCTTGCGTTTGAAATCTCTTCTCTGCTTCGTGTTTCAATCACTGCACTTACATGCAAAAATGTAAATGTAAAGTGAAATAACATGTTAACCAAGTTTTTGCTTTAGATGCCATTCTATAAATCTGTGTCTAGATGCTTTGCTTGGAGTGAATAAAAGTTAACCACTTACTTCCTTTATTTTCTCAAGTTTCAGCTTTGCCACCATCGCGCCCATTTCTTCTTCCTGTTGTTTAATGGCTTCTGCCCTCTCCTTGTTCAGACTGATTTCAATCTGGAAAAAGATGAATATATATATATATATATATATATATATATATATATATATATATATATATATATATATATATAAGTAACTTCTTGGTACAGCAAAATGGAAGGAGAAATTTCAGAGGGAACATAATTTAATTTAAATCAAAAAGATCAAAGAAACAAAAAAACGGGCAGGTGGAATTGTTAAAATTTCCTTAAGGCCTTATCGTCTGACCCTCTAAGAGGAAACGTCAGAATGATAAATCAAAAGCTAAGAATCGAATGAGGAAAGAGGGAAATTGGTTTCAGTTGGAAAACCAGTGAGAGAAAAAAATAAAAATAAAAATATAATTCTCACTGTTCATGTGGTTTTAAATCAGTAAATATTTCCAACTGATGTTTCAAAATCTTTTGTCTATATATATATATATATATATATATATATATATATATATATATATATATATATATATATATATATATTAGAGTAAATGTTGATTTAAAAAATATATTCTGGTTTGGCGTAGACAAAAAGTGTGTGTGATTTTTTTTTAGTTTGTTTGTTTTTGTTTTCCTAGTTTTTCACTGTTTTGATACCTCATTGTAATACAGCTTGCTATTACAGTAGGTTTCCTTTTAACTGTTTTCTTCTTATGTATAACTTTGATATTTTCAAGACTAACGGCAGTAGATATCTTCTGTCTTTGCACTAATAATCTCTTCTTTTTGTTTAGCATTCTCATCAAGTGGCGTCATTCTTTTTCTGGGACGATTTCTATAAAAATCGAGCGAATATTTATATGTATTGCGTTGGAACACAGAAAAATCTAAAATTTAAAAAAAGAAAAATAATACTAAGGAGTCACAATTTACTTAGAACCAGAGTCAATCAATGATTAGCTGATAAAATCCGATTCCTTTGATTTGTTCTAGTGGACTTGAAAAGAACTATGTTGCATTCTGCAGAGAAGAAGTCCTATGTTAATGTGTTCCATAGCTAAGAACTTATTGGAAAAAAAGTTCTTTCGGTTTTAAGTACTCAGAGTAAGAAATTAAAGTAGTAATAGTGGAATATGTTCCGTGGATGTTTTACACGTGGGAGTAGAGATTGAAGCTCAGTCGAGCACTTACCAAAGAAGTAAAGATAGCGTAGATAAAAATTAGGAACGTCTCTTTTGTTATAAAAAAAAGTTATAGGGAAAACGTTTTTATATTAATAGATCACCACTTGTCATTACCAAAAGCCACTCGAGGTTTAGCATGAATTTCTCATAAGTAATGAAATTTATTTTGTCCATTTACCGTTTCAGATCCTCTCATAATATTCTTTATTGATGGGGGAATTTGTGAGAGGATCGAGAATAATTTAGCAAAATGACTTGTTGATTACTTATGGAGAAGGCTTGTGACAGGAATCTGTAGACAACGGATTTGAACACATATATATACATATAATATAATTAGTAATATATTTTACAGACGAGAAGTTCCTATAAGGAAGATACTTTTTATGGAAATTTCCACAGACGCTACGAAAATGGAAATTTCCACTACGCTAGGAAAGTTTGGCATGTATGCATTCTTTTGAACTGGATTTCCGTGACGTTTGCTCGGGCTTGACCGACAGCTTATGAGAACTGCTGGAACAATCCGAGCATTGATCAAGTGTTAAAACGCTAAGAAAAATAACAAAGAATAACAAAAAAAAGGCAATTTTTTTTTTAATGTATTTTTGAAGCATTTTTCTTATGATTTTTATTTTTATTTTTAAATGTATTTAAGTATTTTTCTTTTGTTTTTGATTTTGATTTTGAAATTGAAATCGATTAGCTGAGCGTTTGGTTAGTCAATGAAAATTGAAAATTTTTAATGGAAGCAGAAAACTTTTTGAATAATATAAAAGAAGTAAAAAATTTATTTTATATTCACGCCCGAAAATGGCAGAGGCTGCAAACTTCAATACCAAATCGCAATGCCGAAACCCCCCTTCCTATAGAAAACATTCATATATATTCTGCTGAAGACAATGGTTATATCCGACTGTTGGAAGACATACAACAAAGTTGGAAGAGAAGGGTTCCACCACGTCACCGTTAAGCATAGTCGACGGAGGCTACAACTGATCATGTCGAGAGGACTTTGGACGCCAAACAATGCAACAAGAAAGAATGTGGATCTGCCTGGAGCTTCTTTATACTTAATTGAATTTATGTGAATTATACATAAATTATAATTATGTTAATTATACATTATATTAATTATAATATTGTATATTATACATTATATTTATTATACATACTTAATTGAATTTATGTGAAGTGAAAAATTTGGAAACAATCCGTTTGTCACCATCATAAATCACATTGCAGAAAAAAATCTGTCAACATTTATCAAAAAGCAAAAACAAAAGTCTTTTAACAACAAAATATTTTGAAGGGACCAAAAAAGTAAGCTTCATTGGCTTCCTGAGGAACCATCACAGAATACTTCTGAAAACGGATATCGGTCTTGAAGTCTTGGGCAATAAAGAAATGCTAATTATTTTTCTCGTTTTTTTTAATTTATTTTATTTCCCTCTGTTTGTTCCGGCGTTTCTCGTAAGCTGTCTGTCAAGCCCGAGCCAACGTCACGGAAATCCAGGTCAAAAGATGCATAATTACATGATTTTTTTTTTCTGCTGTTTCTCTACTAGATTTTTTTTTTACATAGAGGTCACCACTTATCAAAGCCCGGAGGCCACTCAAGTATAAGGATTATTGCGTGTACAATAATCAATGAGATAGTATTAAGCAACTAGGAACCGCTTGTGAAATTAATATTCCCATGAAACTTGCTCTTTCAGAGGAAGCCGGTTCGATCCGCCTGGGTTCAGTGCCGTTTTTGTATTAGACTGCGAAAATGATTTTATACTCTGCCAAAGCACGAAAGAATTCTCTGAGCGACACCTCCGCAGATGATGTAGAATATATTTCATCTAATCACGTTTATCGTTATTATACGGGTAAAGAATTGCATCAGGGTCCGGTACATTCTAGAGCGATAGAATGATCCAACAATGTTTGTAAATAACTTTTTTAACATGATGCAATGAAGATAGAACTATTCATTGATATTTCTCCTCTAGGTTTAATTTTATGGCCACGAGTTTGTAAATTTAGGCACTTTTTCACATAGAAATGTGGATGAACACATCCTGAATGAAGGAGGGGGGCTAGTAGATTTTTCGATTGGGGTTCATCTGAAAGAGAAAACAGCAAAACACAAAAATTTGCAATTTAAAGTTATTTATTGAAACCGATTAAATTCAACATCAAATTATCACTTGAATACAGGTAATCTTATAGTTAGTGCAAGTCAAAATATTGATTCAGTAAGTCTTTTCCCTGTTTGTGGATATGCTATTTGTTTTGTTTATATGTTTACTGTATATCATTTATATTCGCGATTACGTTAACATAAAAGTAAGTAAATAATACAGAAAACCTATTTCAGATCTGATAGATGACGTCTAGTTGTTTATTAATATGATATCTTATTTGGGATTATATTGCCGGCGTGTTTGAAAGATCGAAAAATCTACATAAACAAAAATACGACATAAAACTTGAAATGTAACTGAAAATAAAAAATGAAAAAGAAGAAAAAGGAGTGGGCAACCAATACGTGGGTGACCAAATAAAACCACTTGAGGTCTGCGAAAAGAACACACACTAAATCTTCTTCTAAGTTGTTCATCCAGGAGTCCTAGCGGTTCCTGTAAGGAAGTTTACAGCAAAACACAAAAATGACATCCAATTTAAAACTATGTCTTTTTATTGGAATTTTTCAGCGGTCATTTTTGATGAGTATTCACTAAGCGAAACGCCTACATCCCTGACTAATAGCCTAAGAAGCTCTTACGAGGAATGCCGACGAGGATGCACAGGCATCTTTTGCATAGTCAGGGTGTTCCTCCTCTAGTGTCACATTTCTCGCAGTGGGAGAGAAATAAATAATTTGCCTGAAATGCTAGTATGTGTGTCACCTGTACGTCTCGACTCTAACAGCTGTATTTGACCGAGTCCGTCTAAGTCCATCTATTCACCTATTGCCTCAACTGTTTATACAGGCATACAGGGTGAACAGAACGTCCTTGGACCATTTTTAGTTTTAAAATCAAATATTGTTAAAATCACTTTTTCTCTTTTCGAATAAAGTAAGTATTTAGTCTAACTATTGATCTAATTATTTTCAAAAAAAATATTAAAATAATTTTGTTTAAACTTTCAGAAAAATGGGCAAACGAGAGGCCATAATTCAGTTTCATTGCGCGGGAAGGACAAACTCAGAGATTATTAAGCTCTTGAAAGTGGCTAAATCCACCGTGTACCATGTTGTGAACAGATTTAAGGAACTTGGTACATCTGAAGACCGTCCTAGGAGTGTAAGACCTTGCGCTGCTCGAACAAAGAAGGTGATTAAAGCTGTCCGAGAGAGGGTAAGGAGGAACCCGAAGAGATCTGCAAGACAAATGGCTAAAGATATGAATGTGAGCGTGACCTCGATGAGAACCATCGTAAAAAACGATCTCCAGTTGTCCTCCTACAAGATGAGAAAGAGACAGTACCTCACACCTGCCCAAAAGCACAAGAGACTTGAAAGAGCAAAGCTTTTTCTTGGAGAACTGAAGGCTGGCACGGCAGAGCGAGAGATCGTTTTTTCTGATGAAAAACTCTTCACAATTGAAGCGACTGTTAACAATCAGAACGACAGAGTTTACGCTAAATCTTCAGCAGACATTGATGACTACGTGAGAATAGTTTTCCGCCGACAAAAGCCGTCTACCCTCATGGCGCAGTCTCCAAATCTTGGAAGTCGCCTCTGATTTTCGTGGAGCAGGGGGTTAAGATCAACACAGATCGCTACATTAACGATATTTTGGTTCCAGCATTTGAAGAGATGAAGAAACACTTCAAAGATCAGCCTTTCACCTTCCAACAAGATGGAGCACCATCCCACACCTCCAGAAAAACTCAGAACTGGTGCCAACGTCATTTTCCAAGATTCTGGAGTAAGGAGACGTGGCCTCCTGCATCGCCTGATTTGAATCCCATGGATTTTTCGGTGTGGTCTTTGTTGGAGGCAAAGGTCTGTTCTGTTGCTCATCCAAGTGTTGATGCTTTGAAAACATCTCTTCTGGGTGAATGGGCTAAAATACCTCAGGAAACGCTGCGTGCCTCGGTTGGTAACTTCAGACAGAGAATTGAACGTCTAATCGAAAGGAAGGAACATCACATTGAAAATAAATAATCTGAATTTATTCTTGGTTTCCTAACTTATAATTTTTATTCATGTTTAATTTATATTTTTGTAATTTTCTATTAATAAACCGCTTTTGAATTGGTCCAAGGACTTTCTGTTCACCCTGTATATTATTTCTGACATTCTCTAAGGAAAGTGATAATACTAATTGCAAACATATATTATCGTTTTTTTTTCTGCTAACCTACTTATTATCTAAATTTTATTTTCCTATCATGTTTTAGTTTTGGGTTAAATTCCTTATTCTTTTTGTTTCGAATTTTATTTTAGAAACGTCCAATGTTTGAACTTTCATTTTTATTTTACAATTACTATTGCATAATTTCTTCTTGCCTGTCTTTGAAGCATATGGTCATACAACACTTTTCCACTGTGTTTATGCGGCCCTCTGCATTATATTTTCTTCTACAAGATCTTTCCAGCTGCAATGGTTTGGCAATAGAGGACAGGTAAGACAGTGTTACATCATATAAGACTCCTTTCCACATTCACGAACGATGGGGTAAATTTTTAGCCCCATTTGGTCATAGCATCTACTGGCCGCACCATTCTTGCTCTCAAGCGGTTGAGTGTTTTCCACTCTTGTTAGGATGATTTTTAATCCGGAAGGACAGCCTCGTAAGTGGAGATTCCCTTGTCAATAGCCGTCTAATCTAGAGCGGTAATCTAGTCTCTTGCGGATATTTTATTAGGGTTCGACCTGGCTTAGCAAGCGTCTTCTTGTGTAACGTAGCTGAACCGTGTCGTTACATTTCAACCACTCGAACCCATACATTGTCTGGTACCGTCGCAGGAACAATAAAAAACAAGGAGGGGCATAAAAAATACGACTCAGTATTTTTTACGTGAATACAAAAAAATATTTATTCCAGTAATTTCCTACAACGCCCGTCACTCCGCTTCGAAATATCACGCGCGTCGAACATGCCCGTCGAAACGCTTTTTCACGCACGTGTTTTTGTCGTCGTTTGCCTTCCCACTTTTTCGATCACGTGGCGCATTTTCTCTCTTGCCGCCCAAAAGCTAAAACACGTCCGATCGCTTCCTTTGCTCGTGCTTTATTTTTCTTTATTTCTTCTTCCCGTGATGTCAGTGCGTGCACACTTACTTAATTTTCAAAGTGCTAAGACGGTCGCTGCTAATATTTTCGCTATTTAGTTATCCTATGGCTGCTTCTGCTGCAATCAAAGTAGAGGATTTGAGTGCGTCGCTATTGACAGGTGCTACTATATTTGATTGGTACCAATTTTCTATCCTTTACTTTTATAGTGAGCGTACACTTTTTGCTAAGTTTTTCCTGGCACAAAATTTAAAAAAAGCGTACAGTTTAACGCCAGATGAAATATTATTTTTTCTACAGGGTGGTCAAAAAGTCAGGTAACATGTTAAAGGTAGAAAAAACAACGATGGATTGGTCGCCGTGGCCCAGTTGAATGGCCAGCCAGATCTCCGGATCTTACCCCTCCTGATTTCTGGCTTTGGGGCTATGTAAAGGATAGCGTTTATGGCAAGAAGCCTGATACAATAGCGTCTTTAAAGTTATTTATTGAAGAGGAGATTGCGCGGATATCAGCTGACATGATTACACGTGTTACACAATCAGTGGTTAATCGCTTCCAGCGATTGATAGAGATAAATGGACGACAATTAACAAAATAAACATATTTCATGTTTGTTTCATTTTATATTTCAATGTATGGTACTTAAATATACGTGTATTGCTAATATCGTTTTTCTTTAAAATGTTACCTGACTTTTTGACCACCCTGTAGTTCAACATTGATGTATGGACGATACCGAAAAGCTGAAACTTATTAAGGAAACGTTACTCCTCAATTTTATAATAAAACAGCAGGCCGTCTGACGTTGCCCAGTCGTAAAATACGCTTAAATATTATATTTTAATTCATACAGATGTCTTATTACTATCGAGCCAATCTCTATTGGTTATTATTCAATATATAGTAATGATTTCAAAAGTTATGAGATATATGACTTGGGTATAATCCGCAAGAATCAAAACCAGAACGTTTAGCGCTCCAGGGTTAGTAGTTATTTACCTACCCCGCGTTGTTACCGTCTGAGCTATTAACATACGAAAGGTTAAAAATTAAGCGACTTTAAGTTATAAATGTTTAATTTTGTGCTTTCACAAAAGTAACATCGGGAGTAACTTACCCTGCCATGGTCAACTTTTTTGTTTTTAATTTTGACCCCTTAGAAGCATTTTATACCGGTGAAAATCTAAATCGAAAGTTTGCTACAGGTCCAAATACCCAATACATCAAACTACAATCTACTTATATATATATATATATATATATATATATATATATATATATATATATATATATATATATATATGAGAGAGAGAGAGAGAGAGAAAGAGAGAGAGAGAGATTCATGAAACTAACAATGCATAAGAATTTTATATGAGGGGTGGGCTCATATTTTCGTTTTACACCGATTAAAATAATATCACGTAAATTAAAGTTTTCCGGGGCAGAAAATTGGAACATAACAAATAAACCCATTGACCGATATCAGCTGTCCTACTCAACTCGCAGTATTTCAGACACGCCTTCTCTCCTAGCACGTGATCTCGTTCAATCAATCAGTCTCTGTTATTTCTGAGCTTTCCTTGTGTGTGTAAAAATTAGGCGCAATTAATTTTTTGGGCCTTTTAATAAGTGATGTGTAGAAAGCTTACCTCTTCTAATGCGGAGGATCGATTCTCTGATTCCTGCAACACGGCCAATCGTTCCTTCGCGTGCTTCTCAATAAGCGCAGAGTCGTCAGCTTCTTCAGTAGCATCTTCAGAGGTAGGTCGTTTCGCTAACTAAGAAAGTAGAAAATTACCAATGTATTTTTCTTTGGTCGATTAATGTTTAATAAAGTAATTTATTTTAATTTGTTTATTTTACCGGTTTTCAGTTATGGTTGTCACATGCGATAAGATTTAATTGTGCTGTTATTTTTTACAAGGAGGTCACCACTTATGAAGGTTCGAGAGTCACTCGAGGATAAGGGTTAATGAGTGTTCGATGATGGAAATTAGGTAGAATTTAAATATTTAAGGGTACGGCTTAACAAAAATTTGTTTACATTGGACTTCAAGACTATAATGTTTTAGTCACCTGGAAACAGGTAGCGGAAGAGAGTTCCACATGCGAGCAATTTTAGAAAAGAAGCTTAGTTCATGGAACTAACGTTTAGATTTAGGCACAGATAGAGAGTATGAAAAATTGTTGATAGTGGTTGTAGCTAGACAAGTGCTCTTTATTAAATTTTGATCAAGAGGACCATAGATTAAAGCTCCGATGAGTACTTACCATGATATCAATGATAGAGCGATAGGATCGAAACGTCTTTTCTGTGTTATGATGTGTGATTTCATGGATAACAACCTTTGTATTTTGTGATTTGTGAATTATATTATTGTGATTGATAGACGGGGAAATGTAACAATATTAACTTACTCTTTCGAATGCTTGCTTCTCTCGAAGTCGGTTCATTTTCTCTTCTCGTTTTTTCGCCAGCTTTTCTTCGAGGAGTTGTTGCTGTCTTATTTTATTCACTGTTAAACTAAAAATAAAAGACAAGAATCGGAATTACGCCTATTGTAACCATAACTATTCTCATTTTTTTGCGTGTATTTGAAACATGTTGCCATATTTGAGTTTCCCACTTTTCTACGTCATGGCCTCCGTTCGATCTTGAGAAACGAGGAATCTCCCGCGTAAAGATAGCCGTTTTAAGAGACAATGGTTATCCTGTGGAAAGTTTACACAATCCTTAAACACACTTCCCCTAAACTGATAATGCTTGATTGTAGTGTCAACAAGAAATCCAAAACGACTGAAACCAATGCCAAGATAAGCGAAGAGCACATACAACGCCTGGTATTCACAAATAGTCACTTATTTAATACTGATCAGACTCAACGTCGCCTAACTTCGATGCTATTACGAAGAACAGTGATTGAACGTGATTATGCCGTGTGCATAAGATGTAATATTGTTGTCACGTCTGTGGAAGTGCCGTCCAGAGCATTCTATTTTGTCCTCACAGAATACAGCATCGACTGCGAAATCTAGTATATAGTAGGAATATTGTCTTCTTTTCCCTACATAAAAAAGATGTCGATAGTCTTTCTCTAATATATCCTTAATTTTCACGATTGGTGCTCGATTGAGCCTTCGTCTGTGTTTTAATAGGCATGCACAATAAAAGAATTGTCTAGCTAGAAAAAAAAACTGTTAATAAGTTAATCATTCCAGTGGTGAAGAGGAGTTCACGACGATTGGAAGCAATGCCGAAATGTCGAGAGTACACACAGCACATGGTAGTCTCACATAGCCACACCTTTATTGCAAACAAAACTAATTGTCGTTTTATTTAAGTGATCAAAAGAAAGCAAGTGTCAACGTGATTATGTCAACAATTTCATTACGTGTATTTGGCTTTTTTGTTTTTTTGATTTTTTGCTTATTAATCAATATTGCGAGATTTATTAAACAGCATTGCTTAGTTAATTGCTCGCAGACGAAGCAATACTACATCGTGTGTTCCTCCTCTTCTCATTTGCAGATCGTAAGATCGGTTTTGTAGGCCCATATGGTTATAGTAGTTTTTAATCGCCCATCTCTCGTTTTCGAGCAGTTGATTGTCTTCCACTGGACCCAGGTTGTTTCTACAAGGACTTCAGAAAGAGATATGCCGTTATGATTTATTTAGCTGTGATGTTTTTTTTTGTTTTGTTTTGTTTTTTTCGACAATTGAGACGATCGGATGGTTTTCCGGGTTCTTGTAATGTAACCACAGCATTAGAGGGAATGCAGGAAGTTTGTGTACATCTAAGAGCAACATGCACGAAATGCGATTAGTAGAATACACCCTGTCTGTTTTACTGTTATGCTCGCATTTGACATTTGTAAGTGTTTAATTTCCGTTAATGCTTGTGTTAAATCATGTTGGCCTAGAAATAATGTCCTAGCCACTGAAGTTAAAAGTGACTTTGAAACTGTGTTCGAATCTCTCGACTAGCAGTAATTATCACTTCTTGCACTGATGATTGCAAAAGCATGAAACGCTAGTGCTTGTAGTGCAATAATTGTTAATATTTATAATTATAATATATATTATAATTATAAATATTAATAATTATGTTTAGGAGGAGTAAGAAAGTCAAAATACCAGAGTTGATCGGTCAAATAAAGAATTTCATGGATAAGGACCGTTGTGTGTCTATAGAGAAAATAAATGCACAGTTTGATGTCAGTGTGGGAACTGTACACACAATTAATCACGAGGAACTGAAGATGCGGAAAATTTGCGCGGATGCACCAGTCCAAAACACCTTCCTTGTCACAGACTATTTCACCAAGATGGACATCAAGACAATTCCTCATCCTCCTTATAGTCCACACCTTGCTCCCTATGACATTTGGTTATTCCCTAAGCTCAAGGAAAATCTAAGAGGCTGTCGTTATGAGACAATTGAAGAGATGACAAGGGTCATAGACACACATACATACACACATGGGTCCTTTCAAAATTTGTTGGAAAGGTATAACAAGTGCATTGCAGCCGGGGAAGATTACTTTGAAGGGAGAGTAGAGTTTCATGTGTGTACTATCAATAAAAGTGTCCATACAAAAAAGTCTGGAAACTTATTAAAGGCACATTGTATGCTATTATAAAATGAATTGTTCCAAACTCGAATCTTTTTTCCGTTGACTAAATGTTTAAATACATTTGAAAAATTTATATTGGTTTTATTTATTTAAAAAAATGTTTTGCTGACAATTATTTTTGCAATGAGATTATTTTACATACATTAGCAATATATTCCGTCCTACAATATCAATATTTGATTTTGAATAGCCATTTTCTTTTCTTTCGCGTTGGTTAAGAACGTGCATACGTAATTAGATTTGATGTCTTTGCTAATATACTTTATCCTGCCCGGAATATTTTTAAAGGGGGGATCATCTTTGTCATCGCCATCAAATGGAAGTAGCAATAGTAAATAATAATAATAATAATAATAATAATAATAATACATCCCTCTATTTATATATATATATATATATATATATATATATATATATATATATATATATATATATATATAGTTGAAAAAGCGTCAGAAAATCTTTGGGAGATTTGAAATCATGCTGTTACATAAGCTGACGTCACAAGTCTTCTATCGGCCGCTCATAATCGCAATTTACGTGGTTAAGCAACCAGGAATTCTTTTAATGCACACCATATAGTCCAAAGCGACGATTTATGTTTATATTTTATAACATAAATGTTGCAATGCTTAGATTGTATTTGAATACAGTAGTGCATAGTTTTCACTAAAAAACGCAATAGGCTGACGTACCACTACCGGTGAATATCGAAGAGATGCTCAGGCATTTTAACAACACTTGACTAAAGTAAGTATCCAGCAAAGAGACACACTAGAATAGATGAATAAAGGATCAATTACATAAATACATACAGGGTACGGTCCTAAGCAACTATAAACCAATAACCTGTATACCAAGCATGTGGAAAATTCTAATAATATACTGAGACAAACAGGTCTACCACTCCATAAATAATCGTCTATTATTTTCTGTGGGACAAAAAGTTACCGAAATGGAAAAGACGGACACATATTATATTTGGATTTTTTTAAATCCTGAAGGGTGCAACAATCAGCTTTCTACTATATTGATCATATATAAGGGTTTGAGATAGTTGTTTCCTCAAATTTCCGGGAAAAGCCAGGTTGGGACAGTTAGTATATCATAAACGTAACAGCTTACCTATTATCCAGTTTTGTCATTTGTTTTTCATGTTCTTCCAAAATCTTGTCTCGATTATTTTCAGACATGGTCAGCTGATTGTCGATCAATTCTCTGAAATGAGAAAAATGTTTTATTTAGATGTGCGTGCAATTGAAGAGACCATATTCTATATAAAAAACATACATTTGTCTAATTAATGATAAAACTCTTTTAACAGTATAAACAAAGATAATAATAATAATAATAATAATAATAATAATAATAATAATAATAATAATAATAATAATAATAATAATAATAATAATAATAATAATAATGCTTGTATCAAATAAAATTAATTATGAACGGTCAAAGAGGATGGAAAGACCAAGGAAGAATAGCACTAATCAGACCTCAAATGAAAGAGTGTGAAAGGTACGTGGACCTTGGAGAGGCTTATTATTATCCCAAATCTCAATGCTTATTGCAAGCGAGAAGTTAATGGCAAGCGGATATTACAATAGTTGATTTGCATAGCTTATAAAAAGAGTTGGAAAGTATTGGAAATCCGGGGAGACTTGTTGCAACCCAGAATACATGTTGTTGATCGTTAGCAATCTCTGCTGATGACCTGTGTGAAGACCTTTGGTGAGTATGAGTAATAATAATAATAATAATAATAATAATAATAATAATAATAATAATAATAATCAACTCAATTACTCCAGAGAACACCACTGGTTATTATCAGCAAGTAATATCAGATGATGACCTGCGTAAGAACTCTCAATAAATAATAATAATAATAATAATAATAATAATAATAATAATAATAATAATAATAATAATAATAATAATAATAATAATGTGCACTGTGTTTACAAAGAGACGAAATGGTGAATCACACAATAATTGAATGGCATAAACTAAGCAAAAAAGGATACTAAAACAGACATCAGTGCGTAAGAATAACAATCCACTGCAAATTATGCAAAAGACTACAATTTAAGCAAATGACACAAACACACAAACCTTGAAAATTATTGGAAAATGAAAATTATTAAATGTGGAACTAGTGTAGTAAGTCTATCAGTGCATATTCCGCGGAAGTACTTGTAAAACAAGAACATGGACGCAAAATTAGAGCTTAGTAGGCAACACAGAACCTATTAGATTATAGACTATTTTTGCACCTTGTCCAAAAAAAGCGAGAACCCAAATTAAGGAGAGTAGCACTTATTGTTTACTCATTTTTTTACCTTGAAGTTGTATATTTTAGCTCAGTGCATCAAAATATTTCCAAATTAAATGAATTTTAACTTAATAATTTTGTCCAATTTTGGTGAAGATTAATCAAGAGATGTAAACTCTCGGCTAAATACAAACAAACTTGATCAAAAAGATAATCTCTGCCCTTAGTTTACCTGAAAATCAAAATTGATCTTTTGTGGAAACGCTGTAGTTATGGTATTAATATAAGCCCCCACGTCTTATATAGAAAAAGTACGGGGGCAACTAAAATTAAGTTTATTAACGTTTAAATAACGTTTTAATAAACATAATTTTAGTTGAACCCGTACGCTTGGCACATTCAATAGTTCCCCATTAGAACTCTTTAAAGTTTCGACATAATATTATTTTGTACGCTATCGATTTTCTCCTGATGAGATGATAGCCGAAAGAGCTCTTGAGAAACTTCTGTCTATTTTATTTAAAACTGTATATAAATTCTGTACCTCCAAACATTTATTTAAATATATAAGAATGTGGCTCGGAAGACCAATGATTTAAATTAAAATTCCATCATCTTAAAAGTTAATTACTTACTTGACTAAATTACCCTCGAATTCTTGGACCTGCTTTTGGCTTTCTTTCTCCAGTTCTGCTTTCTTCTTTCTCTCTTCTTTTAAACGGGCTAATCTCTCCTATAAACGAACAACAATCAACACTAAAATGGTATAACTTTATGGCAAATTAAAAAAAAAAAAACATTCCAAAAAAATATGAAACTTTTATATTTTTAGTTTATGAATTCCTTGAAGTGGAAAATTGTTATTTTTACTTTTGTTTTTTTTTGTTTGTTTTTTACATTGTGTCCGTGTTAGTATGTCCTAGAAAAGGTAGTAAATATTAATGTAATTTTCTTTCATCCATCAACAACTCATCGTTGTCTCCTTTGGTATACTGTATAAATAATCAAGTAAGTAATCCGTCACGCCTATACGGCTTGTCTTTATGTAACGCATGATCATCTAATTTGCATACGAACGGCGAGAATTGGCGCTAATTTTGTGTGACAATTGAGCATAAAACCAGCTGCGCGTCGCCATTTTATAATTTCCTCTCCAAAAGGAGGAAAGAGATATAAATAATAGAGGGTTTCGCTTACAGATCGCCGTTTTCAATTAATTGAAGATTAGCTGTTTTGGGAGGATCCTTTTTAGGGTTCTAGATAGAGAGAACTCATTTATGGAATATCCAGATTTAGAGAAACATTTTTAAGAAAAACAGTTTTTAGACCATACTCAAATGTGAGAAGAAAATTCACATGAAAAACTACAAAAAAATTCAAAAACACAAGTTTACAAAAGAGATATGTTTTGCATGTTTAAATATGCAAGTTTACATGGATATAAAAACAAAATGTTTGTTCATATTCTGAAATTCCTTGGTGAACACCTGAGATATCAAAAAACATGAGTTGGGGCCGTGAATTATCCACGAATCTGGCCTTCTTCGGTGTACTTGGCGCAGTGGATAGAGGCGTTAAATCGCTACCGTTGAAGGTGAGTATTGTCTTAAGGTAGCGGTTTCAATCTCATCCAAATCTGGCCAGAGGATTAGTTGGTCAAAATGTGGTGAGACCACAACTACGGAAGGCATTAATTACTGGGGATACTATTACAAGACTCAGCATTCCTATTCCATCGCGGTTAACCATCTGAAGAAGGCCAAAGGAGGAGTTTGCCGAAACGTGATGAAACAACAACAACTATGAAGATGAAGATAACAGTCCGCAAAAAAATATGAATACACAAAAAAAGAGTAATTGCAGCTTCAACATGGCCGTTTTCAAATCCAATACCAACAGTTTGTTATAAATTGTCTTCATGGATAATCCAATTTTTATTTATTTCATTCATTAATCTTCTGGTAATATTTTTCATTATTACACCGACAATATATTCATTTCTTATCCTCGAATACTTTTGGTCTGGATAAATAGTGATTCATAAGTATTTTTCAGGATAGAAGAAAGTGGACCTTGAGTTTACTTTCGGCAGCCTCATACCTCTTGCGTCCCTTATTTTGTTCTTTAGACCCCACATTCAATATTTCTGATAAAGGGGGAACAAATGCTGTCTCCTGAGTCGGAATCTGTTAATTCGTCCTTGGGTGGTTTTTAACCCTGGAGTGGTGTTTTAGCTACTTACAGAAAGCGGCTGCATGTCTTGTATAGAAACGTTTTCCATAAAAATGAAATACTATTTCGTGCACAAAAATGATTAAAATGTTAATATTAATCACTTAAAAAAATGTCTGTTTATAAACAATAATAGTCAAACTAAATAAAAACATGTTATCTGGATTTAACTTTTTCATATTGTACGAAGTATTCCAAAATTTATGTCAGGGAAACATTCATTACTCTAGAATTATTTATCGGAATAGCTTGTAATTTTGCATGTTGGTTTCTGTTTTCAAAAAGCATCAGTTTAATCGATCTGATTTGGGGAATCAAAAGTTGAAATTTGAAAAAAATCAAAACTTATTCCTGACTTAATTTTCAAGGTAAAAAGCGTTATCTATAATGTGTGACTTCATTGTTTACAGTATAGACCAAGAAGCGAGTCTCTCTGATGCACAGAACTGAATTATGGCCAAATGTGTGATTTTCGCTATTTTCAGTTACCTTGACCGGACCTTTTATCTAGGAACACCAAAAATTAAATCAGTTCTAAGTTAAACTATGGCCAATATTTTGCCCAGGTTTGGTGATTATTGGTCAAGCGATGTGAATGCTAGGTTGTAAATAAACAAATAAAATCGATCGAAAAGATAACGTATGCTGTTATATTATTGACTTATTTTCTCATATGCTTTTGATTAGGACTTTTGTTTAAATATATATATATATATGTGATTGTTCATTTACATTTTCTATGGTTGTTAATATATTTTAATTCAAGAATGCCCTTTTAAGCATATATGTGTTTTTTAAAAAATGATGCCCCTGTGAATATCAGGGAACTTAGAATATTAAACTCAACTTTTTAGTACGTTTCGGAATGTAACGTTTTGTACTTTTTTTTCATGGGGGTAACAACTAATCAAGGCCCGAAAGCCACTCAGGGATAAGGGTTATGGCGTGTACAGTAATCAATGAGATAGTATTGTAGTAATCATTAGTATTGGGGGTTTTGATAGAGTGTCTTACTTAAGGGGGCGGTTTGTCAGGAGTTTGTTTATGTTGCACTTGAAGACGTCCAAGTTGTAATCAGGTGGGAAACAGGCAAGCGGCAGAGAGTTCCACTGGCGTGCAGTTCTAAGAAAGAAGCTTTGCTCATGGAATCTACGTTTGGATTTAGGCACAGAAGAAGTAAAATAAGTCAATAATATAACAATACAGTCGAATAAACGTGTGATAAATATTGATTAAATGGACATGATCAACACGCAACATACATCTGTTATATAGATGTGAAATGTCTTTCAAATTTATAAGGAATAAAAGACGTATATAGGTCATCTGGTGCATTCATTTGTAAGCTATAATAAAACTACTTTGATATTGACCAATCAGAAAAGTGGCATAGACACAACATGGTTAATCCGATTTTTTTTTTGTGGGGGGTAAACCATTGAAATTAATATCTATGAGATTGTTAACAATTGAGATTAATGATTATGGGACGGAGAGCGATAAAACAGCTTTCTGTGTTTTCGAGTTTTCAATAATAAACCAACTTATCAGGGAAAGTTGCTACAAAAAAGATGGGTGTTTTCTTTCTTGTGTTCTATATATATTGTTCTCAGCAATGAATGCGATTAATCAAAGGCAAGCATTTCATGCAGATCAAAGAGCACGAGACAGGATCTTAATGGACAAAAGTCAACAGCAATAAAAGCAGAAGTATAACTCTAAAGATTAACTCTTATCTAAAGCAGCAGAGCTGTGTCAACGGAGAGTGTCAGAACTTTGCTGACAAGAATTTCTGTGGAAGATGCCAGTATCTAAGTGGTGACAACACGAACTGACAACCTGGATGTGCAAAGTTAGAATCTAGTTCGTTCCAAAGGAGCGCTTTTATTTAGAATGTTGGTAACTACCACGTGATCTCCTTATAAGTGCCCACTGTAATTCTAGAATGAATTCTAATCAACACCAAAGTCATCTGTTGACTGAATAAATAAGGAACTTCGGTTTTGAAGAGTATTACGGTTGGTTGGTTGTTTTTGTTTTTACGGCATATCAACCCTTTTCAGGTTATTTAATGCCGAATCCAAAGATTTTGAAGGCAATTTTTTTAATAGAATATATTTGTTGTTTTCAAGTCGGTTTCTATTTAACCCATAGTCGGGACCCTAACAGGTACAACCTCTCCGGGTCAGAGTGGACCTAGGAGCAATGGCAATTAAAGGGTGGCTCCACACTCCCAAAGCGCGAAAGCTGGGGCCTCACCACTGGATATAGTTTAAGGTCATATCCAGGACCAGAGAGTATTACGATTATAACCCTAGTAATATGGCAGTAGAGAAATCCAAACGAGTCTGCATCAGTATCCGGTGGCTTCTGGTCGTTTTTGCACATGAATCTGTGGATAATTTACAGAAAGCAAGGATTCCAATCATCAGTTGCAATGCAGATTTCATATAAAAACGTTGCGTTTGTGCATGTGGAACAGATACTCAATGCCAACAGATGACAACTTTTCTCGCCGACATTAGACAACTGCTTTTCCCTGTTGACTTCGGTGTCGGGCGTAAACTAAAATCTTATAGGAACATAAACTGCTTCAGAGCTACGATCCTAACTCAGCGGATTTTCTGTTCCAGTGACATGTCCTTTGTTGCAATATTTTTGATATGATTGTGTTGGATCGTTTTTATATTTCCTTTCCACCGCAGGAAGATGTGACACAAGGTCGGAAGACGAGGAAAGTAAAATCAGCACCCGTAAAAAAGGAGCACTTTAACCTAGCAAAAGTTTTCTGGGCAGCCCCAACGGTATTCCCCGGTCAGGGTGCCGTAGGCAGTAAGAAAGCAAATTATATCACACGAAAACCAGATGGCAGAACCTGGAAGGGTGGATAGCCTAGGCACTACCTTGATAAAATACCTCAGCCCGACAGGTAAAAGGGTAAATAAATGGCTACGAATCTCGTAGCTAATTCTCAAGAATGGATCCTCGACTACTATTTCTACGCAAGCGGTCAAGTAAGCGAAGCAGCGAGAAGACCATCTTTACTCAGTTAAAATACTACAGAGGTCAGGTTAGTTGTGTTGGATATGATCACAAAGATTTTAAAAAATGTTAGTTGTGTTGGGTATGATCACAAAGATTTTTTTAAATGCCAGTTGTGTGTAGTATGATCCCAAAAGAATTTAAAAATATTAGTTGTTATGGGTATGATCACAAATATTTTTTTAATGTTAGTTGTGTTGGGTATTATCACAAAGATTTTTTTAAAATGTAAGTTGTGTTGGGTATGATCACAAAGAATTAAAAATATTAATTGTTATGGGTATGATCACAAGTATTTTTTTAATGTTAGTTGTGTTGGGTATGATCACAAAGATTTTAAAAATGTTAGGTGTGTTGAGTATGATCGCAAAGAATTTAAAAAATGTTAGTTGGCTTGGGTATGATCACAAAGAATTTCTTAAATGTTAGTTGTGTTGGGTATGATCACAAAGATTTTTAAAAAATGTCAGTTGTGTTGGGTATGATCACAAAGATTTTGACGAATATATTATTAGCAGGAGGTGATAAGAACAAGCCAAACCGGTACTAGAATCGCTGGATAAAATATATTGAATCGCTTTGATAGTTTTTTGTCTTGATTCAAGAGGAGGGCCACTGTTGACCTTATATGGATTAATACTACCAATGTATTTCTTTACAATTTAAAGCGTCTCTAACTGAATTTACACTGCTAATTTTGCTACTTTAATATTTGCAATTAGATCATTTTCTACGATGATTTCTTTTACGTTTCCGTTTTGTATTATATTTCTATTACAACAATTAATCTCCACTCAAAATGCTTTGCTCGTCACATGCAAAGGTAAAAACGACAAAAGAAAACGGGATCCTGATGCCTAACTTCTACTGAAAACGGACATATCGGCATATTGATAGATCGACCATATCGACATCAATATGTTCGACATTTCACAACTCGCTTAATAACAACAGCAAAAGCTGCAGCAGCAGGAAGATGATGGTTGCTAAGTGGTTAACGATATTGACTGAAAACCTAGGTGTGCCACCTTAACGACACGGATTGACAAGTTCGAACATATTTCTTACACAGAAACACTGAAGGGTGTTGGCACCTTCTAAGTAGTCACTTTCGTAAGTACTAGGTGTCTTTCTAGAATAGAATCTAATTAGGAAGACACCAGGGAAATGACTACCATCAATAATCATTTGAGTTATGCAAAATGTACAAATGATGCTCAACAGCAACAGCAGCAGTAGGGAGGTGATAGTGGCTCAGTGGTTAACGATGCATGCTGACAACCTTGGTGTGGCAAGTTCGAACCCATTTCGTTTCACAGAAACATTTTCACTTATAAATATTGTCAACTGTCACGTGGTCCTTCTCAAAAGTACCCGCTATTGTTCTAGAAAAATAAATGAAATGAATGAATCCTCAACAAACAAACAGTAACAACAATCATAAAAGCAGTTATCTCGAATGCTAAAGCAAACTCAGCAGTAAAAATACATACTTTAATAGTGACAGTCTTATACAACATTTAGTTTAATTTGCTCGTTCATATACAGTGTAAACATATCGTAATTCTTTCGTTCAATATTTATTATAAAAACGAATGGTTTTATGATAAAAGCAATCGTCTCCCAAGAAAATTATCAAAGCACTTACCATCATGGCGTTGTTTTGTTTATTCTGGTTCTGTAGTTGTTCTTGTTCCAATGTTGCTATTGTCTGTCTGTGAATCTGCAGCATATTCTCAACTGATTCTTTATTAAAACCTAGATTAATAAAAACGAAAAAGCGGTTATTAATATACCTGAGTTAAAGTAAAACATTCACAGTAAAAATTCGTATTGTTACCACTGTAACATTGCGAAGAAGGATAGGGGTTTTATACTCCGATCGTCTGTAGATCGATTAGAGGACTATGTAAATGGAATAATGATAAAAAAATAACAGAGAAGTATTTTGGAAAGAAATGGGCACGTAAGAATATGACGGACCAACGAGCCGGCCGATAGACAAAGCCTTGTTTCTAGATTCGTAGGCGCATATAAAATACTAGTTAAAACCAAAACGTTCTTATATTAATGAATCGCTACTGATCTAGATCAAATACCACTCAAGAATAAGGGTTTACGATGAAGAATATTATGAGACGATTGAAAATAATGAGAGGAATGAACAAAGTTTGATTACTTTTTTTAGGACATTTTACAAGTACTTATTGAGATTGAATTTTGAAACGATCATTATAGGCTGAAATGTAAGCGGTCCCCTAGTAAATCTCTGTTATTACTAAGCCAGCACTTATCAAAGCCAAAAGAAACTCGAGTATTTAATGGAACAAAATGTAGTATCAGTTCTGACCTCGGTTTTCTTAATTTTGTCCGAATTCTTCTAGGGAAAATTGAATGTTATCCACATTAAAAACATATATCGCGTCTAACTTTGCCCCCCCCCGTGGGAAGCTAAGTAAATACGCACACAGAGTTGGTTTATTTACGTACCTTTCTCCTTCAGCTTGTCGATCATTTCTGCCTGTTTCATTTCCAACTGAATCTTCGTCTCCTTCAGCAGTTTCTCCCTCATGTCCTGTAACAGGTGGGCGTGTTTCACGTCCATCTCACTCTCGGCCTCCACCAACACGAGGTCATGATGGGATTCTAATTTCTGTTTTTCTTTCATGTGTTCAAACGCGTCTGAAATAACCAAAACAAATTTACTTTATTTTATTAATATTCTTTTATTACATTTTCACCCCAAACAAGGCAAATTGCCACTTTGGTGTAGGGGGCTACTATCAGGGGCAACAATTACTGAGGCACTATGTAGGGATTAGGACAGCAAGATGTCGGTTCACGTTACACTTGAACTTCTGCATATCAGTACAGTTGGGGAACCAGGGACCTGGAATGGAATTCCAGAGTCTAGTGGTTCTGGGGAAGAAACTACTGGAGTAGAAAGATCTTTTACATCTGTGTGGGGGTGGGATTTAGCTGCCTGTCGGGTTTGTCGAGGGTGTCTACGTCGTGGGGGGCACAAGTGTTTGCAGTTCGCCAGAGTATTCACCATTAAAATACTTGTAGAACAGGCAGAGGGATGCAACATTTCGTCGATAGGACAGAGCTGAAACTTAGATGCCAGTTCGGGGCCTATCAGATTGGCGATTCTCTTTTGAACCTTGTCTAGGAGCGAGAGACTAGTAGCAGATGCACCAGCCCAAATGTGACAGCAATACTCCATACATGGGCGAATGGTGGCTTATAGAGGTACAGGATACTTTCGGGTGTTAGTAGTTTTCTATCACGGTAGAGAGAGCCTACCTTCTTCGCAGCGGCTCTGGCAACGCTTTCAATGTAATTGTTCCATCTCATGTTTCCTGTGAACGTTAGGCCAAGGAGTTATAAAGATGTACTCTCAGATAAAGAGTCACTGGCCATTGCTATTGGTGGCAGAGAAGGTTTCTTGTACTTATTGAAGGAAACTAGTTTAGTCTTGGCAGCATTGAATGTGACCATCCATTTTTGGCCCCATTTCACTACAGATTGGAGGTCATCCTCTAGCGTTTTTGCCATTTCTTTAGATATGTGTTCATAGCCGATTTCAATGTGCTCCTCCTACGATATATAATAATATAAAAAATTATTTACATAAAATGTTGAATTATATTCAGTAACACATTTTTAAAAAGGATCAGCGTTCATAAGTGTCCCTACATATATGTACAGGTTATAACACAAAACTATTGAATTTGCCATTATTATTAATTATCGAATATGTATTAAATAAGATGAGTTATGTGAAATCGAGAAAAGAAAATTTTGTGGGTGAGGGATGTTAGTGATTGATTTCTTTTTCTCCAAGATGGGTGAAATTTAGAGGGAGGGGTATCAGTCACAAGTTCGTCGGAGTCGTTTTAGCGCGGCTCGGTACTCTTTTAGGAAGGCAGATTCTCCCCACGGCCTGCGACGGCTCTCGATAGAGGGGCCAAAACGAGGTCTGGAAAGGCGGCAGTAACCGCACGGTTGATCATCTTGCATACGGTGACTCAGGAAAGCCAGCCTCTCAACGTATCGGTGACACAAGCAAGCCTCCCCCACACGGACGTTAAATACAGACCTGTCAGCTAACCCAGTGTCTTCCTCTGTCCCAAAGGAGCGACACAAGAGTTCGACCGGAGCTTTTAGGTGTTGTGCAGGCAGTGTATTTATTTGCTTCCCCACTGAGCAAATTAGGCACAAGGCCGTTTTTTAATGTGGAGAGAAGGAAGGGGGAGGGAAAGGGGGATCCTGCTCCCGAGAGGTGGGAAATGGGAGGTGGATAGTAACTGTTGGTCTGTAGGGTGATCCCTACATGTACCAAGGTCTGATATGTGGGGTTACCCCCACATATGGTCTTTGCTTGCAGTTTCTGTCGCCCGGTGGGTGGGCCCAAAGGTGTTCTGCAGGCAGGGGAAGTACGGTCAGTCGGTAAAGGATAAGAGGAAATTGCATTCATTAGCAAAAGCTCTAGCTAATTTGCATATTCTTTTAAAAATTCATTTTCATTAATTCCTTATTAGTTTTTTCGGTTTTCTTATGGGATGATCATCTTTAGTTAACTATTACGTGTAATTATATTCATGCAGATATTCTACATGATTTATACTTGCTTAATATTTACTTAAAATGTAATAGTAAATGCAAACATCTTTCTATATATATTATGTATGCGTATGTATATTCGCTTAAAAACCTTTACTTATCAATCTCCTCTGTCGATTTTTAGTTTACATAGATGAAACTTAATATATAGAGTATTTGAACTCTTGCTAAACTTTATATTCAGGTTTCAGCCGGGGAAAATCAGTGCAAAAGTGTGAAAATTAAAAAAATTGGAATTTGCCAGTTGAAGGTCGAACGACGGTATTACGAATATGCATACGTAACGTAATAGTTATTGGTTTATGTTTTAATGTTTAGCTTTGCAGCAAACATGTCTTCATAGCAAAAGAAAAAGTAAATCGTAAGCTAACCGTTTTAGTTTCGATTCTCGGTGGCGGCGCACGAGTCTCTCTCTCTCTCTCTCTCTCTCTCTCTCTCTCTATATATATATATATATATATATATATATGAGAAAGAGAGAGAGAGAAAGAAAGAAAGAAATAGGTGCATATAAATATAGAGTATATAATTGGTTTGGATCATTATATTTTTTGTTAATTTTCTTTTTTCGTGCAAGAACTGCCTGATGTTGCTGCCATAGTCATGTTGACTCGAGTACTTTCAGATCCGTCTGAATGCCTCATATAAATAAAAGATAAAGTAGATGTATTGATGTGTGTGTGCCTGTGTGAAAGTATTTAACTGATATACTCTTAAACTACCGGTCATATAAAGCTGAAATTAGTAAGAAATCCTATGATTAACCCATGATGGTTTATAACGATTACAATCTTCGTTTGGATGGCTGATAAACGCGTTCAGAAATATGACAAGTTGAAATTTGAATTGTCTATTTTAACTTACCGAAATATTTCTATTACTTTTGCACATACTCAAATTTATTCATGGTTTTAACGGGTTTAATTTTAAATCTTTCTTATCTATCTGCCGATATCTACAAACGGTAGGGAACGTGGCTGGGGCACTGAATGTTTTGGGTTCGATTCCAGCTGATGCCATCCAAGTCATTTTTTCTGTTACAGTATTATATATATATATATATATATATATATATATATATATATATATATATAATACTGTAACATAATGTATATATATATATATATTGCTTTTCGTCAATAAATCTCTTGATATTAAATACATTAATTATTAATTATTCATGCTACTTTTACCGAAATTTAAGCTTGTCATCGCTTTTATTAAAATTATTTTGTTTTATTTGCTTCTACTTTATGGAAAATTTGTGTTATCTAACTGAAAGATTTGGAAATTAGAGGCAGGACACGAATTTTAGTTGGTAAGTTGTTTAGAAATGGCGCAGTTTTCAGAAATATGCACGGTTGACTTAGCAAAAATTCATACCAAAAATATACTCACAGAAATTGTTTGTGTTATTTGATGAAGCATGACTAAACGAAAAAATGTTGCCTAAATACACCCCCCACACACAGACACATATATATTGCTTTACAATAATCATTTAGTTTAATGCGCCCTTTCCTTTCTTTCTTTCTTCCATTCTTTCCTTTCTTTTCTAGTCTTTTCTCTCCCTTTTACGCCCTCTCTCTCCCTCTCTCCCTCTTTGTGTGTGTCTCTCTCTCCTTACTCCTACTTCTCTTATCGATCCTTTTTAATTACGTCATCACGTTAATTTCGCCTTTGCGCATTTTGCAAATCACACTTCAATTAAAGAAGGAATATTCCTGCTAATTAATGCGTAAACTTGTATTACAGAAAACTGAAATGGACATCTCACCTGCTTTTCCTTCTTGAAGATCTTTCTTGTAACGCTTCTCGAGCTCTTCTAACTCAATTTTGTGTTTGGCTCTCTAAATTAAACATTAAATAAAAGAAAGATTTCTCAGGACTTTACAAATAAAATATTCAAATACGATTTCGATAGTTATAGAATGGTTTGGAAAATATCATTTAACTCATAGAAATGAAACACATTTATTCGTTCACAAATATTCAATAACAATATGAATCGTTTCGGGTGATTTGTAAAATATAATTAAAACGATACTAATTAAGCACTTATTTGTATGCAATAAGTTTTAATGAATGGATAGTAATAATGCTAGAAACCACCTCACCTCAAAGAAAGAAAAGGTGTGTTCTCTCTGCTACCTGCACGAGGAAACCAGACGAAGACGTGAAAGATGTGGCGTGTTTTATAGTGGACGAGATAAGCCACGTTATTTGTTGCAAGAGTTACTGAGCATAAAGGAGGCCAAACTAATGGACGGTGGCGGTATTTTGATCATTTTTGCGAATTTAACTGTTACTTAAGTGCAATTGTTTGAACTTTTGCACAATGTTTATCGAGTATATATGCAAGATAGTTTGTAAAGTTCTTATTCATGTGTCCAGTTGCTCCTATAATTACCGAAATTGTAGAGACCTTCGTAAGATTCCAGTTCCTTGTCATGTCATGAATAAGACCTTGGTATTTCATTATCTTCATGTCATGACTTAAACCTTGATATTTCATTATCTTTTTATGTCATGACTTAGACATTGGTATTTTATACCTTTTGATGTAATGAATTAGACCTCGGTATTTCATTATATTTTCATTTCATGAATAAGACCTTGGTATTTTATTATCTTTTCATGTCATCCATAAGACCTTGGTATTTCATTATCTTTTCATGTCATGCATAAGACCTTGGTATTTCATTATCTTTTCATGTCATGCATTATGTTTTCATGCCATGAATAAGACCTTGTTATTTCATTATCTTTTCATGTCATGAATTAGACCTTAGTATTTCATTATCTTTTTAAGTCAGGAATAAGACCTTGGTATTTCATTATTTTTTTTATGTCAGGAATAAGACCTTGGTATTTCATTATCTTTTCATGTCATGCATAAGTGCTAGTATTTCATTATCTTTTCATGTCTGGCATCAAACCTTTCATGTCATGAATAAGACCTTGTTATTTAAATATCTTTTCCTCCCATGCATAAGACCTTATTATATCATTATCTTTTCATGTCATGCATAAGACCTTGGTATTTCATTATCTTTTCATGTCTGGCATAAGACCTTCTATTTGATTATCTGTTCCTGTCATGAATAAAACATTCGTATTTCATTATCTTTTCATGTCATGAATTAGACCTTAGTATTTCATTATCTTTTCATGTCATGAATTAGACCTTAGTATTTCATTATCTTTTTATGTCAGGAATAAGACCTTGGTATTTCATTATCTTTTCATGTCAATCATAAGACCTTGGTATTTCATTATCTTTTCATGTCATGAATAATACCTTGGTATTTAATTATCTTTTCATGTCATGCATAAGACCTCGGTATTTCATTATCTTTTCATGTCATGCATAAGACGGTGGTATTTCATTATTTTTCCATGTCATTAATAAGACCTTGGTATTTCATTATCTTTTTATGCCATGCATAAGATCTTGGTATTTCATTATCTTTTCATGTCATGCATTATCTTTTCCAGTCATCCATAAGACCTTGTTATTTCATTATCATTTCATGCCATGAATAAGACCTTGTTATTTCATTATCATTTCATGCCATGAATAAGACCTTGTTATTTCATTATCTTTTCACGTAATGAATAAGACCTTGCTATTTCATTATGTTTTCATATCATGTATAAGACCTTGGCATTTCATTATCTTTTCATGTCATGCATAAGACCTTGGTATTTCATTATCTTTTCATGTCATGCATTATGTTTTCATGCCATGAATAAGACCTTGTTATTTCATTATCTTTTCATGTCATGAATTAGACCTTAGTATTTCATTATCTTTTTAAGTCAGGAATAAGACCTTGGTATTTCATTATTTTTTTATGTCAGGAATAAGACCTTGGTATTTCATTATCTTTTTATGTCAGGAATAAGACCTTGGTATTTCATTATCTTTTTATGTCAGGAATAAGACCTTGGTATTTCATTATCTTTTTATGTCAGGAATAAGACTTTTGTATTTCATTATCTTTTCATGTCAATCATAAGACCTTGGTATTTCATTATCTTTTCATGTCATGAATAATACCTTGGTATTTCATTATCTTTTCATGTCATGTATAAGACCTTGGTATTTCATTATCTTTTCATGTCATGCATAAGACCTTGGTATTTCATTATCTTTTCATGTCATTAATAAGACCTTGGTATCTCTTTATCTTTTCATGTCATGCATAAGACCTTGGTACTTCATTATCTTTTCATGTCTGGCATAAAACCTTGGTATTTAATTATCTTTTGATTTTATGCATAAGACCTTGGTATTTCATTATCTTTTCATGTCATTAATAAGACCTTGGTATTTCATTATCTTTTTATGTCAATCATAAGACCTTGGTATTTCATTATCTTTTCATGTCATGAATAATACCTTGGTATTTCATTATCTTTTCATGTCATTAATAAGACCTTGGTATTTCATTATCTTTTTATGTCATGAATTAGACCTAGGTATTTGATTATATTGTCATGTCATGAAGTAGACCTTGGTATTTCATTATCTTTTCATGTCATGAACTCTGAAGTTTATGTAGAAGATCAGAATAGTAATTGTCTGTATTTTTTAGATGAGGTGTTTTCATTGATTGAGATTGTCGGACTGACTTACTCATCTTGACGATAACAACCATGATGCGGAAGTCAGTCCGACAATCTCAATCAAAGAAGATCAGAATGTCACATTTTGTCGAAAGCCTTCAAAATGTCAGCACAATAGCCCTACCATCTATTGAATTATCCATAAACCTAGGGATTTGTACAATTACAAAGGGTCAAATATTAGCAGTTAAACGAAAATCACGAAAACCATACTTAACATCACTAAAGAGACACACATTTTCCAGAAAGTAAAGAGTCTTGCATTTGAACAACCGCCTTTAGAATTTTCAGAGTTTCAGATGAACCGTTTTTAAAGTTAACCTGAAATTGGATTAAATCAACTTCAAATCACTGCAAAACTCGGAATTTAACTGTCTTCTGTTAATCAACCGCTTGCATGAGGGAAAATAATCATTATTATCTTGCTTGTACCCAACAAGAGCTTTAAAGTCATAATAATTAATTAATATTTTTACATGAGTATGTATGTTGAGGGTGCCTTAGAATGGGGCGAATAAAGGATATTAACTAATACTGAGTTCGAATTTTTTCCTAACTCCTATTCACCCCAAGCATTGCATATTTTGCCTTGGGAGTAAGGGGCTACTATGTAGGGTCATTCATACAGAGACACTATATATAAAGTTGGTCAATGTACATTAGTACAGTATGAGAAGCAGGAAAGGGAATTTCTAAGTCTATTAGTTCGGGAGAAGAAATTAATATAGTAGAAAGCTATCCGGCACCTACGAACCTCTACAGTGGAGGTTTAGGGTTAGGGTTAGGTTTAGGGTTGGGGTTATAGTAAGGGTTAGGTTTAGGGTTAGGGTTGGGCTTAGGGTTAGGGTTATGGTAAAGTTTAAGGTTACGGTTAGGGTTACGGTTAGTGGAGGCGGTGGATTTTGATACTTATCGAGTTAGTCGAGGGTTAGGGTTAGGGTTAGGGTTAGAGTTAGGGTTAGTGGAGGCGGTGGATTTTGATGCTTATCGAGTTAGTCGAGGATTAGGGTTAGGGTTAGGATTAGGGTTAGGGGAGGCGTTGAATTTTGATGCTTATCGATTTAGTCGAGGGTTAGGGTTGAGGTTATTTTTTTGGAAAGGGTTAGGATTAGTGGAGGCGGTGGATTTTGATGCTTATCGAGTTAGTCGAGGGTTAGGGTTAGGGTTAGTGGAGGCGATGGATTTTGATGCTTATCGAGTTAGTCGAGGGTTAGGGTTAGGGTTAGGATTAGCGGAGGCGTTGAGTTTTGATGCTTATCGAGTTAGTCGAGGGTTGGTGTAAGGGTTAGGGTTAGTGTTAGTGGAGGCGGTGGATTTTGATGCTTATCGAGTTAGTCGAGGGTTAGGGCTAGGGTTAGGGTTAGTGGAGGCGGTGAATTTTGATGCTTATCGAGTTAGTCGAGGGTTAGGGTTAGGGTTAGGGTTAGTGGAGGCGATGGATTTTGATGCGTATCGAGTTAGTCGAGGGTTAGGGTAAGGGTTAGGGTTAGTGGAGGCGGTGGATTTTGATGCTTATCGAGTTAGTCGAGGGTTAGGGCTAGAGTTAGGGTTAGGGTTAGTGGAGGCGTTGAATTTTGATGCTTATCGAGTTAGTCGACGGTTAGGGTTAGGGTTAGGGTTGGTGGAGGCGGTGGATTTTGATGCTTATCGAGTCAGTCGAGGGTTAGGGTTAGGGTTAGGGTTAGGGTTAGGGTAAGGGTTAGTGGAGGCGGTGGCTTTTGATGCTTATCAAGTTATTCGAGGCTTAGGGTTAGGGTAAGGGCTAGGGTTAGGGTTAGGGTTAGTGGAGGCGATGGATTTTGATGCTTATCGAGTTAGTCGAGGGTTAGGGTAAGGGTTAGCGTTAGGGTTAGTGGAGGCGTTGAATTTTGATGCTTATCGAGTTAGTCGAGGGTTAGGGTTAGGGTTAGATAGGGTTAGTGGAGGCGATGGATTTTGATGCTTATCGAGTTAGTCGAGGGTTAGGGTAAGGGTTAGGGTTAGTGGAGGCGGTGGATTTTGATGCTTATCGAGTTAGTCGAGGGTTAGGGTTAGAGTTAGGATTAGTGGAGGCGTTGAATATTTATGCTTATCGAGTTAGTCGAGGGTTAGGGTTAGGGTTAGGATTACGGTTAGTGGAGGCGGTGGACTTTGATGCTTATCGAGTTAGTCGAGGGGTAGGGTTAGGGTAAGGGTTAGGGTTAGGGTTAGTGGAGGCGTTGAATTTTGATGCTTATCGAGTTAGTCGAGGGTTAGTGTTAGGGTTAGGGTTAGTGGAGGCGATTGATTTTGATGCTTATCGAGTAAGTCGAGGGTTAGGGTAAGGGTTAGGGTTAGTGGAGGCGGTGGATTTTGATGCTTATCGTGTTAGTCGAGGGTTAGTGTTAGGGTTAGGTTTAGTGGGGCGGTGGATTTTGATGCTTATCGAGTTAGTCGAGGGTTAGGGTAAGGGTTAGGGTTAGAGGAGGCGGTGGAGTTTTATGCTTATCGAGTTAGTCGAGGGTTAGGGTTAGAGTTAGGGTTAGAGTTAGGGTTAGTGGAGGCGTTGAATATTTATGCTTATCGAGTTAGTCGAGGGTTAGGGTTAGGGTTAGGGTTAGTGGAGGCAATGGATTTTGATGCTTATTGAGTTAGTCGAGGGTTAGGGTTAGGGTTAGGATTAGGGTTAGTGGAGGCGGTGGACTTTGATGCTTATCGAGTTAGTCGAGGGTTAGGGTTAGGGTAAGGGTTAGGGTTAGGGTTAGTGGAGGCGTTGAATTTTGATGCTTATCGAGTTAGTCGAGGGCATGGGTTATGGTTAGGTAGGGTTAGTGGAGGCGATGGATTTTGATGCTTATCGAGTTAGTCGAGGGTTAGGGTCAGGGGTAGGGTTAGTGGGGGCGTTGAATTTTGATGCTTATCGAGTTACTCGTTGGTTAGGGTTAGTGTTAGTGGAGGCGGTGGATTTTGATGCTTATCGAGTTAGTCGAGGGTTAGGGTGAGGGGTGGGGTTAGGGTTAGTGGAGGCGTTGAATTTTGATGCTTATCGAGTTAGTCGAGGGTTAGTGTTAGGGTAAGGGTTAGGGTAAGGGTTAGTGGAAGTGGTGGATTTTGATGCTTATCAAGTTAGTCGAGGCTTAGGGTTAGAGTAAGGGCTAGGGTTAAGGTTAGTGGAGGCGATGGATTTTGATGCTTATCGAGTTAGTCGAGGGTTAGGGTTATGGTTAGTGGAGACGTTGAATTTTGATGCTTATCAAGTTAGTCGAGGGTTAGGGTTATCGTTAGTGGAGGCGATGGATTTTGATGCTTATCGAGTTAGTACAGGATTAGGGTAAGGGTTAGGGTTAGTGGAGGCGGTGGATTTTGATGCTTATCGAGTTAGTCGAGGGTTAGGGTTAGAGTTAGGGTTAGTGGAGGCGTTGAATATTCATGCTTATCGAGTTAGTCGAGGGTTAGGGTTAGGGTTAGTGGAGGTGATGGATTTTGATGCTTATCGAGTTAGTCGAGGGTTAGGGTAAGGGTTAGGATTAGTGGAGGCGTTGAGTTTTGATGCTTATCGAGTTAGTCGAGGGTTAGTGTAAGGGTTAGGGTTAGTGTTAGTGGAGGCGTTGGATTTTGATGCTTATCGAGTTAGTCGAGGGTTAGGGCTAGGGTTATGGCTAGGTTTAGGGTTAGGGTTAGTGGAGGCGTTGAATTTTGATGCTTATCGAGTAAGTCTAGGGTTAGGGTTAGGGTTAGGGTTAGTGGAGGCTGTGAATTTTTATGCTTATCGAGTTAGTCGAGGGTTAGAGTTAGGGTTAGGGTTAGTGGAGGCGATGGATTTTGATGCGTATCGAGTTAGTCGAGGGTTAGGGTAAGAGTTAGGGTTAGTGGAGGCGGTGGATTTTGATGCTTATCGAGTTAGTCGAGGGTTAGGGCTAGAGTTAGGGTTAGGGTTAGTGGAGGCGTTTAATTTTGATGCTTATCGAGTTAGTCGAGGGTTAGGGTTAGGGTTAGTGGAGGCGGTGGATCTTGATGCTTATCGAGTTAGTCGAGGGTTAGGGTTAGGGTAAGGGTTAGGGTAAGGGTTAGTGGAGGCGGTGGATGTTGATGCTTATCAAGTTATTCGAGGCTTAGGGTTAGGGTAAGGGCTAGGGTTAGGGTTAGGGTTAGTGGAGGCGATGGATTTTGATGCGTATCGAGTTAGTCGAGGGTTAGGGTAAGGGTTTGCGTTAGGGTTAGTGGAGGCGTTGAATTTTGATGCTTATCGAGTTAGTCGAGGGTTAGGGTTAGGGTTAGGGTTAGGTAGGGTTAGTGGAGGCGATGGATTTTGATGCTTATCGAGTTAGTCGAGGGTTAGGGTAAGGGTTAGGGTAAGGGTTAGTGGAGGCGGTGGATTTTGATGCTTATCGAGTTAGTCGAGGGTTATGGTTAGAGTTAGGGTTAGTGGAGGCGTTGAATATTTATGCTTATCGAGTTAGTCGAGGGTTAGGGTTAGGGTTAGGATTACGGTTAGTGGAGGCGGTGGACTTTGATGCTTATCGAGTTAGTCGAGGGTTAGGGTTAGGGTAAGGGTTAGGGTTAGGGTTAGTTGAGGCGGTGAATTTTGATGCTTATCGAGTTAGTCGAGGGTTAGTGTTAGGGTTAGGGTTAGGGTTAGTGGAGGCGGTGGATTTTGATGCTTATCGAGTAAGTCGAGGGTAAGGGTAAGGGTTAGGGTTAGTGGAGGCGGTGGATTTTGATGCTTATCGTGTTAGTCGAGGGTTAGGGTTAGGGTTAGGTTTAGTGGGGCGGTGGATTTTGATGCTTATCGAGTTAGTCGAGGGTTAGGGTAAGGGTTAGGTTTAGTGGAGGCGGTGGATTTTTATGCTTATCGAGTTAGTCGAGGGTTAGGGTTACAGTTAGGGTTAGTGGAGGCGTTGAATATTTATGCTTATCGAGTTAGTCGAGGGTTAGGGTTAGGGTTAGTGGAGGCGATGGACTTTGATGCTTATCGAGTAAGTCGAGGGTTAGGGTTAGGGTAAGAGTTAGGGTTAGGGTTAGTGGAGGCGTTGAATTAGTATGCTTATCGAGTTAGTCGAGGGTTAGGTTTAGGGTTAGGTAGGGTTAGTGGAGGCGATGGATTTTGATGCTTATCGAGTTAGTCGAGGGTTAGGGTAAGGGTTAGGGTTAGTGGAGGCGGTGGATTTTGATGCTTATCGTGTTAGTCGAGGGTTATGGTTAGGGTTAGGTTTAGTGGGGCGGTGGATTTTGATGCTTATCGAGTTAGTCGAGGGTTAGGGTTAGGGTTAGGGTTAGTGGAGGCGGTGGATTTTGATGCTTATCGAGTTAGTCGAGGGTTAGGGTTAGGGTAAGGGTTAGGGTAAGGGTTAGTGGAGGCGGTGGATTTTGATGCTTATCAAGTTAGTCGAGGCTTAGGGTTAGGGTAAGGGCTAGGGTTAAGGTTAGTGGAGGCGATGGATTTTGATGCTTATCGAGTTAGTCGAGGGTTAGGGTTAGGGTTAGCGTTATCGTTAGTGGAGGCGTTGAATTTTGATGCTTATCAAGTTAGTCGAGGGATAGGGTTATCGTTAGTGGAGGCGATGGATTTTGATGCTTATCGAGTTAGTCGAGGGTTAGGGTAAGGGTTAGAGTTAGTGGAGGCGGTGGATTTTGATGCTTATCGAGTTAGTCGAGGGTTAGGGTTAGGGTTAGTGGAGTCGATGGATTTTGATGCTTATCGAGTTAGTCTAGGGTTAGGGTTAGGGTTAGTGGAGGCGATGGATTTTGATCCTTATCGAGTTAGTCGTGGGTTAGGGTTAGGGTTAGGGTTAGTGGAGGAGGTGGATTTTGATGCTTATCAAGTTAGTCGAGGCTTAGGGTTAGGGTAAGGGTTAGGGTAAGGGTTAGGGTTAGGGTTAGGGTTAGTGGAAGCGGTGGATTTTGATGCTTATCGAGTTAGTCGAGGGCTAGGGTTAGGGTTAGGGTTAGTGGAGGCGACGGATTTTGATGCTTATCCAGTTAGTCGAGGGTTAGGTTTAGGGTTAGGGTTAGTGGAGGCCGTGGATTTTGATGCTTATCAAGTTAGTCGAGGGCTAGGGTTAGGGTTAGGGTTAGTGGAGGCGACGGATTTTGATGCTTATCCAGTTAGTCGAGGGTTAGTGTTAGGGTTAGTGGAGGCGATGGATTTTGATTCTTATCGAGTTAGTCGAGGGTATGTACTATCTATTAGATTGAAGATAGTTTTTGACATTTTCGAAGAAAGAGAGAGAGAGAGAGAGAGAGAGAGACTAGTGGTAGATGCGCCAGGCCATATGTGGCAACAATACATTATACATATGCGAATGGTTGCTTTGAAGAGATGCAAGATACTTTATTGCATGAGTAGTTTTATTTATTGGAGTATGTTGTAGCCTACAGAATACTGAGAGATTTATGGAACAGAATACGTTTAAGAGAGATGAAACGGACGTATAACCAAGGTGGAGCATAATGAAAGGTTTTTTGCGACAGAATTCTTTAGAAGTTAAGCGAGAAAATATTTTTAAATGTGATGTCTTAAATATCCAGCGTTAATTCCTTCGGTACTGACAGAACGAAAACAATTTACTCCCGTGCAGTTCTGAAAAGGATTCAGTTCAAATTTTATATGGATTTCAGAGTTCGATATAAAGACTGAAAAGTTCGAAAAGTTATACTTGAAGAAGTTTGAGGGTAACATCGATCGGAACATTATGAGATAAAAAATGGAATTAAATGTTTCTTACAATTTCATCAAGAGTCGCCGTCTTTTCGCGACTCAATTTTTCGTCAAGTTCTTTCGCTCTTTTTAATTTGCTTTCATCGTAGTTCGTCTTCACTTCTTTTAAATTATCCATTACTTCTTCTGTTAAGTTTTTCACTTCATCATCAGGAATAATTCTTTCCCTACAATTTAAGAATATATACATATATATATATATATATATATATATATATATATATATATATATATATATATATATATATATCCTGCTTTTTGGGAGTACAAAATGTGAATATTGTAATCATGAAGAGAAATTTTATTGTTCATGATTAAAAGAGTAAAATACGTTTAAAAAAATGAGAAAGGAGAAAGAAGAGGAAAAAAAAGGAGGATTCGGCTGACCAGTTTCGCCCTCGCTTTTCCACAGTTGAATCGAGTGACTTGCGATTATGAAGAGGAAAACAATGGAAAAAAGTACATTATTAAAATACAGCAGCGTTGCGTTATATTTACAGGCGAAAGAAAAAATACAGAAATCTATTAAAATAAAGCAACCTAAGAGACATTCCCTGTGTTTGCAGAGTGAATACCTCTTAAACCGAACATAAATTGTCTCTATGATCTTAAAATTGCAATATATATATATATATATATATATATATATATATATATAACATAAGTTCTATAATGTTTTCCGGTTCTTTGTCGAATCGTCATCAGGTGAAAAGCATTTAGACAAAAAACAAAACAAAAAACAAAAAAGATTCCAATCTCGTAATATCAGCATTATCGTCTCATGATACATAGTATTTCGTTAAGCATTTTAAAATAATATTACTAGTTTCATGGACAACGTTTTTAGTTGTAGATAGCTAATAATAATATTTAACATTACTCAAACTATATTAACATATAAAAGGATAGTTCCAAACCTAAGCCTCCTATTTTTTACTCAAAAAGTTGAAAAGCTACTAAAACGGGAGTGGTATCAATAGAAACAGCGGCCTTTGTGCTCCAGAATTTGTTTTTCCACGTAGGCACCATTATTCTCAATGCACTTTTTCTAACAGAGAACGATGGTCGTGCACGGGCGCCCGGGGAGCGTTTTGTCTTGCGGAGGCTCTACCAAAAGTAAAGCGTCCTAATTTTTTTAACTCGAAAAGTTTTGTGCTCCAGAATTTATTTTTCTACATAGTCACCACAATCATCAATGCACTTTTGCCAGAAATTCAATGACGCGTCCCTGTTTCTGACACACAACCGTGACAGGGATTGCTTTCTTAGAGTTTCACAACATAAATATCTACAATAGAGAGATGAAACTTTCAGGTTATAAATGCGTAAGTTCAGTCATCATAACAATGCAATTTACAATTCTCTTTGATCCGATTGGGATGGAATTGTACTACTGTAATCAAACGCAACCAAGTTTTAAATTACCAGGAAAAGCCAGAACTATATTGTACATAGATAAATATTTTAAATTGACAAGCGTAATAAAATTAGACTTTTTGCTATAAAAAATTTAAAATTAGACTTTTTGCTATAAGAAATTTAAGACCCAAATCTTATATTAAAAACAACTCCTCCCGCAAAATTAGAAGGAATCAATGTCATTTAAAATGTTTGTCTTTTAAGAAAATACAACTCTTACAATAATACAGGGTGTCTCAATAAAATGTATACACTCTTTAAATTATTTCAATTCGCTACATGAATACGCTATGTCATGTTCCCAAGAGATGTTTAGGAATAAAGAATGGCACTTCCAGTAGGATGGAACACTTCCCCACTATCATCATGACGTAAGAGCATATCTTGGTAGTCACCTGCGAAACAGATAGTTAGGACGAAGAGGAAGTATCGAGTACTGTCCACGCTCACCGAATTTGAGCCTCTCCCCCTTGGATTTTTCTCTTTTTGGAAGGCGATGTGGGGCATGTTAAACACAGGGTTCACACCAAAAAAACGAGCTACAATGAATTAGTTGAAAGCAACCATTGAAAGAAGATGTGTCAATATACCAATAGAACTGATTAGCAACGTTTTCGATTCAATCAATGAACGTTGTCAGCTGTTCATCGATCATAATGGCCATTAATTTGAACACTTTCGATAATTATTTGGTTTCTATAGTTGTTCACAGTAGTTTAATGCATGAAGCTTTTCTTTCTTATAATAAATGTTGGTTTTGGTTTTATAGCCATTTAAGGAGTGTATACATTTTATTGGGACACCCTATATTAAACTAGTGCCTATATTGATTAACGACAACTCTCCTCTCTCGCCGCCTCACCATAAATGGTGTTACTTCTCGTTCAATTTATCAATCTGCAAAAACGTAACTATCCCTTTCGATTTTAAACAAATTCTAGATATTACATTAAAATAATACATTATGAAGCCAATTTTAACAAGATAAAAATACTCGAAGCTATCTATAACTAAAAACGTTGTCTATAAAACTAGTAAAATAATTTTAAATGCTTAACGTGAGACGATAATTCTGATATTACGAGATTGAAATGTTTTTTTCTTTTTTGCTTTGTTTTTTTGTTTTTTTTTTTTTTGTCTAAATGCTTTTCACCTGATGACGATTCGACAAAGAACCGGAAAACATTATAGAACTTATGTTAATGTGTTTGATGCTTGATATTAACCCAAAAAGATCATAAGAAACTCTAATATATATATATATATATATATATATATATATATATATATATATATATATATACATGAGAGAGAGAGAAAGGCAGACAGACAGAGACAGTGATACATTCTTCGATTGATTTTACGCTTTTGAGGAAAGGAAATAAAAACCGTCATATCTTTATGAATAACTTTTCATAATTCAAAGTACACCTTTTAGATAATCTTTTGTCAGATGCTGCTCCTCTGAAAAAGTTGTGCTTCCATCAGAATCATCAGATGGAACTTGAACCTTAAGAACGCGGTCTTTATAATGTCCTTCGAGAGGCGTCTGAACGTCAGTTTGATCTAGCATCTCGTCGTTGGTGCTACAAGCGGCGCGCTTGATGTCTTTTACGAATGCGTTTAACATATAATAGCAAATAGGTGATTTTCTAAGGAGGTATTACGCGGAGTTCAATCATGGTAAAAATCCATATGACCTTCCACCAGTCATGATCTCCGTTTAGTTCTTGATGGCAGTGTACAGCAACTAAGTATAACAATCTTAGTTGAATCTGAATTCTTTTTCGAAAATAAAAGGCGACATGACGTGGCCTTCGCTCAAAATATACCCAAAGAACATCACAATTTGAAAGAACTTAGTTTGCATAAGGCGCGGGATTTTGTTTGGTTTGGTTGTTTTATTTTTCGGTATATCAACCCTTTCAAATCTTTTCTGTTAGCCACTGCTTCCATATTTCCATCGGAAAGAAAAAAGAAGAGGCTTAGGAAAAGTTAAACGTGCGCACAGACTGTTGGATCTCGTCAGAGAAGAAAAGGGGTATTCGAAGGAATTCGAGAGAGTTGTATTAAAAAGATATTCCGAAGGAATTCGAAAGGTATTCAAAAGGTATTGAAAAGATATACGAAAGGTATTCAAAATGTATTCGAAAAGTTTTCAAAGGGTATTAAAAAATCAAAAAGTATTAAAAAGGTATTAAAAAGGTATTCGAAAAGTAATAAAAAGTTATTCGAAAAGTATTGAAAAGGCATTCGAAAGATATTCGAACGGTATTCAAAATGTATGAAAAAAATATTCGAAAGTTATAAAAAAGGATATTCGTAATATATTCAACAAGTATTCAAAAGGTATTGAAAATTTATTCAAAAGGTATTCTGAAGTTATTCAAAGGGTATTCGAAAGGTATTTATATGGTATTCGGAAGATATTCAAAAAGTATTTAAAATGTTTTCAAAAGGTATTAAAAAGATATCGAAAGGGTATTCAGAACGTATTCGGAACATATTTAAAAAAGTATTCAAAAGGTATTAAAAAATATTTAAACAGTATTCAAAAAATATTCGAAAAGTATTCAAAAGGTATTCGAAAGGTATTCCAAATTTGGTTTTAAAAAATTCGAAAGGTATTCGAAAAGTATTCGAAAGGTATTCGAAAGGTATTCGAAAGGTATTCGAAAGGTATTCGAAATTTGTTAAAAACATTTTCGAAAAGTATTCGAAAGGTATTCGAAAACACGTCAGATGAAAAGAAATGCGTTTTGTACGGTTGCTAAGAGTGACAGGAAAAGACCCATAAATAAATCTCGGTTGCTAAGAGTGACAGGAAAAGACCCATAAATAAATCTCGGTTGTTTCAAAAAACGAACTACAGTTATTCCTTGTCTTGTGTTCCTTACGGCGGAGTCTGCGGCGTGTTAGGTTTCTGCATATTAACTATTGCATTACAGAGTTATCACGACAAATACCGAAGGTAGCCAATCCTGTCGAATTGGAGTGAGTTTTAATATCTTTGATCTATGTAGACCAACACTGATTGCCTCTCTATATTTTTTAAATTTTTATTTAAATAAATACGCTTTGGCCATTTCTTTTAGACTGAAATATGGTATAGAATAATTTGAAGTAGTAATAGAAAAAATATTACTTTTTGAATTTCTTTAGGATTGAGATTTGTTGAGTTGCTATGCGGTCAAGGAGTTCCCCATTGTCTAGGTCTTGTGCATCCTACAGGAAAAAATAATGAACAATTAATAATTAAAACACATATATAAAAATACGTTAAGGCATTTCATGTACCTACGTTTATTACACACCTTTTACACACATTTCAAAAATAGCATCGTCTGATTAGCAAAGATATTGATTGATGATATCACTAAGGTAAATAATTCCAACTTTACCAATTTTAAAAGTGCTTGTTCCAAAATTAAATTATATTGTCGTTAACTAAAACGTTCACCGACTTACGCGTTGTTTACACAATAGCACCATATATTTTTATACAAACGTCACTTCCGGTATTTAAAAAGTACTTTTATAACATGTGCATATTTTGCAATTGTGAATTTTTGAGATGGAGTATGAATGTTTGTATTGTTTTTGACTGTTCGGACAGTTATTCCCATCTTGGGTGTTATTCGAACAAAATTTCGATCGTTGAAACCTACGAACTTCATCGAGTGTAACATCTATGTTTTTCTTTTTGTTTGTTTGTTTGTTTGTTTGTTTGTTTTTTCAACTAAGGAACAGGGTTTATCTCTATATTGTAAGAAATCGGACCGTAGGTTTGAGGGTGTGTCCGTAAATTATTTTTTAAAAAGTCACTTTTCAGGGGTCACCAGGGTATTTTTTAAGACTTTCAGACTGAGTATTTCAGCTGGTGTAATTTTAATTAAGCATAGAAGAAACATATTTGTTTTATACACTTAGGAAATATTTAGCTAAAAAAAACAAGAATTTTAACAAAAGAAACGTCATAATTTTCGGAATAGTACTGATCCTTACAGACATTGATTAGGTCAAACAAATATTATCTATAACAATAAATTATACCGATTGATTTAAAAAAAAAGCTCTGAGGAATTTTCTCGGGTCCCCATAGTCAAGATAAAAATACTACTCTGGCACTTCACGTTCGTACGTAGGTTATCACCTTTCTACACACATTTAAAAAAAGATCATCCGATTTGCGATTTGTGGGTAAGTTGATATCGCTAAAGTAGAACAATTCGATTTTACTCATTTCGAAAATGAATTGTTCCAAAATTGAATTATATCGCTCCGTCGACCAAAGCAGTATAATTTTGAATAAATACTTTTTCTTAGTAGCATTTAAGTCATTCATTTTATTATTTTGGGGAGAGGGGAGAACGAATATGATTATTAAAAGTAAATTATGCAACTTTATCTATACAGCACCGTGGAATTTCAAAAATATCCCACTATTGAGTGCATGTTAAATAAAAAGTAATAACACAAAAAAGACGCATCAAATTTAATTAACAAGTTATAATGTAATGGAAGCGGGTGCGACTCAATAAACCTGTTGTATAATCGACTATGCATTTTGAATTGTGAGTAAATGAATCGCATTGTGGTCAAAAAGGAAGACAAAACATTGTATGTAAATTGTGTATATTAAATTTTTGCAATGTTTTAACCCTAAAATGTTTTTAAAAGAATTACTAACTGTAATATCATTTTTCTGTTGTTAGTTATTTACCCTATAATATATATAATGCCATATGAACATGAAAATATGAATTAAACAACCTGTAAAAATTGCATATTTTTATTTAAATATGAATATCAGAAAACATGCCACATAGGTATTAAAACATGATTAAAAGAAAACATAATAATGGTTCATATACATTAAAATATGAATTAAAAACATAATAACGGCACATACAAATACAAATATGAATAAAAACATAATAATGGCACATATACGTTAAAATATGAGCAAAAAAATCAATAATGGCACATATATATAAAAATATGAATAAAATAAAAACATAATATTCGCACATACACATTAAAATATGAATTTAAAAAAATAATGGCATATATACATAAATATGAATAAAACTAAATAATGACACATATATATAAGAATATAAATAAAAGAAAAACATAATATTGGCACATATACATTAAAATATGAATAAAAACATAATAATGACACATATACATTAAAATATGAATAAAAAACAATAATGGCACATATACATAAGAATATAAATAAAAGAAAAAAACATAATAATGGCACATATACATTAAAATATGACCAAACAAACAATAATGACACATATAAATAAAAATATGAATAAAAACATAATAATGGCACATGTACATTAAAATATGAATTTAAAAAACAATAATGGAACATATACGTATGAATAAAAGAAAAAACTTAATATTGGCACGTATACATAAAAATATGAACAAAAACAATAATGGCACATATACATTAAAATATAAATAAAAAACATAATAATGACACATATACATTAAAATATGAATAAAAACAATAATGGCACGTATGCATTAAAATATGGATAAAAAACATAATATTAAAAGAAAAACCATAATAATTGCACATATACATTAAAACATGGATAAAAGAAAACCCACAATAATGGCACATACACGTTAAAATTTGAAAAAAAAGAAAGGATACGCTTTCGATAGAGTTACAAATAAATTAATGAATCCTTTTCATAGAATCCTTTGTCAACTGCAAACTTACAATCTGTTTGGCCAGAGCTTCTTGTTTTGAGAGTTTTTCTTCCAACGCCAATTGCAACGAATTGATGCTTTGCTCGACTTCATCCGTCCATTCTTTTTGCCGTTTCGCGTTCTCTCGCATAAACCACTCCTGTCGTTCTGTGTCCAAATCGGAATTTTCTCTCATCAACTGCAACATATTTCTCTGGGTATTTTTGTAGTTAGTTCGCCTTTCTAAATCGGTATCCTGAAAAAAAATTGAAGAAATTAAAAAATTAGGAATCTCTTTTATCTAAGAAGTGTTATAGTATCTCTTGGGTGACTCTAACATTAGAGTTTTTATATAGTGAAGGAGATTAAGAAATATCAAGGGTTTTGATTGGTCTAACAGGATAATGTGTAAGAATAGAAAAGCAAACAAAAATTAAAATGAACAGATAATAATAATAATAATAATAATAATAATAATAATAACAATAATAATAATAATAACACTAACAATGATAATAATAATAACAATAATAATAATAACAGTAATAATAATAATAACAATAATAATAATAACAATAATAATAATAACAATAATGACAATAATAATAACAATAATAATAATAATAACAACAACATAATAATAATAATAATAATAATAACAATAATAAAAATAACAATAATAATAACAACATAATAATAATAATAATAATAATAATAACAATAATAAAAATAACAATAACAACAACATAATAATAATAATAATAATAATAATAATAATAATAATAATAATAATAATAATAATAATAATCTGCTTATTTATTTCTTAGTTACTCCTTATGTTATGCTTTATAAAGGACAAATACAATTTTTGAATGCAATGGAAAATTAAGTTAAAACAAAAGCAATTAAAAGAATCGTTTTGGGAATCGAAAAATAAGGAAAATTTTTCTGATTTCGATATAGAATCCGATACCCCAAAATATTTCACCATTTTTTATTTGGATTTCCGTTAATTGTCCCAACAATTATCTAAACCATGGGTTTCCAAACTACGGCTAGCGGACCAGATCCGACCTACTAAAGTCTTCAGTCCGGCCTGCGGTGCTCTTATGAAAAGCCTAGAAATATTCAGAAAGTTTTTTTTTATGGAAATGTGTAAAAATAGTGAATTTTCTTTTTGTTCAGAAAATGCATAAAGGAATGAGGTTTTCGAGAACAAGTTTTACTAAAAAGTAATCAAGTTGATCAAAGCAGTATAAAACACATCCAGCTCATATATTTTTAACCGCGTAATTCTAAAACGTTAGCAACACCCCCCCCCCCGTTTGATAATTTTTATCGAGACTATTGAGTACGAAAATAACAGCAAGTCAGGATCCGCGTATTTCATAGTTATAAAATTTGAAAACTAAAGGACATGCATAAAAGAAATACAATAAAAGTGATACATTACAATCTTTTAAATATGATTTGTACCTTGTTTAAACTGGCCAATTCTTCCCGCTCTTTCAGTTGTAACAGGGCAATCAGATTTTGTAGTTTGTATTCTTCTTCTTCTTCCAACATTGCTATTACTTCCGGTTTGCAGTTCTGACAAAAAATCATTTTGATAATTTAGAGAAGATTTACCTTTTATAATTACAAGATCGCTTAAGTGTATAAGTAGTTGCAAGATTAGTATTTCTTGACGGTAATATATGAGTATATAAAATATTTGTTTGTAGAGGATTTGTGATATCTGTAAAACATTTGGGTTCTTAGGGCGTTTGCTTATTAAAATTTAGAAGTGCTATATTCATAAAAAATTTTCGATTTAAAATGTGGAAAGTTAGTAAGATCTGAATTTATAAAACAGTTGCTTGCAAGAATTTAGAAGGTTAGTTGGATTTGAGCTGATAAAATATTTGGGTTTCTTTTTTTTTACATTTATATGGTTGGTAAACTCTGAATTCATAAAACATTTGCTTGTCTAAATTCAGTAAATTAGTAAGATCTAAGTTAATAAAATTGCTAATTAGAATTTAGAGCATTAGTAAGATACCGTTTAATTATACAGTAACAGGGATACCCAACATTGCCCAGGCTTGAATTAGGATAAACAAATGTTCCACACCTCTAATACTTTTAGTGTCGTTGCAATCAGTGAAATTGCTTCTTTTTTTTTTTTCAATCAAATGAATTGATTCCTCCAGTCGCGGACCTTCTATGATGCACCAGGAGAAAGCTTCACATGCCTCTCCGCAGTGATGTACCTATTTACAATGTCTCCCCACGGGACAGAGTTAGACACTAGGGTCGTTTTTTAACGGGGAGAAAAGGTACAAAAATAAAAATTGTCTCAGTCGTGAAGGATTTCTCCTCCACCGAAAGAGAACAAGAAATGGAAGTGCAGCATCTGAAGAACAGATACTACACTTTGATCTTGACCAAAAGGCCAAGACATTGTAGTCTACATTGCACTGTAGAAAACCTGCAGTTGATTTTATAAAATTATTTTAATATAATAACTTCAATTAAATTTTAAAATGCAAGAGTAAAGTATCATGGTTCAATTGTGCTCTAAACAGAAACATTCATTCCAAACGCACCTCTGTCTTATCAAATAACTTACTGTTTAATTTATACGCCGAGCCCTTCTACTTGTGCGATGAGAAAGCTTTTTAAAGGCACTTGTAATTTTAGACTGTAAAAGGGTGTTAACTTTGGTCAAAATCGGACTGTTCCTATTTTTATTGGATTTTTTTGATTACCAATCCTGTATACTCATCAGTGGCATTCCGATATAACACTTATTTAAGAACACTCCCAGACATATGAAGTACGATTGTGTAAAATGTCAAGATAATCGGCTCAGCAATTTCGAGAGCCATAGTATAAAAGATAGTCCGTTGTATAAAACATTTGCTTGTTAAAATTTGCAATATTATTGAGTTCTGTGTTTATAAAAGATTTACTTGTTTAGAAAGTTAGTAAACTCTGTCTTTAGAATGTCAGTAAAATGTATAAAACATTTGCTTGTTCAAATAAAAAAGATTAGTAAAATCTGAGTATATAAAACATTTGCTTGTTCAAATATAAAAGGTTAGTAAAATCTGAGTATATAAAACATTTGCTTGTTCAAATATAAAAGATTAGTAAAATCTGAGTATATAAAACATTTGCTTGTTCAAATATAAAAGATTAGTAAAATCTGAGTATATAAAACATTTGCTTGTTAAAATATAAAAGATTAGTAAAATCTGAGTATATAAAACATTTGCTTGTTCAAATATAAAAGATTAGTAAAATCTGAGTATATAAAACATTTGCTTGTTAAAATATAAAAGATTAGTAAAATCTGAGTATATAAAACATTTGCTTGTTAAGATATAAAAGATTAGTAAAATCTGAGTATATAAAACATTTGCTTGTTCAAATATAAAAGATTAGTAAAATCTGAGTATATAAAACATTTGCTTGTTAAAATATAAAAGATTAGTAAAATCTGAGTATATAAAACATTTGCTTGTTCAAATATAAAAGGTTAGTAAAATCTGAGTATATAAAACATTTGCTTGTTCAAATATAAAAGATTAGTAAAATCTGAGTATATAAAACATTTGCTTGTTCAAATATAAAAGATTAGTAAAATCTGAGTATATAAAACATTTGCTTGTTCAAATATAAAAGATTAGTAAAATCTGAGTATATAAAACATTTGCTTGTTCAAATATAAAAGGTTAGTAAAATCTGAGTATATAAAACATTTGCTTGTTCAAATATAAAAGGTTAGTAAAATCTGAGTATATAAAACATTTGCTTGTTCAAATATTAAAGATTAGTAAAATCTGAGTATATAAAACATTTGCTTGTTAAAATATAAAAGGTTAGTAAAATCTGAGTATATAAAACATTTGCTTGTTAAAATATAAAAGATTAGTAAAATCTGAGTATATAAAACATTTGCTTGTTAAAATATAAAAGGTTAGTAAAATCTGAGTATATAAAACATTTGCTTGTTCAAATATAAAAGGTTAGTAAAATCTGAGTATATAAAACATTTGCTTGTTCAAATATTAAAGATTAGTAAAATCTGAGTATATAAAACATTTGCTTGTTAAAATATAAAAGGTTAGTAAAATCTGAGTATATAAAACATTTGCTTGTTAAAATATAAAAGATTAGTAAAATCTGAGTATATAAAACATTTGCTTGTTCAAATATAAAAGGTTAGTAAAATCTGAGTATATAAAACATTTGCTTGTTCAAATATAAAAGGTTAGTAAAATCTGAGTATATAAAACATTTGCTTGTTCAAATATTAAAGATTAGTAAAATCTGAGTATATAAAACATTTGCTTGTTAAAATATAAAAGGTTAGTAAAATCTGAGTATATAAAACATTTGCTTGTTAAAATATAAAAGATTAGTAAAATCTGAGTATATAAAACATTTGCTTGTTCAAATATAAAAGGTTAGTAAAATCTGAGTATATAAAACATTTGCTTGTTCAAATATTAAAGATTAGTAAAATCTGAGTATATAAAACATTTGCTTGTTAAAATATAAAAGGTTAGTAAAATCTGAGTATATAAAACATTTGCTTGTTAAAATATAAAAGATTAGTAAAATCTGAGTATATAAAACATTTGCTTGTTCAAATATAAAAGGTTAGTAAAATCTGAGTATATAAAACATTTGCTTGTTCAAATATAAAAGGTTAGTAAAATCTGAGTATATAAAACATTTGCTTGTTCAAATATTAAAGATTAGTAAAATCTGAGTATATAAAACATTTGCTTGTTAAAATATAAAAGGTTAGTAAAATCTGAGTATATAAAACATTTGCTTGTTCAAATATAAAAGATTAGTAAAATCTGAGTATATAAAACATTTGCTTGTTAAAATATAAAAGATTAGTAAAATCTGAGTATATAAAACATTTGCTTGTTCAAATATAAAAGATTAGTAAAATCTGAGTATATAAAACATTTGCTTGTTCAAATATAAAAGATTAGTAAAATCTGAGTATATAAAACATTTGCTTGTTCAAATATAAAAGGTTAGTAAAATCTGAGTATATAAAATATTTGCTTGTTCAAATATAAAAGATTAGTAAAATCTGAGTATATAAAACATTTGCTTGTTCAAATATAAAAGATTAGTAAAATCTGAGTATATAAAACATTTGCTTGTTCAAATATAAAAGGTTAGTAAAATCTGAGTATATAAAACATTTGCTTGTTCAAATATTAAAGATTAGTAAAATCTGAGTATATAAAACATTTGCTTGTTAAAATATAAAAGGTTAGTAAAATCTGAGTATATAAAACATTTGCTTGTTAAAATATAAAAGATTAGTAAAATCTGAGTATATAAAACATTTGCTTGTTCAAATATAAAAGGTTAGTAAAATCTGAGTATATAAAATATTTGCTTGTTCAAATATAAAAGATTAGTAAAATCTGAGTATATAAAATATTTGCTTGTTCAAATATAAAAGATTAGTAAAATCTGAGTATATAAAACATTTGCTTGTTCAAATATAAAAGATTAGTAAAATCTGAGTATATAAAATATTTGCTTGTTCAAATATAAAAGATTAGTAAAATCTGAGTATATAAAACATTTGCTTGTTAAAATATAAAAGATTAGTAAAATCTGAGTATATAAAACATTTGCTTGTTCAAATATAAAAGGTTAGTAAAATCTGAGTATATAAAATATTTGCTTGTTCAAATATAAAAGATTAGTAAAATCTGAGTATATAAAACATTTGCTTGTTCAACTATAAAAGATCAGTAAAATCTGAGTATATAAAAAATTTGCTTGTTCAAATATAAAAGGTTAGTAAAATCTGAGTATATAAAACATTTGCTTGTTCAAATATAAAACATTAGTAAAATCTGAGTATATAAAACATTTGCTTGTTCAACTATAAAAGATCAGTAAAATCTGAGTATATAAAACATTTGCTTGTTCAAATATAAAAGATTAGTAAAATCTGAGTATATAAAACATTTGCTTGTTCAACTATAAAAGATTAGTAAAATCTGAGTATATAAAACATTTGCTTGTTCAAATATAAAAGATTAGTAAAATCTGATTATATAAAACATTTGCTTGTTAAAATATAAAAGATTAGTAAAATCTGAGTATATAAAACATTTGCTTGTTCAACTATAAAAGATTAGTAAAATCTGAGTATATAAAACATTTGCTTGTTCAAATATAAAAGGTTAGTAAAATCTGAGTATATAAAACATTTGCTTGTTAAAATATGAAAGATTAGTAAAATCTGAGTATATAAAATATTTGCTTGTTCAAATATAAAAGATTAGTAAAATCTGAGTATATAAAACATTTGCTTGTTTAAATATAAAAGATTCGTAAAGTCTTAGTATATAAAACATTTGCTTGTTCAAATATAAAAGATTCGTAAAATATGAGTATATAAAACATTTGCTTGTTAAAATATAAAAGATTAGTAAAATCTGAGTATATAAAACATTTGCTTGTTTAAATATAAAAGATTAGTAAAATCTGAGTATATAAAACATTTGCTTGTTAAAATATAAAAGATTAGTAAAATCTGAGTATATAAAACATTTGCTTGTTTAAATATAAAAGATTAGTAAAATCTGAGTATATAAAACATTTGCTTGTTCAAATATAAAAGATTAGTAAAATCTGAGTATATAAAACATGTGCTTGTTCACATATAAAAGATTCGTAAAATCTGAGTATATAAAACATTTGCGTTTTCAAATATTAAAGATTCGTAAAATCTGAGTATATAAAACATTTGCTTGTTCAAATATAAAAGATTAGTAAAATCTGAGTATATAAAACATTTGCTTGTTAAAATATAAAAGGTTAGTAAAATCTGAGTATATAAAACATTTGCTTGGGGTTTGCTAATGTTTGATATTTTTTTCCTACAAATATAAGCGTAACTGCTACTAAATTATTTACCTTTTTGTATTTGTAGATAAGTAAAAAAAATGTATATCATGTTCAACGTAAGCATCAGACGCCCCCTCCCTCCGGATTAAATTTCAACCCTTCCTTCATTGTAGTAGTAACGTGTTAGTGTCAAAGTTGTGCCGTCTGGAATCTCGGTTACTGGCAGGTTCACTTACAAAGGACAGCGTAACGTAGTTGTTACATGGCAACTCTAGGGACCCATACATTCTATACAGACAGTTGCAAGGAAACAAAGACAAGGGAATAATTCGATTAACTTTATTTCCAGTCAAGACAACAGACCTTTATTTACAAGTACTTCCAGAATAACGCCTGGTCTCTTGTTTAAAAGTCTTCTCGTACTACAATATGCTTAACACGACTCTGTTTTGTCGAACACGTGATACTCTATTTTTGTCCGGTCATGTATAGGACACGTCTTTCTCTATCAGTCACAGGCCACGTATGTAACACGTCTCTCTCTCTCACTCACTCACTTTTATTTTCTTTCCTTATTCCTTGCTGTGACGTCACTTCACACACGGCTCAGTTATTTGCATACAGCTGCTGCTGTTATACGCGCATCCACGTATGGAACTCGACAGCATTTAGACCGCAACCTAACCGAAAGGACCCACTTGAAACGCTCTAGACATCGTCCTTGGCAAACACATTTAAAACAAACACGTTGGGGCAGCAAACACGCTTTAAATCTCAGCGAATAAAACAGAGAGAAAACAAAATAGAAACGAAAATCAATTTACCATCTCTTGACCCCCACGTGATTTTCTACTCGACTCTGTCATAAAAAGGGCAGATAACTTGTCATCCTCTCAATTTGAAGAGATTGTATAATATAAAGGACGCTTGTGTTACTTACATTTTCCTTTGCTTCTCTTATTATTTTCTCACTTTTCGCTTTAAACTCTGCAATGCCTTTCTGTTAAGGAAAAAATAGTTTGATTTAATCTGATATTAAACAATAAAAATATGATAACGTGGAATGGATACATTCATTCTAAACACATTCTATTAAAATTTAATGAAAAATCATCCGTTTATTAATATTCTCTTTATTAATGTTATTATCACTTTTACTAACTGGACACATCTTATATTTGCGTTATAATATTTTTCTAACATAATTAATATGTATTAATAATATTGCCTTGTTTTTTAAACCGTTTTAGCGCTGTTGCTTTCTTTTTCTAGCTTAACCAAACTTGTAATCTCGTACACCTTTTAAGAGATCCAACATGTTGTAGACTCCGTCGCAAGGAACGGGAGAAAAGAAAAAAAAATTCGACTCACTTTTTTTAAAAACAAAAGCCTTTATATATGATATTTATAAAAACGCATTTTTTTTCATAAATATTTAAACAGTTCATTTCTCCTTTTCCTGTCGCGTGTGACTTTCCGTCTCTGTCTGCTCTGACGCCACCCACGCGCCTCGAACCTCAAATACGTCTAAAATCCCACTTCTCCGAATACTTATGTCTTGAACACCTTTCTCACTCTCTCGTGTTTGGAACAAATTTCCCACTCACTCCTCTCTCAAACGCGTCTCGAATACGTGCTTCTCTGAACATTCCGAATGCTCCGAACACTTATTCGAACACGTGTGTCCTATTAACCTCTGCTGTGAGGATTCAGCAAACACTTGCTAGGTCATTTGCATATGATAACTTAGCTCGGTCATTTGCATATGCTAACTAAGCTCGGTCATTTGCATATGCTAACTTAGCTCGTTCATTTGCATATGCTAACTAAGCACGGTCATTTGCATATGCTAACTTAGCTCGGTCATTTGCATATGCTAACTTAGCATCAGCGGCTTTGTTACAAATTTTTTTACTGTCCTACTCTTATCTAATAGGACGTACATTTATTTTTACGACATGTTGAATTAATTATATGCATCCTTATTAGTGTTGTAGGATATTTTTCTTACTGGGCACATCTTTATTTGTGACTAGACGCATTTCTTTCTCTTTTATTAGTGTTGCGGCATTTTTTGTATAACAAAATGCATCTTTACTAGTGTTATAAAATTGTTATAAAACAAGATGTGTTATGTCGTACTCCTTTCAAGGGAAGTAAGGCACTAAATTAACTTCGGTGATATAACGACGGGAGCCGGTGTGTTAGCATAAGTATGCCGTATATCACAAAAAAAAATTATCATATACATTGTTATATTGCCATTCTATAACAATATGCGTGGCAATATATATATATATATATATATATATATATATATATATATATATAGTAAGTTATAAAATGTATATGGCGATTAAGCTACACTGAATATTCCGCGTTTCATCCACTCTAGGAATATTCAGTGTAGCTTAATCGCCATATACATTTTATAACTACCTAACTATCTCTACCTACGTATTGAGCACTTTTGAAGTAAATACTTAAAGTTTACGCATAAATCTATACTTTCGTATATTAATTTTATGTGAGTAAATTGAGTAGTTATATATATATATATATATATATATATATATATATATATATATATATATGACTACTTCATTTAATCACATAAATTAACATATGAAAGTATAAATTTATGCGTAAGCTTTAAGTATTTACTTCAAAAGTGCCCAATACGTAGATAGAGCTAGGTAGTAAGTTATAAAATATATGTGGCAATTAAGCTACACAAAATATTCCGCATAAGCCTGATGAATCTTAGCGTGGATGAAACGCGGATTATTCTGTGTAGCTTAATTGCCATATATATTTTATAACTTACTATATATATATATATATATATATATATATATATATATACACACATATACACACACACACATATATATATGTATATATATGTATATATATATATATATATATATATATATATATATATATATATATATATATACGTGTTACGTTGTACTCCCTTCGAGGGAACCACGGCATTAACTATATGTTACGTTCCGTTTTGGGGAACTGTTGATCACTGTACCATATCAAATGTATGTTAAGTAGCGGCAGGTTAACGGTAGGTTACATAGCGAAGTATCTCTCTCTCTCTCTCTCTCTCTCTCTCTCTCTCTATATATATATATATATATATATATATATATATATATATATATATATATATATATATATATATAAGGAGTGTATACGATGTACGTGGGTATATAATGAGTTTCTTGTGTCGTCTAGTCTTTATAATTCCTTGTGCATGTGTATGTGTTGCACGATATTTACGATGCGGATAACACAAAAGGGGACGGGACACAGTTCTGGATGGTTATTCATTTTGCCAATAAAGAAAACATACCTTCGTTCATTTGTGGGTCTTGATTGTCATATCTGCCAAAAGCCGAAATGAATATCTATCCCAAGGAATGACCAACAAACCTCGAGTTATTGAATTAATTTGAAATTCTTTTTGAGATGAGTAATTTGTATAACTTAGTTTATTTAATTATTTGTAGACTATTATCCTAATCTTCTAGTTGTTGTCTTACGGCGTTACTAAAAGATGGGGATAATAGACCACAAATAATTAAATAAAATAATGTCTGGGGTTGTATTTTCAGACAACTTTTTTTTACTATGTTTTTTCATAGCAAGATTACGCGCGTCTCAGATACTGCGTCTCACCGCGTACAGAGCCATAGGTCCCGTTCGCTAGCTGACCCTGTCTCCAACGCTTCAACTGTCTCTGACCAACTAACTACTAGATTGCTATTACGTTATTCAACTCATATCTTTTAACATTTGATTTTAATCACTTTTTCTCTAATCAGATTTATTATTTAAAACCTATTTGAGTATTTTTCACATTCAATCCGTCAAAGTGACATTTCTGGATGTTTTGTTTATTGTTCTCGAGGACCAGTTCTGAATTCTAAAAACCTATAATAAAAAAAAATTATTTGTACACAAACTAATTCTGCATAAAACCGACAAATAATAATGTTCCTTATCTAACATTTTAACTTTTAATCAATTTTCCTAAATCGACTATCAACAAGGTAACTCAGTGTCACCGCGGTATAATCTAACAGATGTATTGTTATTATAATTGTATTGTTATTATAATTGTATTGTTATTATAATTGTATTGTTATTATAGTTGTATTGTTATTATAATTGTATTGTTATTATAATTGTATTGTTATTATAATTGTATTGTTATTATAGTTGTATTGTTATTATAATTGTATTGTTATTATAATTGTATTGTTATTATAATTGTATTGTTATTATAGTTGTATTGTTATTATAGTTGTATTGTTATTATAATTGTATTGTTATTATAATTGTATTGTTATTATAGTTGTATTGTTATTATAATTGTATTGTTATTATAGTTGTATTGTTATTATAGTTGTATTGTTATTATAATTGTATTGCTATTATAATTGTATTGTTATTATAGTTGTATTGTTATTATAATTGTATTGTTATTATAATTGTATTGTTATTATAGTTGTATTGTTATTATAGTTGTATTGTTATTATAATTGTATTGTTATTATAATTGTATTGTTATTATAATTGTATTGTTATTATAGTTGTATTGTTATTATAGTTGTATTGTTATTATAATTGTAAGGGAATAACTTTGAAGTACTCTAGTTTCTAAAGACACAGTAGAGAGTTACTTCTCCTGGGACGCAGAGGTGTACGTAAGGAGTTGGTCACAAATTAGTAGTCTCTTCCTTCACTTTGCATCACAACACTACACTATTAAAAAGGTAAAAAATAAAAAGAGACTAAAACCGCCTAACTGTTAAGATCATTCGATATATACACCTTATTCAACTGGTAAACTTGAATATTGAACTCGTGACAGAGACTATAAATTGTACTGCCAGTTCCGAATACTCAAGTAAGCCATTCTGTGTTTCTTTTGTTCTTTCTATTACTATTATTATTATTATTATTATTATTATTATTATTATTATTATTATTATTATTATTATTTTAATTCAATTGTTTAGTTCCGCTGCAGACACTTATATTCCTCATACTCTGCGCATTCCAAAGTTGACGGGATATCCCTGTTCTATTTAAGATAGAGATTCCACCACAGTAGTTTATGAACATTTGTATTCGTCCTGTTATGTTATGTTAGTCGTTTGCATTACTTCTGTCAGTGTTTTTCATAAATGTGTATATTTATACTTGGGTTCAGTCAAGTAAGTACATTAGTTATTATTCTTAGTATATTTCAAGTTAACAAATTTAATACTAACTAGTCATTGTACATTGGTTAGTATTCTTAGTATATTTCAAGTTAACAAATTTAATAATAACTAGCCATTGTTCATTAGTTATTATTCTTAGTATATTTCAAGTTAACAAATTTAATACAAACTTGTCATTGTACATTAGTTATTGTTCTTAGTATATTTCAAGTTAACAAATTTAATACTAACTAGTCATTGTACATTAGTTATTATTCTTAGTATATTTCAAGTTAACAAATTTAATACTAACTAGTTATTCTACATTAGTTATTATTCTTAGTATATTTCAAGTTAACAAATTTAATACTAACTAGTCATTGTACATTAGTTATTATTCTCAGTATATTTAAAGTTAACAAATTTGATAATAACTAGTCATTGTACATTAGTTATTATTCTTAGTATATTTCAAGTTAAAAAATTTAATACTAACTAGTCATTGTAAATTAATTATTATTCTTAGTATATCTCAATTTAACAAATGTAATACTAACTAGTCATTGTACATTAGTTATTATTCTTAGTATATTACAAGTTAGAAAATGTAATACTAACTAGTCATTGTGCATTAGTTATTATTCTCAGTATATTTCAAGTTAACAAATTTAATACTAACTAGTCATTGTACATTAGTTATTATTCTTAGTATATTTCAATTTAACAAATGTTATACTAACTAGGCATTCTACATTAGTTATTATTCTTAGAATATTTCAAGTTAACAAATATAATACTAACTAGTCATTGTACATTAGTTATTATTCTTAGTATATTTCAAGTTAACAAATTTAATACTAACTAGTCATTGTGCATAAGTTATTATTCTTAGTATATTTCAAGTTTACAAATTTAATACTAACTAGTCATTGTTCATTAGTTATTATTCTTAGTATATTTCAAGTTAACAAATTTAATAATAATTAGTCATTCTACATTAGTTATGATTTTTAATATATTTCAAGTTAATACTGAGATCCTTATCTTCACAACAGAATTCCGACAGTCTTATATAACTAGGAGCATTTTATGAGTGTTGTGTGTTCCTACTGGGCCCATTGTATTAGTTTTTTAGTCTTATTTTCTAATTGAGCGTTTCTTTACTTTTTATGGTCTCTTTTCAAACAGGACCCATTTTTATTAATGTTATGGCCATTGGTCTTCCGATGTTACTATAGAAATGCAACGCAATTTACATATACAAAACTGAAAGAGTCGTGAATCACATCAGATGACTTACTTTAGGATCATTGTTTAAGTCTTACTACATTGCCAAAACAATGATACAGAAATGAAGAGATTTATCTTTAGTAATGTAAGAATAATTTCTCATATATTTTAAAACGTTATTCATTTACAAAAAGATTTTACTCTCTATAAATCTTCCTTGGTGTATGATTACTGTTTCATGTTAATTTCAGTGTCACGTGACAGTTAGTTTAACAGTTTCAGTGTATATTATTATAGTCATGTGACAGTTAGTTTAACAGTTTCAGTGTATATTATTATAGTTATGTGACAGTTAGTTTAACAGTTTCAGTGTATATTATTATAGTCATGATTTCAAAAGTAAAAAAACAAAAATAATATTTGGATGCCATCAGCTAGAATCGAAACCGAAAGCAAACTATAGCATACAAGGCTGGTGACGTTACTACTGTACCAACGTGACACGCATATGAACTGATTAAAAAGAAACTAAAATAAATGTACAAAATTTATAATGATTTTTATATTTCGATCTCTTTTAAACCGGCTGAAGACCCATAAAATAATGGTCCATAAACCCCCCAATCATTTGAGGCCACTAGTGTTGCTCTACGACTTTTAGTTTCGGAGAAGATATGGTTTGAAAATATGGAGACAGACAGACAGACATAGTGAGTTTTATCAATTAGATATGTAAATAGATAAGAAGGGATATAAGTAAATAAGCAGAAACGTAAACAAATAAGCATCGAAGAGATATATGATAAAAATGACAGCTAATCTCCTGTAGCAATTTTACAAATGGCGACGTGTTTTCTCACCTGGTTTCTTACACTAATCGTCTTCTTCAGCTCAGTTAATTTTGCCTGATAAGATTCTGCCAGTCGTTTTTCCATTTCTGCTATTTCCAATCGAAAATTCTCGGCGGTCTTACGGGCCGATTCCTTTGAGATGTGGCGTTCGTTTTCCATTTTTCGCAACAGAGAAAGGATTATTTCCGCCGAACCTTCCCGCCAGGATTTTTCCATGTCATTTTCAAGCTTTTCAGTGGATGATAGGTTACGGCTGCAAGGAAAAAAAGAAAAAGAATGAGCATGTTTTTTTTTTATCTAAACCTGTGTGTTTGTATATATATATATATATATATATATATGACGCTCAAGTAGGTTTACCGACTTCGCTATCTAGTGGAGGATAATCTATTTTTTCCCACAAAAGCAACGTTGCTAGTTTCTTTCTACTCTATCATTGTGTTTTATGGTAGGTGCATGGCTAGTAAAATATTTATAGCAAAACACTCGTCTAGCTACCACCACAGCAAAATAAAATATCCTCGCTCTAACTCTTTGTACTTTATAAGAATACGTAATTTCCATAAAGAAAGTTTGTATGCAAGAATACACCATCTGTAGCACAAAGTATTACTAACTACAACATATTCGTCTTCTCGTATTTACAAATACTTGTTGAATTATCCTCTTTGGTAACTTCTCTCCATTGCACTATCGTTTTCAATCCTCTCATGGTGTTGTTCATCGTATCATTTGAAATGTAATTGATTCTTATCTTCCATTGGGTTTTGTGTGTTGATAAGAGGTGAGTTCTAAATAAACAAAAATAAATTCTTTCTGAAAGCGACGTCTTTTGCAACCGTGACTTACGGGGAAGTATTTCCCATTCGTTTGGATTATTTGCCTTATTCAAGTTATTGTTCTCATCTTCGGTTACAATAGTACAAATGATGCAATTAACACAAATTATTAATTCTCATCTCAAAAATGAAGAATCCTCGGTTATTTTTTTAACTATTTTTCTATCATGTCTGCATAATTCATAATATTTCAAAATATAAAATAGTGCCCTATCACCGTCTGTATGACACAACAGTACTACTACTACTAATACTACTACTACTTCTACTACTACTAATAATAATAATAATAATCGCCTGTGTGAATTTTAGTGCTACTACTACATACAGTTAAGCCGCGTCGTCACCATGTTATGTCATTGCAGTAGAATTAAACGGTATCAAGAAAATTAATCGAAACATTACGAATATCTAACGTTTATAATTCGTCTCAAATTAATGGACTCAACATGAGCAAGAACTCAACATGAGCAAGAACTCAACATGAGCAAGAACATTAGTCAATCGTGATACTGCCTATCTCTTTCTAATGGGTTAAAAATCCTATTTGGGCTTCACTTCTCCATATTTTGTGGATTATAACCAGAGGTTACGCCATAGAAACACTGATAACTCGAAAACTATTTATCTGACCAGTCTGTAATTTTGCGAGATGTTTACTTTTATCAAAGATAATTAGATATATGCATTAAATTTGAAAGAATTAAAAATCCAAATTCCGTAAAATTTTCGACCTTGAACGAATTAAAATGTGACATTTCACAATTCATCTTGCAATAAATAAAATCAAATTTATCTCCAGAAGTGTGGACTTCACATTTTCAGTTTCATTTTGCGATATTTCAACTAAGTTTGCTGACGACAGGCCAGAGGAAGTGGAAGTTCTCTCTCTCTCTCTCTCTCTCTCTCTCTATATATATATATATATATATATATGAATTTGGAGTTTTGTGTATTGATATTTATATTAAAAACCTTTTACTGTTTATTTAAAAAGAAAATGCAACTTTGTTATATATGGATCGGGGAATTGCATTTATCTGCAAAAGATTTAGCTAATTTGCATATTCTTTTAAACATTTATTTTAATTAATTCCCTATTAGTTCTTTTTCGGTTTTCTTATGAGGTGATCATCTTTAATTAACTATTACGTGTAATTGTATTCATGCAGATATTCTACATGATTTATACTTGCGTATATAAATACACATTTGAAATCAATTGGTAGTAGTGAGTTGATCATGCTGGATCTCAAAATAAAATTTTATACACATACACATAAATAAACAAATATATTAACGAACACAACTAAAACCTTAACCTTCAGCAGATGTAAAATATACTCACTAAATAATTTCTCTGTCAACTTTTGTACGATCCATAATCAGCACATTCACGATACTCGTGTCAGTTTCTTTATGTTGCCTGAAAAGATATCAAAATTACAAGGTGTTTGAGAATCGATTTGATTAATTTCACATTTCTATTTATATTAGCAGAACTATATGTGGGCTATAAAAATATAGCGGTTTGATACAGTGTAGCATATTTATATTAAAGCACCTACCTTTTTACCTCTCACAATTGGTCACTTCCCCCTACCGCGTTCTTTCACATCTATTTTCACTCCCTTTTAAGCCCATTACTATCTCTTTTTTAATGTATTTAAAGTAATAATAATATAAGTCGTTCACCTCTACTTTACACAATAGATTACATTAGAAATAGCTCAAAGGACGACTGGATATACAAACACAGATACACACAGACAACCGTTCTTTATATGTTAGATTATTCGTGTAATTAATATTACGCATTGACTGTTAATAAAATTATGTGAAAACATAATTTTGTGTGTTTGCATATATATATATATATATATATATATATATATATATATATATATGAGCAAACAGTTAATAAAACATGTTAAAAACACTTTGAAATGAGTTAAAAACATATTTAATCTGAAAAGGAAACACTTGATAAGTGGATAGTCCTTAATTCACGGAGTTTCGAAGAAATACTTTCCTTCTCATCAGAGGGTAGGAATTAGCAAAATTCGGGATCAGATTTTGCATGCAAAAGTATTTGATGAAGCAACAAGTAAGTCAAAGATCTTACTTGATAGCAAAAAAGTCAAGCAGAGGAAATATGGTGAAGAAAAAGGTGATTACACGTGAATGGATAGTCTGGCGGAAGATAAATAATCCAGTGACGGTAAAATCCAAATATATAACTTCAAGAAAGTTAATTGAATTTCCATTTGCACAAGTAAAATCCAAGGAAATCCCGTAATTGGAAGATGGCCCAAAATAATCCAAAGGCAGAAATCCATGGAATAATTTACAAAAATGTTTACAAAGTTTTTTCCTTTGTAAATTCCACTAATAATAATAAAAGAAAAAAAAGATATGCGTTTCACTCTACTGCCGAGGCATATATATATATGAATAATTTTTAAAAACTCAATTTGAAAACTAGATTTCAAACACAGCTCTAAAATTTTTATTTCAATTAAAGTAATCCAGTAACAGTAAATAAATAATAATTTGTAAATCATGTGCAAGTATATATATATATATATATGTATGTATATATATATATATACTTGCACATGTAAATCATGTGCAAGTATATATATATATATATATATATATATATATATATATATATATATATATATATATATATATATATATATATATATACTTGCACATGATTTACAAATTATTATACTGGATTACTTTAATTGAAATAAAAATTTTAGAGCTGTGTTTGGAATCTAGTTTTCAAATTGAGTTTTTAAAAATTATTCAATTCCGAAATTAAATCCGCCACGCTGCGTTTCGGTTTATTCGTTAACAAATCATTCATTTCGATATAAATGGGAAAATAATGAGTTATTTTTTTACTCTTGACTTTTAAAAATAAATTTTCAAGGCATAATCATATTGTGGAGTCTGCATCCCCGCCATAAACCAATAAAAATGAAATACGAGGTTTGTTTTATTTTATTAAAAACTTTTAAATTATAGAAATATAAAAATTAAGAATATTAATTAGGATGTTTGTTCGCAATAAGTTTATATAGGAGTCTTTAATTCTGTGCCGTAAAGTGTTAAAAATTTAATTATAAAATTAAATCCGCCACAATGCATTTATGTTCATTCATAGTCATTTTAACAAACAATTGTTATGAATAGTAATATTAGGAATACTAACAGTGAGGGTAAAAGCATTCTGCCCTTTTCCTCTATTTATAATTTAAATGAAAGATAGATCAGGATTAAATATTAAAATATAAAACTTGATCAGAAATTGCCGCGGGTTGCTATATCTGTGTGAGTTAATAGACATTCTTTTGTGTGTAACGTGTTTGCTCAGTTAGTAGAGTGCTCGCATGCAAGAGGCTCGGGTTTTAAATACATTTCAAGTCCGGATGTGTCTAACTGATGAGCCCAAATGAGGGCGAAACTCGGGTCTTGGACTTCCGGTTTGTTGGCTTTCTTATCTCTTGTGGGCTCCGACGTTGGTTCGGCTGTGGAAATAATTATATATTCTCTCACACTTTCTGAATATTATGTATGTGTGTGTGTGTGCGTGCATGTGCGTGTGTATTAGATTCTATCTTGATAAAGGGCTGCTCGATATTATAGCTACATAAATATCAATATTAAATGATGTTTTTGTTTATTCTGTGGAGTTTCAAAACATTTGCCTTTTTTCATAGAAAATAACGAGTAAAATAAAAATTAAAGTATTATTTGATTTTTATAAATTTGGAAATTTTTAATTTTTTTAAATAGTAAAGGGAAAAATTAATCCAAATAGAACCAAATGAAAAAATCCAATCCATGAATTGGTTGATTATAGAAAACTTGTAGATAAATAATTCTACGTGTAAGATGTATATATATATTTTTTTTATTGAAGGTACTTACTGGAAAGCGTACTGATAACTGCCAGTATATACAGTTGGTGTCACAAGTAACATTTCAGTGTAGTTTCCCTTCTGCAACATAAAAATAAGAACCATATAAAATCTATTTATTATTTGCTTCTTATATTTTATGCAGTAAAATGGCGTAATTTAAAAAAAAAACAATCACACACACTTTTTAAATTATGTTTTTACTAGGAGTAGACTCAAAGATAACCACAGTATAAAGGTTAGGCAGTTCAGTGATAATTTGTATGGGTGGAAATTGAGTAGAATGTTATTATTTAAGAGGATGGTTCCACAAGAGCTTATTTACATCGTACTTGAAAAATGACCATGTTGCAGTCAATTGGGAAGCAGCGCGGTGATATTGTATTTCACAGACGGGCAGTCCTCGGAACGACGCTTTACTAACAGATTTTTTTTTATTTTGGACACAGATAGAGAGTAAGGAAAATTCCTGATAGTGGCTGCAACTTGATGAGTTCTTGTTGCGACCGTTTTACAATTGAGAAAGCATTTGACATAAAAATAGAGCAGCGTCTCATCTGTAAGAAAGATGTAATAAGGCAGATGAAAGGAAACCGTCCACCAGATTTTGAAACCGGTTTTCCAATGATACTTGCGATCAGTATTTTGTAATGCTATTTCACCTCAAACAAGCCCAGTGCCACTTGGATGTAGGGGACTAGTATTTGGGGCATAATTTGCAGAGATACTATGTAGGGAGTTGAACAACAAAATGTCTGTTTAAATTACAATTGAACTTTTGTATGCCAATACAGTCAAGGAAGCAGGGACCTGCAAAGGATTTCTAAGTCTAGTAATTTGAGAGAAGATCTATAAGAGTAAAAAGCTTTTCAGCATGTAAGGATCTCTACTTTGTAGAGATGGAATTTTGCTGCTTGTCGGGTTTTTCGGGAGCATCTACTTACTGTGAAGGAGTACTAGGATTTAAGGTTCGTCGGATCACATTCCATTAGAATACTTGTAAAAGAGGCACAGGGATTTAGAATTTGGTTGACAGAGGTAAACATAATTGGGTGGTGACTCTTTGTTTAACCTTTTTCAGGGGAGAAAGACTAGTAGCAGATGCGCCAGCTCAAATGTAGTAACAATACTTCATACATTGGCGGATGGTGACTCTGTAGAAATACTGGATACTCTCCAACGTAAGTAACCCTTACCTACTCTAGAGAAAGCCAACTTTCCTCGCAGCCGTTTTCAGTGTATTTGTCAATGCCCTCGATGTATTTGTTTCAATTCCTGTTTCTTCTGGAACGTTAAGCCGATGAGTTTTAACTAAGAGCTTTCAGATAGTATATCTTAACCATGGCTATCGGTGGTTGAGAAGGTCTCTTGTAATTACTAAAAAGAAAAAAGCTTAGTCTTGGCAGGATTGAATGTTACCATCTATTTATGTTCCCATTTCACTACAGACTGGAGGTTTTTCTCTAAAGTTTCACTTATTTTTAGATATGTATTCATTAGTTTTCTCCTTGTGTCTGTTATAGAGCGTTGTGTCATTTACAAATATATCCATCTCAGTGACAATTTTACAAGAGTCTAGGAGTTGTCGCCAAACTGTGCAGACGTACATCCATATGAAACCTTGGAAGCAAGGCTGGGCGAAAATATGTATGTAGAAACACATTCGCACACTTCTGAATAACACTGAGACAATCTGGAATCACGCATTTAAAGGTTCTCGTTGGTAGAGTCTATTGTGCTTGTATGTATTACATCATCACAACATCCAGCGGTTGAAGAGAAATGACCTCCGGACGAATAAAGTTATGAAACTTCTTCCAGATTTCCACCCAGCTATGTAATATAAACTTTTGATATCCCTCTACGTAACATAACCACCGTCTCACACCCGGGATTATACTCTTCGTCTATAAATCTATTATTCAACTATGTATGGAGAACTGTGATCATATTTAGGCTTGATAATCTCTGTCCTAGTTGAAGGTTTTTTTATAAGGAATGCAGAAATGTATCTGTAATTTGATTATCCTCATCCTTTCTTTTTCTCTGAAACTTTTCTCTCATAAACGTGGTGTTGCTAGTCTCAGTCTTTATTGCAAATACAATTATAGCATGTGCTCTTTTTTTTACAAAGGAATCACCATTATCAAAGCCCAGATGCCACTCGAGGATAAGGGTTAAAGAGTGTACAGTGGTCATAGCAATCGTTAGAAGTGTAAATTTGGTAAATTGGTACTTAAGGGGAACGGCTCATCAAGAACTTGTTTACATTGGACTTGAAAACGACCATATTGTAGTCGCCTGGAAAGCAGGCAAACGGAAGAGAGTTCCACAGGTGTGCATTTCTAAGAAAGAAGCTTTGTTCGTGGAATTTACGTTTAGGTTTAAGCACGGATAAAGAGTGGGGGAAATTATTGATAGTGTTTACAGCCAAACGAGTGTTTCTGATGAATGTTTGGCGAGGAGGGACTAAAGAACAAATCTCAGACTAACAATTGCCACGAAAATAACGATAAAACAGAGACAGGCTTGCAACGTCTCTTCTGTGAGAAAGAGGTTGCAGGAAAGGGAAAAGAGTATCCTCCGCCAGGCTACGAAGTCTATTCTGAACTCTGTCAAGGCAGAATAAGGTCTTCCTAGCAGCTCCTGCCCAGATGTAATAGCAATACTCCATCTGTGGACGTACCCGACTCTTATATAGGTAGAGAATTGCATTAGCAGGTAGATATCTACTGGATCCATAGAATGATCCCATCATTTTCCCAGTGACCTTGGCAAGGAATTTGATGTACGTATTCCATTTTAGATCAAGAGTAAAGGTCAAGCTCAGAAGCTTGTCAAAAGATGGAGCCTCCCCAAGACGAGAACCATTCATTTCAATTGATGCCAGATGGGGATAAGAACGTTTATGATGCAAAGAAAGAGGCTTGGTTTTATATGCATTAAAAGTAACCAGCCACTTCTTTCCCCATTGTACAAAATTGTTCATAGTTGTCCAGTTATTTTGTTGACTCGTTTTTCTAGAGGTCTCCATCAATTCGTGTTCTAATACCTAATTATAATACAAGTAGCTTTTTGCAAGAACCGCAGGTTTGTTGAGCTGACTGTTTCCCTCCTATGTATAACCTTATTTTTTAATACACGTACCATAGCTTTTCTAAAACCATCTATCGTTTTTGTTGGCTTTTTGCCTTGAGCAGTTTTAAATCTTGTCTAGGGTGATTTCTATAAGTGTACTATAAATTTCTATAAATGTACTATAAATTTCTATAAATGTACAAGTGCTTTTTTACAGTAAAAACTTGGTTTCAATTGAAAATAGTTTTATTGAGCTAAATTAACAAAAGTGATATTTTATAAGCAATGGTTTAGCAACCAAAGTATGAACTAAACACCATACAGTTTGGAAATTTTCTAATCAGAAAGGTACCAAAAAAAATTTCATAACTACATGGAAAAAAATCTAAAAAGAAGTATATATATATATATATATATATATATATATATATATATATATATATATATATCGTAATTTATAAAATATATATGGCGATTAAGCTACATTGAATATTCGACGTTTCATCCACTATAGGATTCGTCAGGCTTATGCGCGAATTATGTGGTTGTTTCTCGTTTTTATATATGTTGAGGATTTTAGTTAGCCAATCAGCTTTCTAGTATCCACCGTGCCCCTTCCTATCAGCCAATGGGCATGCATTTTATCGAACAAAGGATCTGTTTTAGAACTAGGTTAGTGATTTAAGGCAGACGAATTTTCCTCATTTCTGCTCCTTTTTTTTTATAAATATACATATGTATACACACATACATGCACACATGCATATATATATATATATATATATATATATATATATATATATATATATATATATAAACATGATGAGAAGGAGAGTATTTCTTCGAAACTCCGTGGATTAAGGACTATCCGCTTATCTTGGGCTTCCTTTTTTTAAATTAAATATATTTTTAACTCTTTTTCAAGATGTCTTTTAACATGCTTTATTAATCATTTGTTCATATATATATATGTGTGTGTGTGTGTGTGTGTGTGTGTGTGTGTGTGTGTGTGTGTGTGTGTGTGTGTGTGTGTGTGTGGTCGTTTATGTATATTCATGTTTATTTAATTTATTTATTTGTCTGTTTTCTATTGTTTTTGTTAGTTTTAAAGCTATTTTGTATCACTATCCTAGAGTAAGTTTTATTTTGTGAACACAGTTGTTTGCTATTTCTCGTCTACAGTTTAATAGATTTTGGGGTTCTTTAAAGTACAGGATAGCAAATTTTTCATGGAGGCATAATTTGCATGGGTCGTCTAAATATCTGCACGTGGTAGCTTGTCTTATTATTTTCCATTCGACTACCGACGAATGTCCGCTTTCTTTGAGTTCCCAGTATTTATTCGCTAGTGTTGTTTTTATACGGTGTTTTTTTTTTTATTTTTTAATGTACTTTTGTGGTCATAGTATCGGGTTTTTAAATCTAAGGAAGTCATGCCTACGTAATATTTCTTGTTATTCGGGTTTTCTTTCGCAAATATTGTTGCTTGATAAACTACGCTTTTTGTTAGACATTTATTTTGAACTGGGCAAAATGTGCGGTGTCTACAGTTGCATTTATCTTGTTCGTTATTAGTATTTTTATTTATGGTATGGTTGTTCTTGTCCGGGGTTGGTTTGTTGTTATTATTATTATTATTATTATTATTATTATTATTATTATTATTATTATTATTATTATTTCTGCTATTGTTGGTTTTATTTTTGTTATGGTGTCTACTTTTTTTATTGTTTATTTTGTTGTTGTTTACATTGTTTTTATTTAGTATTTTGTTATTATGTGCTTTAATTATCATCTCTAAATTTTCGCAATAACTGTAAGATAACTTCAAGGTGTTTTTATTGAAGATTTTGTGTAAGGGGTTGGTTGCGGGAAAGTGTTTTTTAATAAGGTTTAGAAATTTCTTGCCAAGTTTTGTTTTTAACATTTGATTGTATGGGGCCGTATACCAAATTATAGTTCTTTTTCTTCTATTTTTGATTTTATTATAGTTGTTGGTGTTTTGTTGCTTATATTTGATATCGATATTTTTGTATCCACTATTTTTTTAGGGCTGTTTCGTAAATATTGGATGATCTGTTAAATGCATTTTCATCGCTTGAGTTATTACTGAGTCTACTTACGATCGAATTGGGAATGTGTTTTATAATTGATGGTGGGTGATTGGACTTATGGTTTACGCAAATTGGAGTAGCGTTATCTTTTAAGTATGGTTCATATGTGTTTTTATCTAAGTTTAACGTGACGTCCAGGAAGTTCGTTATTCTTATGTTAGCTGATACGTCTGCTTTTAGGCCTAATTTTTTCATTTCTTTGTGTATGATTTTCTTAAAGTTTTCTCCCTTGACTTTGTTGGAGTTTTTTTTTTTTATTATAGCTAGTCCGTCATCTCTATATAGGTCGATATCCGTAGTATCGAATATGCTTGTGAGGGTATATAGAATGAATAATCCTACAAGATCTGATGCCTCTGCAGAATCTCTGGCACCCATCGCCAAATCAAACGAATTTTTCATTTTAGTTTTTATCCATTGGTTATTGTTATTTATTAGAACTGATTTTCTACATTCTTTAATTATGTTGATTTCTTCCGAGGATATATCAGTGTATGCCTCTGCAAATACTAGGGCAATGTTAAAAAGTTCTTCGGATATCGAGGGATAAAAGTCAATGATGTCAAACTGTATGAACGTACATTTATCTTTGTTTTCTATATTTTTAAACCAGGTGATTGCTTCGGTGGTATTTGCCCATTGGTTTAGTTCTAGGTCTTGTTTGATTTTTTTGTTTACTCTAGAAAGTATAGTTTTGATAATTCTACCTTTTTCTGGTTTAGTTGGGTTTATCAGGCGGGTGCTGGGATTATTATTAAAGTCCCATCTGTGGTCTTTGAGCAGAATGTATGCCTCTCTAGGTTTCAATTTACCAATTTTATCGCTAATTTTTAGTTTATCGGTAATTTGTTTACTTTCATTATTTATTATATCTATTTTTTATTTTTTTACTATTATTTTACCCTGAATGAGGTACAGTGCCACTTGGACATAACAGGGCTACTACAAATAGTAGCCCTGTTATGTCCAAGTGGCACTGTACCTCGTAGGGAATTGAGCAGCGAGATGTCTGCTTACAATTCATGTGAACTTCTGCATGTTAGTATAGTCAAGGAAACGGGCACCTGGGAGGGAATTCGTTTGTGTCTATTTTTTTGTAGTTTAATGTAATGTTTTCTGTGATTAGTTTGTTATATTCTTGCTTATCTATTTTATAAAAGTTTCTGGTTTTATCTGCTTTTAAAAAGATTTAAATTAGCACATAAATTTCTGAGTAAAGAAATTTCTTAGTAAATTAATTCCTTAGTATATAAATTTCTGAGTAAATAAATTTCTTAGTAAATAAATTTCTTAGTAAATAAATTTTTAGTATATTAATTACTTAGTACATAAATCTCTTAGTAAATAAATTTCTGAGTAAATAAATTTCTTTGTAAATTAATCTCTTAAGATATAAATTTCTTAGCAAAAAAAATTCTTAGCAAATAAGTTTCTTAGTAAATAAATTTCTTAGTAAATACATTTCTTAGTAAATAAATGTCTTAGTAAATAAATTCCTTAGCTAATAAATTTGTAAGCAAATAAATTCCTTAGTAAATAAATTTCTGGGTAAATAAATTTCTTAGTAAATAATTTTTTTAGTAAATTAATTCCTTAGTAAATAAATTTCATAGTAAATAAATATCTTAGTAAAAAAATTTCTTAGTATGAATTTCTGAATAAATAAATTTCTTAGCAAATAAATGTTTTTGTAAATAAATTTCTTAATACATAAATGTCTTAGTAAATACATTTTTCAGTAAATTATTTCCTTCGTAAAAAAATGTCTTAGTAAATAAATTTCTAAGAAAAAACGTTCGTAGCAAAAAAATTTCTTAGTAAATAAATTTCTGAATAAATAAATTTCTTAGTAAATAAACTTTCATAGCAAATAATTTTTTTAGTAAATTAATTCCTTAGTAAATAGATTTCTTACTAAATAAATTTCTTAGTAAATAAATTTCTTAGTAAATAAATTTCTTAGTAAATAAATTTCTTAGCAAAAAATTTCTCAGTAAATAAATGTATTAGTAAATAAAATCCTTATTAAATAAATTTCTTAGTAAATAAATTTCTTGGTAAATAAATTTCTTAGTAAATACATTTCTAAATAAATAAATTTCTTAGTAAATAAATTTCTTGGTAAATAAATTTCTTAGTAAATACATTTCTAAGTAAATAAATTTCTTAGTAAAAAAATTTCTTAGTAAATAAATGTCTTGGTAAATAAATTTCTTAGTAAATTAATTCCTTAGTAAATACATTTCTTAGTAAATAAGTTTATTATTAAATAAATTAATTACTAAATAAATTTATTAGTGAATTAATATTTTAGTAAATTAATTACTTAGTAAATGAATTCCTAAGTAAATAAATTTTGTAGTAAGTAAATTTTTTAGTAAATTTATTCCTTAGTAATTAAATTTCTTGGAAAATAAATTTCTTAGTACATGAATTGTATAGTACATAAATTTCTTGGTCAATAATTTTTTTAGCAAATTAATTCCTTAGTGAATAAATGTCTGAGAAAATAAATTTCTCAGTCAATAAATTTCTTAGTAAATGAATTTTTAGTACATTAATTACTTAGTAAAAAAATTTCTTAGTAAATAAATTTCTGAGTAAATAAATATCTTTGTAAATTAATTCCTTAGGAAATTAGTTACTTACCAAATACAATTCTTAGCAAATGAGTTTCTTAGTAAATAAATTTCTCAGAAAATAAATTTCTTAGTAAATATTTTTTTTACTAAATTAATTCCTTATTAAATAAATTTTTTAGTAAATAAATCTCTTAGCAAATAAATTTCTTAGTAAATAAATTTCTTAGTAAATATATTTCTTAGTAAATTAATTCCTTAGTAAATACATTTCTTAGTAAATAAATTTCTTAGCAAATAAATATCTTAGTTAATAAATTTCTTAGTAAATAAATTTCTCAATAAATAAATTTCTTAGCAAATAAATTTTTTAGTTTTTTTTTTTTGTGTGATGTCTTTCGGCGGTCAGAGCCCTCCAAGGTCACTGCGGCAAGCGGCCTCCAGTTGGGACGGTATAGGCGGCGTCGAATCAATATACCGCTGCACCGTTTCGCTGTCCCTCTTTACACAGACAAGCATGTGGCGTAAGCTATTGGATTCACTGCGTCTCATAGCGGTATAACCGGGGATCTGAGGTTCGTCTGGTACAGACTTCAGCCAGGTATCCAGCGCCGACTTGAACGATTCTGTTTTGCAGTTCGTGATCTCTGATGTTACGTGGCAGGCAATTGAAGAGCGTAGGACCCCGGGAATTTAAACTCGATTCCCTGAGCCGTCGGATCCAGTTGTCCCTGGCACTGGTTAGGGGTGGTACCACACACCTTCTGCCACGTTTTGAGATATGGGGCTGTATACCAGCGTTGGGCACCTGGTTCTCCATCATACGCCAGGTATAGATGATTAAATATATTTCTTGCCTGCGTTGAATCGATTTGATATTCAACGTATTCAGCAGTTGCCAATAATTCAATTGACTATAATCAGTTATCTTTCTTAGAAACGACTTCTGGATGGCCTCTAATGCTTGAATATGACCTTTTCTGTCCGGAGTCCACAGCTGACAACAGTAATCAATGTGCGGCAACACCAGCGACTTCCAGAGTGTCAGCATTAGGTTTTTTTGTCTCGTTTTGAAAGTGCGTAGAATCCAACTGGAAAGGCTCCGTGCAGTTGAACAAACTTTGTCGATCTGGGAGGTGAATGTACCATCAGAATCCAACGTTACTCCCAGATCGCGCACAGTATCTTTGGTTTTAATTAGCTTCCCGTCTTGGGTCGAGTACTTAGATGCTTCTCTCAGGTCCTTCCTTCTACCGTATTTGATACACTCGAATTTCCCGGAGTTAAACTGCATATTGTTGTCATCCTCCCATTGGTAGATAGCGTCTAGATCATCTTGGAGAGTCTGTACATCAGAAGAATCTTTTATTTTCCTGCCAATCCTAGTGTCGTCGGCAAAACTTGAGACGAAAGACGATTTGACTTTTTCGTCTATGTCGCTGATTAGTACGAGGAACAGCAGCGGACCAAGTACTAAATCTTGGGGAACGCCAGATAGCACTTTGGTCGGGGGAGATGCAGAGCCATTTACTACAACTGTCTGGTAGCGATCTGTTAGGAATGATTTAATCCATAGGATCAATTTACCTCCAATTCCAAGATGTTGGAGCTTTTCGATGGTTACTGCAAAGTCCACTTTGTCGAACGCTTTTGCAAAGTCTAGGTATATCACGTCGACATTACATTCATTGTCTAGAGTATTAATGATCCTATCATGATGGATTAGAAGCTGACTTAAGCAGGATCTTCCGGTTCTGAATCCATGCTGCCCTGGATTGAACAGACTGTGGTTGTTGAGGAATTCCACCAAGTACTTTCGAAGGACCTTTTCGAATACTTTTGTAATGTGGGATGTTAGTGCCACTGGTCGATATTGCTTGGGGAGAGATCGACCGTCACCTTTGTATATTGGGATAATGTTAGCGCGCTTAGAGTCGGCTGGGACTATCCCTTTGTCCAGTGATGCCCTCCAAAATATGAATAGTGGCTTAGCCAGCTGCTTTTTACATTCCTTAAGGAGTAGCGCTGGGAAACGGTCGGGACCTGCCGCAGAGTTGGCTCTGAGTTCATCTATCGCGTCGGTCAGGTCTCTTTGTGTAAACGTAACATCAGTAAGCATTGGTTTAGTGTCGTCATCTGGTTCAGGTTCAGGTTTTGACGGTATTGTTCTAATGGGCTTACTGAAATCCGATTCGTATTGATCAGCAAGTAAACTGGTCATTTCAGCACTATTAGCGGTTAATTACCCGGCATGATTAATGAAAGGACCTATCGCTGACTTAATACTTGAGAATTTCTTGACATAATTGTAGAAATATTTACGGTTGCGCTTTATAGCACCAACAGCTTTGTACTCATCATTTTCGCGTGATTTTTGAAGAGAACTAACCAGTTTCTTTTCAATTTTAACTAATTCGCTAAGAATTCGCGTTGTTTTTTTATGCGATTTGGACTTTTGCAACTGTTGCATTTTTCTACTTCTTTTACGCATGAGGTTCTTCCGATCCCTCGGTATGAGTTTACTGACCGGAACGTTTATGAATTTTTTCTTATAAGGAACAAGTTCTCGTGTGGTCTCGTAACAAAGATTTCCAATACGATTCAACATTTCATCCGGTTCAAGGTGTGAAAGCTCATTTGCCCAGTCTACTTCCGATAACCGAGCTCGAATGTTGTCCCATTTGATGGTGTCGTTGAAGAAATTTAGAGATCCCAGGTTGCCTGGTTTAGATACGTTATTGCACTCGGTACCCGGCCGCTGGCATTCAATACTTGAGCTGCAGGTCACCATGAAATGATCTGACAATATTGTCGGCGTACTGATATAACTGTGCAGCAAGGAATCATTATTGGTAAACACCAGGTCTAGGGTATTACCTCCTCCGTGAGTGGGCAAGTTGATATACTGGCTAAGAAAGAATTCATCAGTTAGACTTTTCAGTTGCTGCAGCATCAACCGTTCATCTGGCGGTGCACCAGGTCCCGGTGCACCTGTGGGCCAGGTAGCATGTGGTAAATTAAAATCCCCACAGAGTGTGATGTTAGGAGTTGGTGTATCCAGGTTTCTCATCACTCTTCTAAGTTCGGCAATAGCCTTATCAAACTCTACTGATGTCGATCTGTGACCACCCATTATATCGTCGGGTTGACGGTAGATGACTACGATCACCAGATTTGGATTTTTTAGTTGAACACCAACTATTTCGATGACACCCGATGAGTATTTAATAATGGGTGGCTAAGCCGTAGCGGCCAGATCGTTCCGCACGTACAACATAGCGCCTCCACTATTCCTTCCTCGTTTACTTTTACGGGGACGGTTACGGTCGCTTCGAAAGGGTTCGTATCCCTTAATGTGTATCTCAGCATCTTTCTCTTCTCGAAGCCATGTTTCAGTTATGGCTGGAAAGAGTTCGTTATTTGCATTCAAATAATCGCTGAGCATTGGCACTTTGGTTTGGTTTGTACGTGGATATAGTCCATGAATATTTACAACGGTAAAATTTGACAATGGAGAGTTTACTGGGATCATCTGCTGGTGGGGGATATAACTCATCGGCATTGTCATATTGGGCTGCTAGTCTTGACTTGGTCCCGGTGTCGCTGATGCTTGTGGTTGGTTGGGAAACGGATGGTGGTACATCCCCATGGCCTATGGTGGCATCATTTGTAGCGGCGGCGGCTGAACCAGTGTTACGCTCCTCAGCCTGGCTTCTACTGTGTCTAGAAGATCATGCCTCCACTTCTGCAGTATCTCTAAAAAATGGCCTGTCTCATTGGATTGCGTACAATTTACAGCCGTGTCATTTTTTTCTGATTTTCTACATGTTCCTTTGGTGGATATAATGACATATCGTCTAACGTATCGTCTTTACCTCGACGCGTGCGTTGGATATGCCTGAATTTACAGTCTTTATAATTTTGACATTCTTTGTTCTTGATAGACGAGCGACATAATATAGGATGCCACTTTGTACAAGTGGGAAATCCCGGGCAGCCGTCTGGATTCCTTTTGGATTTCGGCCCATATCGCATAAGTTTTCGGCATGGACGTGGGTGTTTTTTTTTTTTTTTTTTTTTTAACATCCCTTTCCAGACACCCCGTAACGACATTTCTTCTTGGCGTAGTGTGGACATACGTTTTGAGTACATAAATTCCTTAGTAAACAAATTCTTTAGTAAATATTTCTTTTAGTGTATTAATTCCTTTGTAAATAAGTTTCTTAGTAAATAAATTTCTTAGTAAATAAATATCTTAGCAAATAAATTTCTCAGTACATAAATTTCTTCGTAAATAAATTTCTGAATAAATAAATTTCTTAGCTAATAAATTTCTTAGTAAGTAATTTTTTTAGTAAAGAAATATCTTAGTAAATAGATTTCTCAGTAAATAAATTTCTAAGTACATAAATTTATTAGTAAAAAAATTTCTTAGTAAATAAATTCCTTAGTAAATAAATGTCTTGGTAAATAAATTTCTTAGTAAATAAATTTCTTAGTAAATAAATTTCTTAGTAAATAAATTTCTTAGTAAATCAATTCCTTAGTAAATGAATTTCTTAGTAAATATGTTTATTAGTAAATAATTTATGAGTGAATGAATTGTTTTTGTAAATAAATTCCTTACTAAACAATTTCTTAGTAAATAAGTTTCTTCATAAAAAATATCTTAGTTAATAGATTTTTTAGTAAATAAATTTTTTAGTAAATTAATTCCTTACTAAATAATTCGTTGGAACATAAATTTCGTATCACATAAGTTTTTTAGTAAATAAATTTCTTAGTACATGATGTTTTTAGCAAATGAATTCCTTACTAAATAAATGTCTTAGTAAATATATTTCTTAGTAAATAAATTTCTTAGTAAATATATTTCTTAGTAAATAGATTTTTAGTACATTAATTCTTTAGTAAATAAATTTATTAGTAAATAAATTTCTGAGTAAATATATTTCTGAGTAAATAAATTTCTTAGCAAATAAGTTTCTTAGTAAATAAATTTCTTAGTAAATAAATTTCTTAGTAAATAAATTTCTTAGCAAATAAGTTTCTTAGTAAATAAATTTCTTAGTAAATAAATTTCTTAGTAAATAGATTTTTAGTACATTCATTCTTTAGTAAATAAATTTATTAGTAAATAAATTTCTGAGTAAATATATTTCTGAGTAAATAAATTTCTTAGCAAATAAGTTTCTTAGTAAATAAATTTCTTAGTAAATATATTTCTTAGTAAATAGATTTTTAGTACATTAATTCTTTAGTAAATAAATTTATTAGTAAATAAATTTCTGAGTAAATATATTTCTGAGTAAATAAATTTCTTAGCAAATAAGTTTCTTAGTAAATAAATTTCTTAGTAAATAAATTTCTTAGTAAATAAATTTCTTAGTAAATAGATTTTTAGTACATTCATTCTTTAGTAAATAAATTTATTAGTAAATAAATTTCTGAGTAAATATATTTCTGAGTAAATAAATTTCTTAGCAAATAAGTTTCTTAGTAAATAAATTTCTTAGTAAATAAATTTCTTAGTAAATAGATTTTTAGTACATTCATTCTTTAGTAAATAAATTTATTAGTAAATAAATTTCTGAGTAAATATATTTCTGAGTAAATAAATTTCTTAGCAAATAAGTTTCTTAGTAAATAAATTTCTTAGTAAATATATTTCTTAGTAAATAGATTTTTAGTACATTAATTCTTTAGTAAATAAATTTATTAGTAAATAAATTTCTGAGTAAATATATTTCTGAGTAAATAAATTTCTTAGCAAATAAGTTTCTTAGTAAATAAATTTCTTAGTAAATAAATTTCTTAGCAAATAAGTTTCTTAGTAAATAAATTTCTTAGTAAATAAATTTCTTAGTAAATAGTTTTTTTAGTAAATTAATTCCTTAGTAAATTAACTTCTTAGTAAATACATTCCTTAGTGAATAAATTTCTTAGTAAATAAATTTCTTAGTAAATAATTTTTTTAGTAAATAAATTTCTAAGTAAATAAACTTCTTAGTAAATTAATTTTTTAGTAAATAACTTTCTCAGTAAATAAATTTCTTAGTAAACAAATTTCTGAATTAATACATTTCTTACCAAAAGAATTTCTTAGTAAATAAATTTCTGAGTAAATAAATGTCTTAGTGTAAACAATTGTTAGTAAATAAATTTCTTAGTAAATAAAATATTTAGTACATTAATTCCTTAGTAAATAAATTTAATAGTAAATGATTTTTTAGTAAATAAATTTCTTAGCAAATAAATTTCTAAGCAAATAAATTTCTCATTGAATTAATTTCTTAGCAAATAAATTACTCAGTGAAAATATTCCGTAGTACATAAATTTCTTAGCAAATAAATTTCTTAGCAAATAAATTTCTTAGTAAACACATTTCTTAGTACATAAATTTCCGAGTAAATAATTTTCTTAGTAAATAAATTTCTTAGTAAATAAATTTCTTCGTATATAAATTACTTAGAAAATAAATTTCTGAGTAAAAAATGTTCTTAGTAAATACATTTCTTAGTAAATAAATTTCTCAGCACATAAATTTCTTAGTAAATAAATTTCTTAGCAAATAAATTTCTTAGTAAAAAGATTACTGATTAAATAAATTTCTTACTAAATAAATTTCTTACTAAATAAATTTCTTAGTAAAAAATTTTTATTGGTAAATATATTTCTTAGCAAACAAATGTTTAGTACATAAATTTCTTAATAAATAAATTTCTGAGTAAATAAATTTATTAGTTCATAAATTTCTAAGCAAATAAATTTCTCATTGAATGAATTTCTTAGTAAATAAATTTCTTAGTAAATAAATTTCTTAGCAAATAAACTGCTTAGTAAATTAATATTTAAGCCAATAAATTTCTCAGTGAAAATATTCCTGAGTATATACATTTCTTAGTAAATAAATTTCTTAGTAAATAAATTTCTTAGCAAATACATTTCTTAGTAAACACATTTCTTAGTAAATAAATTTCTTAGTAAATAAATTTCTGAGTAAATAAATTTCTTTGTAAATAAATTTCCCAGTAAATAAATTTCTTAGTAAATAAATTTTTTTAAATAAATTTCTTAGCAAATAAATTTCTTAGCAAATAAATTTCTTAGTAAATAAATTTCTTAGTGAATAAATATCTTAGTAAATAAATGTCTGAGTAAATAAATTTCTGAGTAAATGAATTTCTTAGCAAATAAATTGTTTAGCAAATAAATTTGTCAGTAAATAAATTTCTTAGCAAATAAATTTGTCAGTAAATAAATTTCTTAGTAAATAAATATCTTTAGTAAATAATTTTCTTAGTGAATATATTTCTTAGTACATACATTTCTTAGTAAATAAATTTCTTAGCAAAGTAATGTCTTTGTAAATTAATTACTGAGTAAATAAATTTTTTAGTAAATAAATTTCTGAGTAAATAAATTTCTTTGTAAATAAATTTCTTAGCAAATACATTTCTTAGTAAACACATTTCTTAGTAAATAAATTTCTTAGTAAATAAATTTCGTAGTAAATAAATTTCTTTGTAAATAAATTTCCCAGTAAATAAATTTCTTAGTAAATAAATTTTTTTAAATAAATTTCTTAGCAAATAAATTTCTTAGCGAATAAATTTCTTAGTAAATAAATTTCTTAGTGAATAAATATCTTAGTAAATAAATGTCTGAGTAAATAAATTTCTGAGTAAATGAATTTCTTAGCAAATAAATTTATTAGCAAATAAATTTGTCAGTAAATAAATTTCTTAGCAAATAAATTTGTCAGTAAATAAATTTCTTAGTAAATAAATATCTTTAGTAAATAATTTTCTTAGTGAATATATTTCTTAGTACATACATTTCTTAGTAAATAAATTTCTTAGCAAAGTAATGTCTTTGTAAATTAATTACTGAGTAAATAAATTTTTTACAAAATAAATTTCTTAGTAAATTATTTTCTAAGCAAATATATTTTTAAGTAAAATAATTTATGAGTAAATAAATTTCTTAGTAAATAAATTTCTGAGTAAATAAATGCCTTAGTGTATAAAATTGTAAGTAAGAAAAATTCTTAGTAAAAAATTTTTTAGTAAATTAATTCCTTAGTAAATAAATTTCTTAGTAAATAATTTTATTACTAAATAAATTTTTTAGCAAATAAATTTCTGAGTAAGTAAATTTCTTAGTAAATTAAGTTCTTATTGAATAAATTTCTTATTGAATAAATTTCTTAGTAAATAAACTTCGTAGTAAATAAACGTCATAGTAAATAAATTTCTTAGCAAATAAATTTCTTAGTAAATAAATTTCTTAGTAAAAAAATTTGTTAGCAAATAATTTTCTTATTAAATATATTTCTTGGTAAATAATTTCTTAGTAAATACATTTCTGAGTAAATAACTTTCTTAGTAAATAAATTTCGTAGTAACTAAATGCCTTAGCAAATAAATTTATTAGTGGAAAAATTCCTGAGTACATAAATTTCTTAGTAAATAAATTTTTAACAAATAAATTTCTTAGTAAATAAATTTCTTAGCAAATAAATTTCTTAGTAAATAAATTTCTTAGTAAATAAATTTCTGAGTAAATAAATTTCTTAGTAAATAAATTTCTTAGAAAATAAATTTCTTAGCAAATAAATTTCTTAGTAAAAAATTTTCATTGTAAATAAATTTCTTAGTAAATAAATTTCTTAGTAAATAAATTACTTAGAAAATAAATTTCTGAGTAAATAATTTTCTTTGTAAATACATTTCTTAGTAAATAAATTTCTTAGCACATAAATTTCTTAGTAAATAAATTTCTTAGCAAATAAATTTCTTAGTAAAAAGATTTCTGAGTAAATAAATTTCTTACTAAGTAAATTTCTTACTAAATAAATTTCTTAGTAAATAAATTTTATTGGTAAATAAATTTCTTAGCAAATAAATTTTTAGTAAATAAATTTCTTAGCAAATAAATTACTGAGTAAATAAATTCCTCAGTAAATATATTTCTTAGTAAATAAATTTCTTAGTTAATAAATTTCTTAGCAAATAAATTTCTGAGTAAATAAATGTCTTCGTAAATAAATGTGTTAGCAAATAAATTTCTGAGTAAATAAATTTCTTAGAAAATAAATTCCTTAGCAAATAAATTTCTCAGTAAATAAATTCTTTAGTAAATAAATTTCTTTGTAAATAAATTTCTTAGCAAATAATTTTCTTAGCAAATAAATTTATTAGTAAATAAATTTATTAGTAAATAAATTTCTTAGTAAATAAATTTCTTACTTAATAAATTTCTTACTAAATAAATTCCTTAGTAAATAAATTTCAATGCAATGACACCATTGTCTCATTTACCTATCTCCTCATGAGGCTTATAAAAAGTCAATTGCAATACTTTTAATGTTAGAAATCCCAACTCTTCAAAATGGGTGTTCATACTTTTCTTTTTATATATGCATCATCACTTACCATGGCCCAGAGGCCAATCGATGATAAGGGTTATATAGTATAAAGTAATCAATTGGACAATATAGTAATCGTTAGTAATGGAAATTCGGTAAAATAGTTAACTTAAGTGGAACGGCTCATCAAGAATTTGATGAACTTGCGTGCAGTTCTAAGAAAGAAACTTTGTTCATGGAATCCCTGTTAACCTTTAAATTACTTGTGTCACATCGTCAACTTCTCTTTTCATTTTTGCTATGTTCTAAACTCTGTCATTTGTAACGCTCATGTCAGGCAGAGGCACCATCTTTTCGGGTTTAATTTCATGATATCAAGGCAACCTGGCGTTGCCCGAGATAAAATTAGTTTAGTATTTCTATTAAAACCGCTATCTCTTTTCTCTCCTTCTTTTTTTCTCCCTCCCTCGGTTTCTTTCACACACAGACAACTCGATTTTTAGATTCCTTGAAGAAAGGTTCAGCATTTTTTTTTTTTTACACAGTGATCACCACTTATCAAGGCCCGGAAGCCACTCAGGGATAAGGGTTATTGCAAGTACATTACGTTAGTGTTGAGATTTGATGAAGTGTTTACTTAAAGGGGCGGTTCATTAGGAATTTGTTAACGTTGGACTTGAAGACATCCAAGTTGTAGTCAGGTGGGAAGCAGGCAGACGGAACAAAGTTCCACAGGCGTGCAGTTCTAAGAAAGAAGCTCTGTTCATGAAATCCGCGTGTTGATTTAGGCACAGATATAGAGTGGGGGAATTTTTTCACAGTGGATTCAGCTAGACGGGTGTTTTTCTTGAAAGATTGGCGAGGGGTGACCAAAGATTGGAGTTCAGACGAGCACTGCCATGGAAATAACGATAAAACAAGGATAGGCTCGCAGCATCTCTTCTGTGGGAGAGAGGTTGCAGGGTAGAGAAAAGGGCATCCCCCACTAAGCCACGAAGTCTATTTTGTACTCTGTCAAGGCAGGATAGGCTGTTTTTAGTAGTTCCTGCCCAGATATGGCAACAGTATTCTATCCTTGGACGTACTTGGCTTTTATATAGATAGAGAATTGCATCAGTAGTGAGATATCTTCTGGAGCGGTAGAAGTATCCCACCATCTTTCCAGCGATCTTGGCAACAGACTTGATGTACGTGTCCCATTTCAGATCAGGAGTAAAGGTCAAACCCAGAAGCTTGTCAAAACACAGGGCCTCACCCAGACGAGAGCCATCCATCACAATTGATGCCAGATGGGGATCAGAGCGTTGATGATGTAAGGATAGAAGTTTGGTTTTGGATGCATTAAAGGTAACCAGCCACATCTTCCCCCACTGAACCGCGCGCTCGAGATCAGAGGAGAGAGAATCAGAGAGATCTTTGTCATTTACAGCATTTAATGTGTTGCTGTAGATTGTCGTGTCATCAGCATAGATGTCAACGAATGATTTAAGTATTTGTTTAGGGAGGTCATTGATGTAGATTGACCCCTGAGGGACTCCAGCATTTATATTGCAGGCCTCCCATTTTTGTCCATTCACCACTACTCTTATGAGCCTATCCGAGAGAAATGATTTAATGATTGAGAAAACATTTCCAGTTATACCGTAGCTGGAAATCTTGTGAAGTAGACCCTTATGCCATACCTTGTCGAAGGCCTTTGATATGTCAAGAGCAATTGCCCTAGAAAGGAAACCTTTGTCAAGAGATTCACTAATCCTGTGGGATATAACCGTCAGCACATCTGCGGTAGATCTTGCAGAGCGGAAACCATATTGTGCGTCACTAAGAAGGTTGTTTCTGTTGAGGTGGTTGACTATTTCTCTATTTAATATGGATTCCAGCAACTTACTCATGACACACAGGAGACTTATTGGTCTGTACTGAGAGGGGGATGACTTATCACCTGAATTCTTAAATACAGGGCAAACTGATGAGGTCTTCCAGGGAGTCGGAAAGCACTTCTCCTTAAGGCAGCGCTTAAATAGTTTCGTAAGTATGGGAGCAAGTTCTGGTTGAAGCTTTTTTTACAATATAATTGGGATGCCATCAGGGCCAGTTGCTTTACTGGAATCTAGGTTCTTGATTAGCTTGGCAACCTCATGCACGGATATTTGTATGTTACCTAGCTTGTTCTGTGTTATAGGAGGAAATATGGGGAGTTGATGGCCTTCGTCGCATAGGGTAGAATTAGCTGCAAAGTTCTTTGCAAATAGTTTGGCCTTGTCTGACGCTGACGAGATGACTTCTGGTCCATTGATAATGGTTGGGATAGAACGCACACTTCTGTTCAGGATCCTATTTGTTAATATAAGGTTAGCATAAGGGAATTAACTCCAAAAATAGAAATAATTTAGTTCCTTTTAGTTAATATATAATTTTGATTAGAAAAACGACGAAAAGATTTCCACGTCATAGCCCCCCCTCTCCAAATAGTTACCGATCGAAAGCCAGTCTGGATTGAATGTCTGGTATATATATTATTTCCGAAAGTTTGTTTTTTTTAAATAGATATTCTTGTAATTATGCCACACTGGATTGTTTAGGTTTCTATAAATGTTTCAGTGGATGTATTTGTACACACTATATTGATTTATTGTGTAATTGGTATCTCTCATGTGTGTCTGTGCATGGATATATATTTTTATCCGAATAGTAAAAGCTTTTACTTACGTCGTGGTAGTAGGATTCGTAGGATTCGTGCGATACAGCATTGTCAACACAAATCAGCCGAATTACTGCTAATAATGCCATGAGTATCAAAGCAAGTATGAACCCGACGAGACACATCAACATGTTGTAGCCATGTACATACTGTAAACAGAAAGTCAAAAGAAACATGTTATGATTGAGTCATTTTGATAATTTTTTTCAAATCTCAGTCTTACGTTTGGATTATTTGGATTAGTTTCCACGCATAAAAGAGAAAACGTAAGATTATATCACAATATGGTGCTTATAATTGGAAGTCGTAAGAGGGCGTAATAAAGGAACTACCAACAGTTTAGGTTCTCTCCTTCTCTCTCCTTCTATTGTTCTTTCTGTTTGTAGTCGTTCTACTCGAATATCTCTATTATTATATAAAAGGAACTTTGTGTGTGAGAGAGACAGGGAAAGAGGGCGAACGAAAGAGAGTTCTCTATACACTTGGAAACGGCCGGGAAATTTGTTATATCACACGAAGGTACTAGATATGTCTGAAAGTGTTCTCACATAGGTTTTAAGTATCGAAAATCTACAATAAAAAATCCGATTAAAGAAAGAATTCTGATTTTGACCAAAGTTAAGACATTTGAGAAGTTTTGTCACTGCACAAGTAAAAAATGTCAGTCTATTCCAAATGAATATTTTTAGAGCACAGTTAAATTATAATACATGACTTATTTACGTTTAACTTTAATTGAAGTAATTATGAAAAATATTTTCATAAAATTAACAGTTGGTTCTTTGATAAGACAGGGGCCCGTTCGAAATTAATGTTTCTATTTAGATCACAAATGAAACATGATACTTCACCTTTGCACTTTAAGATTTAAGTGACGCCATTTTTTACAAATAATATTATAAAATCGACAGTAGATTCTCTACAGTGCCATGGGTTTATTCGTAGAGTAAGTCACTGCGAAGAGGCATGTGAAGCTTCTTCACTGCGAGGGAGGATGTCCCTTACCAGAGCAGGCAATCAACCTGGTGTATTTAAAAAATGGTCGACTTCACTGATTTCGGTGACGATAAAAGTATGGTAGGGTGGAACAGTTGTTGATTATAATTCAATCCCTGACAACTCCGGGTCTTCCTGCTCGTATTATTATAATGTAATAATAACGAAATTGTTAATAAAATTGATAACTGTTTACGTAGTTCAACCATATTGCATGAAAATAAACATTACTCTATGTCTGATTGGTCCCCTAAGTTCTCGTTATGAATGTCCAACAGCCGTTCATTTATCGTTGGTTGATTTAAGAAACTAAAATAAAGGAGAGATGATTAATTTGCACAAATCCAGAGAGAGTAACAAAATAGTCTTTTAATTACAAAACATACAATATAGACAATGATTCTTATGCAACCCTATCTTTGCAATTACCTCATTTTGAAAAGATATGAGTATTATTTTAATGGAAAGTACATTTAAGAAAACCCTGAAAGTCAATGATGCTTAAGCCTATGTTAGATATTGACCGGACAACGCCAAGTAACCTTGTCGATTATTATTATTTAAAAAAATATAACAATGTGATTTTGGAAAATTTGTTTATACAGCCTTGAATGTTTAGTAAAGAAATGTAAGCAGAAATTAAATAAACAAAGTCGATTTAGAAATTTTCGGAGTAGTTGTGGAATTTGGTTGGAAGTAAATATATGAACATGAAAAGTCACCTGTTTGTGTCCTTGAACACGTGGTAGACGTAATAGTTAGCAGAGATAAAGCTAATGAGTTGACGAGAAATGTGTTAGTGAGAAGCCGTGTGGATAGCTCTGTTGAAAGAAGAAAGGGTAACGAGTGCAAATGTAGACAGAGACTCAACGTACCAAGGGAATCCATGAGACGAATAAACCCCATGTATAATATAGCTTGCTGTTATGGCGTTCTTTTAAAGTTTGGACAAATAAGAAGGTATGTAATTCTTTTGGTCTGAGACAAGCAAACATATTGTTATCCTTTGATTGTTAGAAGATCTGTCTGTAAAAGTTTATGTGCCACATTTGTTAAATACGTGTATTTGTGAAAAAGCGGTCGCACACACAATGAACATTTTACATACATACAACAATGGAACATTTTAACCAGTAGACAAAACGCTGTATATATCATAACGTTAAAGAAACACCTGTTAAATAGACGCTGTTTATATGCACTCAACCTGCTACACAACTAGAAGATCGCACTTAGTATTGATGCGAACATCACCGACGTGTATTTGCAAATCATTGAACGACGATAAAACAAAAACGAATTATATTTCTGAAGGTTTTAGATGAAATTAACACATTTTATATTATTTGAACTACTGTTTTCATCTTGGCTGTTATCCTCACAACGTTTTGGTCAATGTAACCTCCGACCTTCTTTCCCATAGTACTTTATTCATTACGTCACAGATCCTTGCAGTAACGTACGAAATAAAATTCAGTTTTAAGTAATATTTTTCTAGAGGTTGAAGGTTTACTCCGCACCGGGGTTGATACTAAGAATGTAATTAAGAATTACATAAGACTTCTACCATGTCATACAAGAGCATGCTACCCCTGTGGATTTAATAAAGGGTTCCGTTCGAAATTCCGTGCAGATTTGTGACAGAAAGATTATTGAGTTCGACAAAATACACCTGAGAGCGGATGGAGGATACATCGACCGACCATTGTGATAATAACTCTCAAAATGAGAATAGTAGACCGAATCATCCAAAAATTGAAAATTATCAATCCTCATCTTAAAATTTCAGAAACATTCTTATGCTTATTTCTAGCAAGATAAAGCACGTATTCATTAATTTCATTATATTCATAATTAATATTTGCTATGAGGACATAACGTGATAATGTATTAAATACAGGATAATTCCCATACTGCAAAAATGCCACCCAGGGAATCGTAAATAAAATTCAAAGAGTCCTTTCTTCAATCCAACCATATTTGGTACAAATGAACAGTGTTATGCCTGACTTGTCCACCAAGTTTCAACTATGAATCTACAACATCATCGTTCTCATCGAAGTTAAATTTGAGGCACACTTTGATGAGTGTTTCATCAGTAGGATGTGTAGTCCTATATTCGCTTCACATTTACTGGCCCATAACAAGCTCGGTTTTTTATCTGTTAGGCTATCTAAAATACGATGTCTATTAAAACAATCTCCAGACTATTCCTGAACTAAATGGGCTTCACGCCCACCGGACGTTAATCCGCAAACTATTCGTGAGGCTTTCATAGTCCAAATCAGAACATTGCTAAGAGCAGATTATGTCAGAGTTATCGACAACTTTGCACGTTGTATTACGATGTACTTATTGAAAGACGACAAAACAAAGACTGATGCATATTAATGACTGAACCTTGGTTGACAATTTAGGCATAAATTGAAGTATTTTTGTACCAGATACGGTTCGATTGCAGAAGGGGTGGTGAATTTTATGAATGATTCCATGTAGAAAAGAAAGTTGAGCTTGGTTTTACTTTCGGCAGCCTCGTAAATATCGTTTTCTTTACTTTGTCCTTTACTCTTCCCATTCCACGACGAAGAATTGCTGTTTTCCGTGTCGAAATCTATCTATGTAGCAATTATCGTTGGCTGAATTTGACGTTGAAGCAGTATTTCTGACAACGTCACGGTCCAGAAAACACGCGATCTTATAAAACTACTCAGAGATTCCCTTATTTATCAGCTCTTAATCCCCATCAATATCTAACACATAATTTAACATATTATCGTAACATACCTTAGATACGGCACTCACCTTATGCGGGTTGAACCGGCTTCCTCTAAAGGAGAAAGCTTCATGGGTGTATGAAATTCACAACATTAAGTTTTTGAAGCTTTTGCAAGGTGTCGACGTCTTCCTACATACAGCGCCTCGTATTCCCAAATGGTCACCCATCTGGTACTCACCAGGCTCAACGTTGTTAAACTTCGGTGAACGAGAACCAGTGTGTAAACGTAATTAAAACATATTATGTAATACTTACATCTTGTTTCAAGATTTCAATTTTATTCAAGCAAAAGAAAGCACTGACTGGTTGGTAAAAGTCGTTCTATAAAAAAAAAACAGAAGGAACTACATTAAAATTAAAGTTATATTAAGCCGCCGCTATTTTGAATATAAAATATAATGATCGTCTTGGCTTTGCACGACTATAGGATACAACAATTTATATATAATAAAAAGTTCGAAGAATAAGAATTTGTTCAATTTCTTCATATGATTTGGTGGGGGGGATGCAGAAAATAAAATATACTTTCTTTGTAGAAAGAAACGATATTCATAATACTTTAATGTTTTTGTGTATAATTGTGACGTTACCCAAAACGTTGTAACCTCAGTCGTAAAGTAGATAAAGAATAGGAAGAAGTTCAAATCGCTTCTTTTGTTTGTTATTGTTGTACTCTAATGTCTCTCGAATGTGTTCTCTCATTTTCTAGTCTTCTTTTTCTTTACCGCGACGTCATTTAGCTCACAACTCGGTATTTGCATATAGCCATCCGCGCTATGTTACACTCTAACTCGAAAGAATACTCGTCCCATCGCAGGTAAAAGTAATCCCTTGAGCAGAATAGTGTTGCACTACTTTTATTTCTCCTTCCATGGATTGAAATCAATATATAATGATACCAAAACGTATTTATAGAATTTATAGAATAATTGTTCTAATTTGGATCAAAAATCACTTATATGATTTTTATCATAGAATGTCTAAAATTTCAGAGTACTTAAGAATATTGTTTATCTAATTACTATGGATTAACTTCAATACAAATATTTAAATTTTCAAATGAGAAGTTATACTCTATACTCTGCTCTCTAAAACCATTTAACATACACTAGAGAAACTGAATTTGGAAAATATTTATTGATAAATATCTGATATCTATTTTTAAGAATTCGCAGAAATCAGAGATATCTGAATTTTCACAAGCACTTTCTAACGCCTTTAAAACTTTTTACATGAATTAAACAACTAGTTCACATTTTGACACCTTACGCATAGCAGCAGAGTTGTAAAATTTATAATGATCATTTTGTTAGTTTAGGAGTGAATCCTGTACATACAAACATACAAACATATGAACGTACCTTACTTTATATAGATAGAAAGTATAGTGTGAGAAAATATGCAACAGAAACTGAAGTGCACCAGATGTGAAAGGTGTCTGTCAAGACCTGAACTTGTAAATCATCTCAAATTCTTCTTCGGGTATCAGGTCTGTTATAGCAGACATCGATGATTATGGTTCCCCAGTCCGCTCTGCATTTGGTCTTTCAAATACATGTATTGTTTATTTTCCAGTGGCTCTGTGGAGATTATCAGTGCACTTTGTTTGTCGTCTTCCGCTGCCTTTTTCCAACGATTTTTCCTAACAACAAGCTTTCTCCCAAAGCGTTATTCTGCATTAAATTGCCGAAGGATGTGGCGTTGACAGTATTGAATAGTAATTTGCTGTACTCTGACTTACACGTGACTTCTTCGCTTGTCTTCTTTTCTACCCACAAGATTCCTAAAAATCTCCTTAGAGCTCATATCTCCGCTGCTTCCAAACAATTTTCAGCCGCCTTTGTTACTGTCCAACCATAAAGTGATAGGAAAATTAATATTCAAAACTTATTTATTAACTCAACGTAGAGAAGAAGTGTAATGGAATATTTAAATATATATGCATCTCATCTCTTCTATTGTTAGGGGCAGATAACTCTCATACCTATACATTTAAACTACTGTTAGAATATGGTGTCCAGGCCTCTGCTCCATATCTAATACATGATATCCAGCATTTAAAAAAAATATCCATGTAGATCAGAAAAACAACATCGGTATCATTGCTTCAAATTCAAACAAGAATGGTTTCCTAGGGCAAACAGAAAGAGAGATAGAAGAGAGGCTAGTAAACGAAACTAATATATTCTATGTGCTTGGATTTGAAACCAGCGGTATTATTTAGATATTCTATAATGAATGCATAAACAAATATTGCACTCTTGTGGGTTTTTTATTTCATTAATAATTGAGCACTCTATGGGGTTCTCTTCGACTAACCTTACACACACAGACACGCACAAATATATATAAATATATGCATACAGATATATATATATATATATATATATGCATATATATAATTGAGATTATATAATATATACATACACATATATACGTGCATAATGGATACCTTAAGATCCATTATCTTGACTTATTTTATCCTTTGCCGTTTGCACGTTATCTTCTAGTGTTTTTAATCTATTATTCTTTACATTTTGATTTTTGATTTTTACTTTAAACACTTTCTTCCCACTATAAATAACATTATTAATCAATATAATTATTATTAAAAATTATCATTATCAATTATCATAAATATCGCAGTCACCAACATGTTATCTCCCATTCCCTTCTAATTGTGATTATTATTATTATTATTATTATTATTATTATTATTATTATTATTATTATTATTATTATTATTATTATTATTATTATTATTATTATTAGAGTAGATGATTATATCTAAGCATGAAGATAAAAAGATTAATTATATACATTTTATGATTCTGCCATACAACTTTCAAAGCTTCGCGAAGTGAATAAAGAAAAAAGCTATAATGAGAGATGGGAGTAAGAGTGGGGGAGTGGACGTGGATGGGGACGTATGGGAAGAAGTATCACCACTAATAAATCATTTATGGTTTCCCCTTTTCAGTCTTCCTCTTTTTTTCTTTATTTCTTTCTTTTTCCTTTTCTTCCTTATCTCTTTACCTCTTCACTGATGTGTGTAAGGATGATAGTGGTGGGGTGGGGATATAAAAGAAAGCAACGAAAGTCGTACATTTTCTGACCACATAAAAATTCTAGTCAAATTAAAGTATTTTTATAACTGAGTAATCCTAATTAAATCTGAAACCCCTTTTAGCATAGATATGTCAAATACACATTCCCCTTCTGTTTGAACCTATACACACTAGTATGTTTAAGATTTAGGGCGGCCATCACACACTCATACGAATATCTTTCTGTCTAGTCTTCCATTACCTCTATCTCGCCATTTAATCCATCCCCCTTTTCCCATTCATTCTTATATCTAAAAACAGACTGAAATCAGCATCCCTGTTGGGTATTATTTACATACAACCAAATCTTATTTTTCGCAATATTTGACGGAATCTCCTGATATTAACTCCCTGTGACGAGGAAAAACCTAATATTTTCATTGCAAATTTTGTTTTCGTATAAGCTGTATCGCCTGAAGAGGTCTGTAGTTACTGGTAACTAGCTGATCGAAACATGCTCATGGCTTTGTAGCAACATATTACTGCTTAACTAAAAATACCTAAAGAGTATATATATATAAATATATATATATATATATAGAGAGAGAGAGAGAGAGAGAGAGTGAGAGAGAGAGAGTGAGTGAAAGTGATAGTATTAACAAATGAGGAACACTAAAAGGAATGGATCACTTACCAAAAGTTGCTGTTGGGAATCCGTTATGTCAAAATTAGTTCTGTAAATATGTTTTGACTGCCCGTTTGGAGTTGCTGTATAACCAACCGTGAAATCTGGATAATTAATTATTTTTTATTACACTCATCGCAAAACAAAAATATCAGTGAAAAAAGATGACTTATCATTCACTTTGTTTGCCTATTTTAGATGACGCAATTTATAAACTTACTGACGTGTACTTATGAACCTTCGAATTTATTTCCGAATGAACCATGATATAGAAACGTACAATGAAAATGAATGTGTCTGAAGTTTTAAGCACATAATGAATGCTCATGATTGGTACTTCTACAATAAATAACCCACATCTGCACAATAGTTTCAATGGCCGAGCTGTCACCGAACAGACAATTAAATCACAGAACTTTTTCACTTTTTCCCTGGTTAGATATTGAGCCGGTACAATGCCGATAAAGTTGGAGGTGTGCACACAGGCACATTCCAGATGGACTTTAATTTACATTCTTGTGTCCTATAAAAATGACCTGAATTGTAACTATCACAGAAAACAAAGAAAGGCATATATTCCAGGTCGAAAAGCTAGAATTTCATAAAGAAAATAAAGAAGAACAATTAAATATTTTAAATATTTACATTTCAGTAATGTCGGTTGATGCCTTTAAACATAAATAACCGGAGAAAAAGGAAGAGAGAAGGCCGACAGTCGTCCAGCGTAATAGACATTTTCCGCCGTCGCTTGCCACACACACACACACACACACACACACACACACACACACACACACACACACACAGAGAGAGACACACACACACATATGTAATGTACGTTTGTGACTATTATATCTGGCTTTTATCAAAAAATTTTACATTAATTCTTATTGTAGCTTCACAGCACGATATTTTCTCTCTTATTATTTTCTTATCGAATTAAGGAAATTGACGCATTTTTTTTCACACTGGCACAGTCCGCGTTTATTTGTCATTAGCATGTCCGCCCGGCGTTGCCCGGGTGTTTAGAAGTGTATGTTGAGCAAAAAAAAAAAAAAACAGTGGTCAATTTTTTAAATTTTGACCCCTATTATGACTTCTTAACATTTATTCTTTTTGGCTCAAATCAAGTTATTAAGTTAGATCCATGTCCAAGGAACCTATATCTAAAATTTCAAGTGCTTAGACCCAAAATTGGCGGAGGAGTTTGGTAGAGTTCTCAAAGGTCAAATTGACTCCCTTAACAGCAAAATTTCTGGCCGAAAACGGATTACAAAGATTTTCCCAAATCTCAGTACCCGGTATATCAAATTTCAAGTCTGTAGACTGAACATTAACAGAGTTATTGCGTAGGAAAATGTACACATACACACACACAGACACGTTCATTTTTATATATATAATAGATTACAATACATATTATATTAAAGCTTAAAATACAGAAAAAATTAAAAATAGAAAAAAGTTAAAATACGGAACTCTCCCTTCAAAAAATCCGCGCAAATTCATTGGCTGTTTCTAAGATTAAGCGAATATCGGATTCAGCTATTCCCGAACAATTGACATCAATTGCGATAAACTAAGCAACAAACCGTCACCCAATAACAGCGAGAAAAACAATTCTGTCCGAGCATTAATTTTTTTTTTTGTTAACTATTATTATATGAAAAGTCTTTTGCGAGTTATAATGTACTAGACTACCCTCTGTCCCTCTTTTTAGTAAATTAGATCTCTCGATCATCAAAGATTCAATGTAAAAAAAAAAATAATGCCACTTTTGGGCCGTACGTGAAACTAAAATATACCTTCTTTGTCTTTTGGCTAGGATTCAAGGGTAGTATTTGTTCTGTCTAAAGATGGTATAATGATATCATGAGGTTTCCATTCGCGCCGAGCGGCCTTACAATCGAAATATGTCACAGTTTCCTATAATAATATTGGAGATAAACCGTAATAACTAGATATATTCCTACACTACATTAACCAGAATACTTAGGTAAATACTTTTATAGTTTTAGCAAAGGGGCTACAATAATATCGCAGGATCTGCATTCACACCGAACGTCCAGGGAATGCCCAGCAGCAATATATTACATATTAAAGATGCGGCTGTGGAATTTCCACAAGTCCGGCTAGTTTTGTTTCTTACTGGAAAATTGAAAGATGTTGAAATGTACACAAAAAAGAAAAAATATGTTTTATTCTTTTTTTACTCATGTTCACTCCCAAAAAGCATATGTTTACAGAAGACTATGCAAAGGGATGGATGAGAATTTTGTTTATATTACATTTAAATTTTTCATGACAATACAGTAAGGGAAGCAAGTAACAGGAAAGGAATTCCAAAATAGCAGTCCGAGAGAAGAAACTGCTAAAGTAAAAGGCTTTCCGGCTTTTAGAGACCTTTGTAGTGAAGGGGTGGGATTTTGTTACTTAACAGATATATAGTGGATATGTACACTAGGGGAATAAAGTGCGATAACTTCATCAGAATGCATTCAATTAAAATACTTGTAAAACATGCATTGGAATAAAACATTAACTGCACATTTATTCCCGAACGACACCAGATATTTGATAGTTTACTATATATATATATTTATATATATATGAATAATCGCTAAAAAATCGAAAATTAAACATGATTTTCCTACGAATAGAACGCCAACGAAAGTCATTTAGCAGCAAAAACGCACATGAACTTACCGATGAGAAATATAAGAATAAAAAACCCATATTGGAATCCTTCAACCAAGTTATAGAAACTCAAAATCTAAAAAAAAAATTAATAAAACCTGAAGCAAAAAAATAAACCCTAAATAAATAAAATAAAATAAAACTAATATTGAAACAGATTAGTAAATGTGTCAACAAATTCACCGTTCTCACACAACTATGTTGTATCTAGAAATGTAAACAAAAAATAAAAAAGAAGGAAGGAAGGAAAAGGGACGGATAGAGAGTAGTAGTAGTAGTAGTAGTAGTAGTAGTAGTAGTAGTAGTAGTCTTGGCTTTACTACAATTGTTCTTATGTTTGTCAACGGGTTAAAGTTGTTTAGTTGTAAGAAAATAGCGACATATAGTTGTAATAAAGAATAGTTGCAAAACACCCCCACTCTTCCCATGTTAAATAATAATTTCGAAGTAATAACGTTAATATTTCAGTGCGCAGATCAAAATCTGCAAAAGAAGCGAGATGTGTTTATTTGTTTATGTTGTTGGGTTAATGTTTATGCGCGCATGTGCAACTGGATGTCGTAAACAGTAAAGTGGGTTACATCACTCGTTACAAGGTCATTTGAGTTTTAGAATTATATAGATTGAGAAATAGACATTTTATGGAGAAGTAAACGCTTTAACTATGTAAACATTAGCTAAAGTTAAAAGACTTTAGTTAATATTTGCATATGTAAAGCGTGCAGTTCTCAATACACACACACACATACACGCACACACTAGAGAAACAGACCTAGAAACAGATGATCAAGCCTTTATGTGATTTAGACTAAACATGCAACACAATATTAGCTACTATTATATTCTCTACCGCTCTCCCTCGACTCAGGATTGCACCATAATAAACAAAGTCTCTGGCAGCATAGACACGGCACTGTCCCTCGACACTAGCGCACAAATACATGTATTTGGTGACTTTAATGTCCACCACAAAAACTGGCTTGGATTCTCTACTTACACAGATGCAGCGGGCAGCACAACTCATAGATTCACTATATCTCATTCCCTATCACAAATTGTTACGTTTCCAACCCGTTTCCCTGACCAGGAAGAACAACACGCATCACTTCTAGATCTGTTTTTGACCACAGTTCCCGATGATTGCATAACGAAGGCCCACAGCCCACTCGGGAACGTTGATCCTGCGGTGATAATGGTTGAAATCGCCCTAAACTCTAGAGCCAAAATTGAAGAGCCAGTGCTCAAAACAACGAGATATTATAAAAAGGCTGACTGGGAAGCCATCAGGGAACTAATCAGAGATGCTCAATGGAGAAATATTTTTCTCTCCCTGTTGAACAGTGTGCAAACGAGACCACTGACTGGTTCAAAACTGCAATCGAAGCGCATGTTCCCATGCGGAAATTTTATAGTAAGCCCCACTCTCCCCAATGGTTTACGTCGATTTACGCAACTGCCATTGCTCAGAAGCAGCATGCATACCGTAGGTTTAACCGACATAAGTCCAGTTCAAACAGACTGAAGTATATAGAAGCTAGAAATAACGTTAAGAAAGAAATAGCGACAGCTAAGAAAGAATTTACGGAAACCACTAAAAAGCGCATCGAAGCACAGATATTAGGAACTCGAGACTTCTGGAAAATCTACAACAGTGTAGTAAATAATGGGCAATCAACAATCCCCCCACTAACCAACAATCACGAGGTTGTCTCCTCGGCAACTGACAAGGCTAACATGCTTGCCAGTCGGTTTGCCTCAAACTCCACACTGGACCCTTCCAACAACCCCCTACCTGACTTTCCTATGCGGACAGACGCCACGCTAGACGATCTGAAAATCACCCCTGCTCAGGTGCATGCCATCATAAAAAACCTTGACACTTCAAAAGCATGTGGACCTGATCTTATCCCAGCTGTGCTATTAAAAAAATGCTCAGTCGAAGTAGCTCCAGTTCTCTCCAAACTCTACAACAAATGCCTTAATGAAGCTTGCTTTCCGGGCTGTTGGAAAACTGCTTCTGTTGTACCAGTATTCAAGAATTCTGGCGAAAGGACTGACCCATCAAATTATCGCCCAGTAGCCTGCCAAAATATTTCAGACCTTAATTAACCATGATCTAGTCCATCACCTTACAGATGCAAAACTTCTGACTGACAAACAATATGGATTTAGACAAGCCCGTTCCACAGCAGACATCCTAACTGTAATCTCTGAACGTATATACCATTCACTGGACAAGCAGGGGAGGACAGAGCGGTAGCTCTAGATATATCTAAGGCTTTTGACAGGGTATGGCATGAGGGTCTCCTCAGGAAAATTAGATCATACGGTATCACTGGTAGAATACTTAACATAAATCCTTCTTAGATAAGAGAAAAATCCAGGTTGTCCTCGACGGTCGTACATCTAAACCATATGATATAAATGCGGGAGTGTCCCAGGGTTCTATCCTTGGACCTCTATTGTTCCTGATATTCATAAATTGCCTCCCCGACAAAATTGCCTCTGAGACTGGTATATATGCTGATGAAACTACATTCTATGGCAGACACGACAGGAAGACGAATGAACACATTTCTAAAGAAATGGTAGAAGCACTAGAGGAATACCTCCAATCTGTGGTGGAATGGGGACAAAAGTGGTTGGTCGCATTCAATGCCGCCAAGACTAAACTAGTTTCATTCAATAATTACAAGAAACCCTCTCTACCACCTATAGCAATGGCCAACGATTCTTTATCTGAGAGTACATCTTTCAAACTCCTTGACCTAACGTTCACAAGAAACATGAGTTAGAACAATTACATTGAAGGCATTGCTAGGGCCGCTGCAAGAAAGGTGGGCTCTCTCTTCCGTGCTAGACAACTACTAACACCCGAAAGTATCCTGTACCTCTATAAGGCCACCATTCGCCCATGTATGGAGTATTGCTGTCACATTTGGGCTGGTGCATCTGCTACTAGTCTCTCGCTCCTTGACAAGGTTCAAAAGAGAGTCGCAAACCTGATAGGCCCTGAACTGGTATCTAAGCTTCAGCCTCTATCCCAGCGACGAAATGTCGCATCCCTCTGCCTTTTCTACAATTATTTTAGTGGTGAATGCTCTGACGAACTGCAATCACTTGTGCCCCCACGACGTGAGCACCCTCGACAAACCCGACAGGCTGCTAATCCCACCCCACACTGTAGAGATCCCTAGATGTAAAAGATCTTTTTACTCCAATAGTTTCTTCCCAAGAACCGCTAGACTCTGGAATTCCATTCCATGTCCCTGCTTCCCCAACAGTACTGACGTGCAGAAGTTCAAGTGTAACGTGAACCGACATCTTGCTGCCCAAATCCCTACATAGTACCCCAGTAGTTGTTGCGCCTGATAGTAGCCCCCTACACCAAAGTGGAAATTTGCCTTGTTTGGGGTGAAAATGTAATAAACACACACACACACACACACACACACACACACACACATATATATATATATATATATATATATATATATATAAATTTTCTGTCGAGAATCCTTATTCCAATTTTGATCAAAATCTATAAACTGATTTTGATTCTAGAAATATCTACGATTAAAAATTAAGTTTAAAGTTTTAAAATTTTAGACATTTTCGGTATCATGATTAATATGTTAATCAAAACTTAGAATGAGGATTCTAGACGTGCGATATATTATTATATTTGGATTTTAACCTCTCTAAGGAAATGTAAAACCAATAAAAAAAGGTTCTGTTCGGGGAATTTATTTTACCCATCCGTGGGCGGTATTCCTCTAGTTAATTATTAATTGTATACAACAATACTGGGTAACATTTTTAATTATTAATTGTATACTACAATACTAGGTAACATTTTTAATTATTAATTGTATACCAAGATACTAGGTAACAGTTTTAATTATTAATTGTACACAACTATACTAGGTAACATTTTTAATTAATACCACAACAATAGATTATACATTTTAATTATTAATTGTATACCAAGATACTAGGTAACAGTTTTAATTATTAATTGTACACCACAATACTAGGTAACATTTTTTAATTAATACCACAACAATAGATTATACATTTTAATTATTAATTGTATACCATAATACTAGGTAACATAATATTCTTCGCACTTTCACTTACGCTGCTGCTTCTATTGAATGCTACAATAGATTATTTATTTTGACTGTTATATTTTTTGAGAATACGCGATCTTTGATTATTCAGGAAGAACGGATCACCGACAGCATCTTGCATTCCCACTTAAAACGTTTACAAGTTCAAAGATTTTTAGTTTTTTGTTTCCATAAACTGTTATAAGCTGGTGAGGACCAGAAAGAAAGACACAGCTCGGTATTTAGTGCAAACAAAATCTATTGGGGAAAAAAGCAAATACAACAAATAAAAAGAATGGTTTTACGTCAGTTGTTGTGCATATTACTAAAAGGGATTTTCACCGGTTTTTATAGTAAAAGAAATAGTTATTGTTATTCGTAAGGTGGGCGCCACAATATACACAACATAGAAATAAATAACATTCTACGAGTCAAGATTATAAATAAACGAATCCTTACTTTTCATTCTTGAGTAATTCCACGCAAGTTGCCGATTCCAATTCATGGGAAAACCTTGCATGCTTTTCACATCAAGACCAGAATGCACCTCACTTACAATAGTGATATCCATAGAATTCACATTTGACACATTGTTAAGTAGCATAGCTGAAATTTCAACATATAATTCTGGCATGTCTTTATATTCATCTTTGATCTACAAAAAATAAAAGTTCATTAGACGCACAAAAAATAAATTGTAGAAACATAGATACGTTCGAGTTTCCTGATTTAACTTTTTTTTTATTTCAAGTCAGAAAATGTGAGCAAGTAACCATAATTATAATTCGACATACTTCTCTCTCTCTCTCTCTCTCTCTCTCTCTCTCTCTCTCTCTCTCTCTCTCTCTCTCTCTCTGTATATATATATATATATATGCCCCTTTAGGAACTAGCTTCCTATCGGTGAGCACTGTACCCTGAAAGGAAAACGTCGGTCGCTTAGCCCATGTGCGTAGATCGTGATATTAAAATTACTTAATCATTCTAGATGCACTTGAATGATATTTACGCTTTTTTTACATGGAGGTCACCACTTTACCCAGAAGTCACTCGGGGATAAGGGTTATTGTGTGTACAGTAATCAATGGGATAGTATCGTAAAAATAGTTACTATTGGAGATTTGATAAAGTGTCATTACTTAAGGGGGCGGTTCATCAGGAATTTGTTTGTGTTGGACTTGAAGACATCCAAGTTGAAGTCGGGAGGGAAACAGGCAAGCGGCAAAGAGTTCCACAGGCGTGCAGTTCTAAGAAAGAAGATTTGTTCATGGAATCTACGTTTTGATTTAGGCCCGGATAAAGAGTGGGAAAAATTATTGACAGTGGTTTCAGCTAGTTGGATATTTTTCGTGAAAGATTGGCGAGAGGGGACGAGAGATTGGAGCTCAGACGAGCACTTGCCATGGAAAAAACGATAAAACAGAGAAAGGCTCGCAACGTCTTTTCTGTGGGAGAGAGGTTGCACGGAAGAGAAAAGGGCATCCCCCACTTAACCACGAAGTCTATTTTGTACTCTGTTAAGGCAGGAGAGGCTGTTTTTAGCAGCTCCTGCCCAGATATGGCAGCAGTACTCCATCCTTGGACGTACTTGGCTTTTATATATAGAGAGAATTGCATCAGCAGTGAGATATATTCTGGAGCGGTAGAAGGATCCCACCATTTTCCCAGCGACCTTGGCCACAGACTTGATGTTAGTGTTTCATTTCAGATCAGGAGTAAAGGTCAAACCCAGAAGCTTATCAAAACATGGGGCCTCCCCTAGACGAGACCCATTCATTTCAATTGATGCCAGATGGGGACCAGAGCGTTTATGATGTAATGATAGGAGCTTGGTCTAAGATACATTAAAAGTAACCAGCCACTTCTTCCCCACTGTACCACGCGCTACAGGATTTGAAGAGAGAGAATCAGAGAGAACATTGTCATTTACGGCCTTTGATGTGTTGCCATAGATAGTCGTGTCATCAGAATAGATGTCAACGAATGATTTTAGAATGTGTTTTGGGAGATCATTTATGTAGATCAAGAAGAGAGTTGAGCCCAGGATGGACCCCTGAGGGACTCCAGCATTAATACTGTGGGCACGTCTGCTGTAGATCTAGCAGAACGGAAACCATATTGCTGTCACTAAGAAGGTTATTTCTGCTGAGGTGGTTGACTACTTCTCTATTTAATATGGATTCCAGAAACTTACAGGATGAGCAGACAGGGGACTTATTGGTTTGTATTAAGAGGGAGATGAATTATCACCTGAATTTTTAAATACAGGGTATATTGATGAGGTTTTTCAGGGTGTTGGAAAGCACTTCTCCTTAAGGCAACGCTTAAACAGTTTGGTAAGTATGGGGACAAGTTCTGGTTGTCGCTTTTTTAACACTATAATTGGAATACCGTCAGGGCCAGTTTCTTTACTGGAATCAAGGTTCTTGATTAGCTTGGTGATCTCACGCACAGATATTTGTATGTTACATAGCGTGTTGTGTGTCATAGGAGGAAATATGGAGAGTTGATCGCCTTCGTCGCATAGGGTAGAATTTGCGGCAAAGTTCTTGGCAAATAGTTTGGCCTTGTCGGATGCTGACGAGATGACTTCTGGTCCGTTGATAATGGTTGAGATAGAACGCACGCTTCTGTTCAGGATCTTATTTTCTATTTACCAGAACTGGTGGGAACTGCTTTGGATTTAACGGGTTGAGCATATAGCTCTCTTGCATTTTTATTACTCTTTTACAGTGGTTGCTGGCGGTCCTGAAAGCGGCTTTAGTCTCAGTGCATCTATTACGTTAGTAGCTATGGAAAAAGTGATTTCTGTGCGCGATAGCAGCAGCACATTCCGGGGATAACCATGGCTGGCTGTTAGGTTTTTGTTGGAATTTTTTGAATGGTATGAATTGGTCTATGCCTACAATTAACCATTCTGTCAGGTCTGATACTATAGAGGACACATCCTTTTTAAACATGGAATGGAGAGGTAGATCAGATATGAATGTACGGAAGCTATCCTAGTCAGCCATCTTTAATAGTATCGGTATACAGTAGAGAGGTACGTCTGTAGACTTATATTTCATTTTTATCTTAACTGATACAACGGAGTGGTCGGAGGATCCCAGAGGAGATAGAACGGCACATGAGCATAGCTCAGGGGAAGTGGATAGAAAAAGGTATAGAAGGCTTGCGTACTGACCGGTAGTATCGGGCACACGGGTGGGCTCGCGAACAATCTGAATGAGGTCATAGGCAATGGCAAAATCATGACAGAACCTCCCCTCATCATCAGCCTTATTTGAGTCGATCAGCCATTCCACATTATGGACATTGAAGTCACTGCAAATGTGAATGTTAGCCGCAGAATGAGCAGACAGGATGTGGTCAATTTTTTCCGATATACTATTAAAGATAGTAACTTCCGCTGTTGTGGGGGCGATAGAGAATCCTCGCTGCGGTTCACGCTGTGTGAATGAGTTATCTTCCTTGCTAATAGATTCAGAGAAGGCGTCGTAACCGGTTTTGGATCCATCGACCGGTTATAATCGTGAATTCCCTAAAGGATGAAACACTGGTCTATGTTGGTATTAAAAATAATTATAGTAATAATTATATAAAATCTATCTAGGAAATAGACAGTAGGTTTCTATAAGGTCTGACGAGGCTGCTGGATCGTAAATATGATCCGGCAACCGAAACATATGTAACTGAACAGATAAAACGGTAATAAAAAATAAAACACACACATATATATATATATATATATATATATATATATATATATATATATATATATATATGTGTGTGTGTGTGTGTGTGTGTGTGTGTGTGTGTGTGTGTGTGTGTATGTGTGTGTGTGTAAGCAAACAGTTAATAAAATATGTTAAAAAAACACTTTGAAATGAGTTAAAAACATATTTAATCTGAAAGGGAAACGCTAGATAAATGGATAGTCCTTAATCCGCGGAGTTTCGAAGTATTTGTTGAAACAACAAGTCAAAGATCTTACTTGAAAATAAAAAAAGTGAAGCAGGGGGAATATGGTGAAGAAAAAGGTGATTACACATGAATGGGTAGTCTGGTGGAAGATTCTGCAAGTAAATACACTAATATATAAAAGTAAAGAAAATGGAAACCGGTGAGAATTAAATCTGTGGCGTTTGGTGATCTTACGATTAAAATTGATAAAAAGTGTGAATATAATACAAATGGGGGTTACATCACAGAGCTCAAAGCTTGATGTGATAGAAAATAGTAGAGTCTATTTAGGAGCACATGGCGCATACGTGTGAAAAATGATATGGGTTAACAATATATAATTAGTTATTGATTGTGATTACCCTCTATCCGTCTTTTTTCTACTGGTCAGTGATTTGGAACAAAGATCGAGATAGATAAATCCCTACTGCCTTCCATCAGTCTAATCCAGAGAAAGTTTTTTTGGCCGTATGTATAAAATTATGTCGCTATTATGTTTCTGAAGTTTTGAGATGAGGATTGCTTATTTGTATTATACGAACCATTGTTATTTTCACAATGTTTCTCTCGTTCCATCAATCATGACTGTGTAGATGTCCTAAGTAATTCGCTATTGTATTTGTTGTGCCGCCAGCGCTGGGAATTGAACCTTCAACTTCCAAAGAGTGTAACTTTATTATTAAATTTTATCAAGGACTTGCTATTTGTGGTTAGTAATACAATGTTTGAACTTAATTTTTTTTCCGAAATGATTACGACAGCATTGCTTCTGTGTGTAAATCAAAAGGTCGAAACAGTGAGATATAGAAGACAAGGGTAGTAGGAATACAAGTTTGAAAATATTAAAGATTGCAGGCTTGCCTGAACTGATTGCGTGAGAGAAACCTGGGGAAATGTAGGTGACGTCACAGTTAAGGCGGAAGTGATGATGATATCCATTTGGATTCTTGAAAGATGACTCGTATCAGTCAGTTTCCCTTGGTTTACAGCACCGGAAGACACCCAAAAATTGCGCTGGAAAAAAAAAAGAATAGAATAATCTCTCTCTCTCTCTCTCTCTCTCTCTCTATATATATATATATATATATATATATATATATATATATATATATATACATATATATATATATATATATATATATATATATATATATATATATATATAAGAACGGAGAGAGAATATGTGTGTGTGTGTGTGTGCGTTTTGTGGACCGGAAAGACTCTCGAATAAACAGACAACTCAGTGTTTAGTTTAAACAGAAAAGTAAATGCAAGAAATAAAGAGTGTGGTTATACGTCAGTCCGACTGCAAAATACGTAAAACTGGTGCATAACATATTCCCCGGTTCTTATTATAAGTGGATACGTTTAGTGTTATCCATAAGGTAAGCATCACAAATACAAGGTGACCCAAAAGAACGGGCCCCAACTCTAATTAGGCCCCGTTTCTTAGTGTTTTGTCCGAATGAAATGAAAATTTAGTCATAACTAGTTTATTATATTCAAAACATCACATCAAAACACTAGGGTCTTTGGCCTTTTTTTCTCCGTTGACTGTAAAATGCTCAGAAAAGCAATTGAATGCCCTCTGTTTTTGGGGGGTCACCTTGTATATATATATATATATATATATATATATATATATATATATATCCTGTATAGATCTAACACACAGCACTATAAATACAGACACATTTATATATATATATAAAGAGAGAGAGAGAGAGAGAGAGAGAGAGAGAGAGGGGTCCACTTAAAAGTAGCCCGATCTCTAATCTTTCTCTTAACAACCATCTGACAACAGAAGACAACATGCAATTCTTTTTCCAACAAAATGATGCTACATGCCACACGTCTCATGAATGACACGAGTTCATGACATGTTTACGGATGAGAGAACAATAAGCGAAGGGTTATGACCACCACGTTCCCCGGACTTGTAGTCATGTGATTTTTATCTTGGGAGGGGGGGGGCTTTAAAACAAAGTATTTATGCAAATAATCCTCACAACCTAGACCAACTAAAGTAAAACATTACCAACGCTATCAGGAGAGTCACCAGAGAAGATCTCCAGACAGTATCTGCAAACGTTGTTAAATTTTCTCAGAAATGCAACGGAGAGCCCTTCCAGCATCTTTTATAACACTACATCTAATTTAAACAATGCTATAGTTAATTTAAACAATAAAAGAATGCTCATCCTCTCCACTACATTATCTAGGCTACTTTTAAGTGGACCACCCTATCTATACCGTATATGTCAGCGTATAAGACGACCCTTAAAATTAAAAAATAATTATTAAAAACCAATATTTCATAAGATACTGGGTGTTGCAATCTCTATCCTAGGCTAAAAAAACATGGTTTTGTGATGTAACATCGTCTTATACAATGGATATAGGATAAATTTATTAAAATTTCTCTAATTTTGTAGCTCGTCTTAAATATACCGTACATATATGGAAGAGTCGAAAGGATCAGAATAAAATCGATTCTTTAAGAGGAGACTTATCAGCATAACGCAAACCTCAACAACTTGTTTTGGAGCTTATATAGAATACCAATAAAATAAGAAAATGACGATATAAAAATATATACTCATGTATACAGATTTATTCATTTATTCAATAAGAATGATAGATGAATTAAAGGCTATACACCGTCTATATAACAGAGATAACTTTAGTTCTCCCATCCCCAAACAGTCTCTCACTGCACAATTATTTAGCTCCTATTGTAACTATCGCTAGACATCGCATCCCTATTATGTTACTTAGGATCTTGTTTCCTTTTCTGATGAGAAGCATTAGGTTTCGAAATACCATGGTCTAAAGAGTTCCTACATATCCTTAACCCCTAATTGACATATCATCCTTATTGATTGAATAAATAAATCTGTAGACATCAGTATATATTTTAGATTATCATTTTTTATTTTATTGATACTCTCTGTCTCCGTCTCTCTCTCTCTCTCTCTCTCTATATATATATATATATATATATATATATATATATATATATATATATATATATATGATGGAAGGATGGGGGCAAGTTCTGGTCGAAGTCTTTTGAGTACTATAACTGGAATACCGTCAGGGCCGTTGATTAGCTTGGCAACATCACGTACAAATATTTGTATATCACATAGCATGTTTCCTGATACTGGAGGAAATATTAGAGGTTGGTAATTAAAAACATTCAATAGAAATTCCAGTCAAATATTTAGTTATTGACGTTAATAATTAAAACAACCGTTGTATACTTGCGACTTACATCTATAGTGATGGCGTTGCTTAGATTTGTCATTGCTGACTCCTGCATCTGGAAAACCCGTGTCATCTGGCCGCCGGCTTCATTCGGTAAACTCGTCCAAATTGCGAAGATAGTTACAAAATAGTAGAAACGTCGACCGTGCAAAGAAATCCAACCAGGATTTGGATTCATCGCGTCAGAACCAACGATTATTTCGGGTATTTCTCTTTGACTCACAATTCCAGGGGCAGACAAATACAATACCTGATATGAAAAAAAAAACAGAAAAATATTATTTATTATGCCTAAAACTAAAAAAAAACGTCAATATCATTATAGAAAAATAGATTTTTAAAAAGTAATTAAGTTACAATTCAAAATCTCTTTAATATTAGTTAATGAACAATGCACTTTTTAAATCTAAATTTTTAGGCTTTCCAAGAATGAAATTGAACTTTATTTCTGAGCACGCCAATCAATAAGATGACCCCACAAATGATTGCAGATTAGATGAGATGTGTCAAGGAGGCGGACGGCTATACTTGGCCGTCATAATAGTATTAAAATTTAAACGGATTTTCTCTCTCTTTCTAGATGTATCTATGTATTCTTTATATATCTTTAGAAGTGAAAATGTGTGTGAGGATACTTCACAAACTATATACTCAACAAATTTTGTATCTACAGACTTGAATTTTGATATATAGAGTATTCAGACATGTAGAAACTTTTTAATCGGTTTTAATCCGAAAAAAATTGTATGGGATTGGAGTTCTGCAGACGAAAGGATATTATGAAACGGTACATAAGGTGAGTTGTGGCTGAGCGAATCAAGTTTTTATTTCCATGAAGATTGTGGTGGTTCAGATGCATATTAATTGAGTTATGATTTAATATGCAAATAATGAGTTAGAATGGTAGAATTAAGGGCGGTTTTAGAACATGTAGATAAAAATAAATGTTAAAATAATATTAAATAGTGTTTTCTAAGAGTCAAAATTTGACATGTAATTGGCGGGATATTAAAAAAGAACTATTTAAAATAAAAAACAGTCGATTAAGCTGATTGAAAGATTCCTAATGTATATAATGGATTATATATAAGAGTATATGGTACGTATGTTGAGTAAATGATATGTAGTTCGTATTATTTTGTATTGTCTAATGTTAAAATTACCTATGTTATTTCAAATTTGCTCTATTCAAATTTTCTCTTGTGTTTGTATTGTGAGACCAATTCGTTTTTAGTATTTATTGTAGGTTTAGGGAAAGTGATTGTTTTAACTGCTTCGGAGATGCAAAGATTACAAAATTTAGACCTTGGTGTCTATGATTTTGCTTTTTTTAGTATACTCATTTAATTACCGTAGTTAAAGAGGTTTCTTTTTATTCTGTGTATTTTCGTTTTTGGAGGAATGTAAGTGGTTTTCGATTCTTAGTTTTATTTAATTAGAAGTCGCGCCTATATGTGTGAGTTATTATACTCGATTTTAATTTTGTTCCATTGTTTAAGTGTCTATTTATGTTATTATCGGGATTAGTATTTAAAATAGGGTGGTTTTAATTAAATAATTTTCAGAAGAGTTAAATTATATTGGTCAGTTTGTTGCGAATTAATTGTGGGAAAACCATTCTAGGAATTAATTTGTGGGTCGTTAATTAGGGTAGCCGTGTGGTTTACTAAATTTGAAATATTTTGGTCGGAGTCATTGGTTATTATCTTATTTAGATAGGTTTCATGCATGGGCAATTGTGTCACCGTGCAAGAGTATACAACGTCCTTATGTATGTAATCATTATTTAGAAGGACAGTTCTCTTTATTTTGGCAGTTACACTTATTTATACAGGTCGCATTTCGGGGAGGGGTCTGAGCTTTTTTATTTTCATGCTATTAGAAGATATGACTACGTTAAATTCGGCATAGTTGAGTTATATATATATATATATATATATATATATATATATAGAGAGAGAGAGAGAGAGAGAGAGAGAGAGAGAGAGATAGAAAGAGAGAGAAATAAAGAAAGAAGGAGAGAGAGGGGTGATGGAGGGAGGGAGAGAGAGAGTATATGGACTTCCCTGTCAATTTCAACGTATGAGGTTCTGCCGCAACACGAAGATGTTCGAAAATCCAAACAGATAATTTGTTTATATGGTAAAGGTTTTATGTAGAACCAACCACTTTTTAGTATTACTGCTAATCTATGTCGGTGCAGATGACTGGCATAAAACAGAGTAGACAATAGACCTCAGGTTTTTACATCAGTGTTTTTCCTTCTCCTAGATACACGTCTTTACGACACGCACACATATAGGGTTTTATATATATATATATATATATATATATATATATATATATATATATATATATATATATACAGGGTGACCAAAAAAACGGGCCCCAACTCTAATTAGACTCTGTTTCTTATTGTCTTGTCCTAATGAAATGAAACTTTGGTCATAATTAGTTTATTATATTCAAAATATCACATCAAAACACTAGGGTCTTTGGTCTTTTTCCTCCGACTGTAAAATGCTCAGAAAAACAATTGAATAGCCTCTGTTTTTTGGGGGCACCCTGTATATATATATATATATATATATATATATATATATATATATATATATATATATATATATATATATATATCAATTGCATTCAATGCGAAAGTAGTTATTATTATAGTTAGTGAATATATATGAGTATTTGGCAATCTCTTCAGAGTTACTACAGTATTAAACTGATGAAATATTTACTATTTCGGAACGTGTGTATGTTGAAGATGAGTGGTTGATATTTGGGATTTTAGGATTTGTCAGCAATCTGTGTGGGGCTATTATATACGAACAATATATATATATATATATATATATATATATATATATATATATGACGAGAGAAAGGATGAGGCTGAGGCTGATGATGATGATGATGATGATGATGATGATGATGATGATGATGATGATGATGATGATGATGATGATGATGAACCAACGTAATGGAAAATGGGAAAAGGAAACACTGAACATTCTTTATATATTCATGAACGTTTTGTCTTGACTTCTAGATTTTCTCAAGATGACTGATTTGAACACAACCACAAGACACAATAATTGAAAAGACGTTGTGTCCCTATGACGTGTAAAGAATGTTTTAGTTTCATTTTTGAACGAAATAATGATATTAGAAATCAAAATATTTGGTGCGTATATGATGTGGAAATTATTTGCTTTTTTGTTTTTGTTTTTCTTCATTTTATTATTATATTTATTAATATCGATGTTGTGTTCAAAGTTTTGTAGGTGAATATGTTTATAGATTAGAAATGAAAACGTGTGTATATGTGCATATACCGGATTTCCTTTAAAACTAATTATCAGGTCGTTATAAATTTTGGAACGTTGGGCAGGGTAAGTGTAGTGAGAATTTTAGTTTTGGTCAATACATGTAAAATGCAGAGTGAAGATACATGAAAATTCAGATACCTTTAATTTTAATAAATTATTCCTTAAATTTCAGGTTTTTCCTTGTATTTTTAATGTTTTAGAGAACATGCGGGCTCACCTTCTAATTTGAACATTCAAATATTTCAGACTTGTATTAAATTTAGACATTATATACAAATGAAGCAAAACTCGCTTAATATTCTTCTTATGGACGCGAGATGATTGTGTGTTCTCGATAGAAATAGAAGTTAAAGGATCGATAAAAAAAATCTAAAAGTTAATTCTTATGTAAAATTTACTAGGAAGACAATGGAAGTGGTTCTGAATCTTCAAATACACATTAAGTGACCTTAAGGTCACAACACCCTTAAAACACCAAATATATCCTTTTTTCTGAAAGCTATGAGGAGAATTACAAAAATAATGCCTCCTTTTTTATTCCGCCCGAATGTAATTTTCATCTCTCTGCTGCAGATATTGCCTGTGTGAAACTCTAAGAAAACAACCCTTGTCATAGGCGTGCGTCACAATTACAAGCAAAAATGCCTTGAGAATGATGGTGACTATGTAATAAAATTAATTCTGTAGTACAAAAGTTTGATCATTTTAATGTCACCACTCCCGTATTTGTAGCTCTTCAACATTTTGAGGTAAAAAAGAATGGAGGGCTTCACTTTTGTAACGAACCACATATGACAAAACACGCTTCATCATCCATCGCAAAAGTGCATTGAGAATGGTGGTGACTATGTAGAAAAATAAATTCTGGGACACAAAATCTTGTCAGTTTTAATTGTACAACTCCTGCCGTTGTGGCTTTTTAAGTTTTTCAGTTAAAAAAAATAGGAGGCGTTACGCTTGGAACGATCCATACAAATCATATGGAAACATTTTTCAAGGGAAAAACTAAAAGTGGTTTCAAATCTATAATCTTTCTACCGTCCATACTTTTATGGTCATCGAAATTGGTGAAATCGCTTATTTTTCAATCAAATCGATTGATTGCCTCCTTTAGGGCCCCCCCTCCCGCAGTGTACTGGAAAGAAGCTTCGCATGCTTTCCCATAGTGACTTAGTTCACAATACATTGCACTATACATTGCACTGTAGAGAATCTACTGTTGATTTTATAGAATTATCTGTAAATAATGGCTTTTTTTAATGTTCACACTTTTGCACCGATTTTTCCGAGCTAAAACCCAAATATAAAGTTTTGCATTGATTCAAATACCTTTTTTTTTTTAATGGGGGTCGCCACTAATCAAGGCCCGGAGGCCACTCAGGGTTAAGGGTCATTGCGTGTACAATAATCAATGCGATAGTATTGTAGTAATCATTAGTATTGGAGATTTGATAGAGTGTCTTACTTATGGAGGCGGTTTGTCAGGAATTTGTTTATGTTGGACTTGAAGACATCCAAGTTGTAGTCAGCTGGGAAACCGGCGAACAGAAGAGAGTTCCACAATCGTGCACTTCTGAGAAAGAAGCTCTGCTCATGGAATCTATGTTTGGATTTAAGCACAGATAAAGAGTGGGGAAAATTATTGACAGTTAGCGAGGGGGGACGAGAGATTGGAGCTCAGACGAGCACTTACCATGGAAATAACGATAAAATAGAGACAGGCTCGCAACGTCTCTTCTGTGGGAGAGAGGTTGCAGGGAAGAAAAAAGGGCATCCCCCACCAAACTACAAAGTCTATTTTGTACTCTGTCAAGGCAGAATATGCTGTTTTTAGTAGCTCCTGCCCAGATGTGGCAGCCGTACTCCATCCTTGGACGTACTTGGCTTTTATATAGATAGAGAATTGCATCAGTAGTGAGATATATTCTGGAGCGGTAGAAGGATCCCACCATTTTCCCAGCGGCCCTGGCAACAGATTTGATGTACGTGTTCCATTTCAGATCAGGAGTAAAGGTCAAACCCAGAAGCTTGTCAAAACACAGAGCCTCCCCAAGACAAGAGCCATCCATTTCAATTGATGCCAGATGGGGATCAGAGCGTTGATGATGTAAAGATAGAAGCTTGGTTTTGGATGAATTAAAAGTTACCAGCCACCTCTTCCCCCATTGTACCACACGCTCGAGATCAGAGGAGAGAGAATTAGAGAGAACTTTGTTCTTACGGCCTTTGATGCATTGCCATAGATGCTCGTGTCATCAGCATAGATGTCAACGAAAGATTTAACTATGTCTTTTGGGAGATCATTGATGTACATCAGGAAGAGAGTTGGTCCCAGAATGGACCCCTGGGGGACTCCAGAAATAATACTCTTGGCCTCTGATTTCTGCCCATCAACCACTACTCTTATGAACCTATCAGAGAGAAATGATTTAATAATTGAGAAAACATTTCCAGTAATACCGTAGCTGGAAATCTTGTGAAGTAGACCCTTATGCCATACCTTATCGAAGACCTTCGATATGTCAAGAGCAATTGCCCTGGAAAGGAAACCTTTTAGAGATTCACTGATCCTATGTGATATAACCGTGAGCACATCTGCTGTAAATATTGCATGTCACTAAGAAGCTTATTTCTGTTGAGGTGGTTGAGTACTTCTTTATTTAATATGGATTCCAACAACTTACTCATGACACACATGAGACTTATAGGTCTGTACTGAGAGGGAGATGACTTTTCACCTGAATTCTTAAATACAGAGCATACTGATGAGGTTTTCCAGGCTGTTGGAAAGCACTTCTCCTTAAGGCAACGCTTAAACAGTTTGGTAAGTATGGGGGCAAGTTCTGGTTGTCGCTTTTTTAACACTATAATTGGAATATCATCAGGACTAGTTGCTTTACTGGAATCAAGGTTTTTGATTACCTTGGTGACCTCACGCACAGATATCTGTATGTTGCATAGCGTGTTGTCTGTTATATATGTCTGTAGACCAAAAACTCTAGGAAGAGTTTGGTAGGCAAAATTTGTTAAACAAAAATATATACGTATACATGAATATATATGGAAACAATTTTGTGTTTACTATAAACTTTTACGCAAATATTATGCAAGTATAAATCATGTAGAATATCTGCATGAATATAATTACACGTTATAGTTAACTTAAGATGATTATCCCATTAGAAGACCGAAGCAACTAATAGGGAATTAAGTAAAATGAATGTTTAAAAGAATATGCAAATTAGCTAGATCTTTTGCTAGTGAATGCAATTCCACAACTCATATATAAGAAAATTGTATTTTCTTTATAAATAAACAGAAAAGAGGGGTTTAATATGAATATCAATGCACACAAAAGAAAAACGAATTGGTCCTTAATCTCAACTTTACTCTATATATGCCGAATATCTATGTGTGCCCACGTCTAAGTGAGCCATGCGGATAGATCTTCTATAAAACTGCAAATACGTACATCCGATAGGTCGAAGCGTTCGAATGCGAACAAGCGATAAATATCACATACAAAATTACGGAACTAAAAAAAAAAGGTGTTACATTGCAACACTCGATCAAACCCCGAATTATTTTCAACATAATACGAGATCGGCATAATTTCCTTTTTTGCATTTATTTTAAAATAGGTCGAACGTTGTCGAAGTATAGATTTAATATATTCGCTTTTTATTGCATTGTGTTAATCGCGTATTGCGTTGTACGTTTTCATGTAAGATAGTGGGAGGGATGTAAATTGTGTATGTATAAAATATTTTGCAATGTCTTTATACATATATGCGTAAAGAACGGTCGGGTGTATATAATGTCTCGTTTGTGCGCCTGGGGGTGGTATGAGGGTGTTTTACATATACACAAACAGCATTCCTTTTGTCATTGTGTCATCTTTTCTTCTTCCTAACAACGCCGGACAAAATTGGTGATTTAATAATCTTTTATTCTTCAATTAAGGTTACAATTTCATAATACTCTAAATCTACACACACACACACACACACACACACACACACACACACACACACACACAACTCGTATCGACTGGTTACCTAATTGTAAGTCCAGCACTTGGAATAACCGATTCTCGACTAAACACTATCAATAATTCCCCCCCACTCTTTATCTGTGCCTAAACCTAAGCGTAGATTCCATGAACAAAGCTTCTTTCTTAGAACTGTACGCCTGTGGAATTGTCTTCCGTTTTCCTGCTTTCCGGCTGACTACAATATGGTTGTCTTCAAGTCTAACGTAAATAAGTTCTTGATGAGCCTTTCCATATAAGTTATCAAATTTAACAAATTTTCATTACTAATGATTATTATATTGTCCAATTTCTACTGTACACTCTTTAACCCTTATCCTTGAGTTGCCTCTTGGCCTTGACAATGTGTTGATACCTATGAAAAAAAAAAGAAAAAGTCCAATGTGAAAAAGTTCTAATTGAATCGTCCCCCTAAGTAATCCAAGTTACAAAATTCCCACTGTTTACTATGCTAAAATCACAATGACTAATGTATACCTATTAACCCTTATCCTCGAGTGGCCTCTGGGCCTTGATAAGTGGTGACACCTAGGTAAAAAAAAACAAAAAAAAACTCAAATTATTTATATTTAAAACTTTCGTTCTAAATTATTACGCCATCACCTGATGATTTTCACGCAATTCATCTGTTATTATTCGTACATTCCTAACTGGCCTCTTCAATTCTAATTTCTCTTCAAAGTGAAAACATAATTGTCAGAATAAAATTCCATTCTATCAAGTTAACATTCCTCGGTAGCAGTCTCGATAATATTTTCTAAACATTCTATTTTCCTAACATCAACAACAATCATAATAATAATCGTCCAGGTTCTTAGCAGTGTTCTATATAATAGCAACCTGATGATGCACCATGTGCACTTGGTTGGCTGTGAGCATCATATTTGGAATGATTTTAATTTCATCTCCCTTGTAGTATTTTTAAAAGTTACCTCCCCTTGTATCCAGATTTTAAATATATACATATATATGTGTGTGTGTGTGTGTGTGTGTATGCCTGTATGTATGTATGTATGTATGTATGTATGTATAAAGTAGTTGTGTTCGTTTGGCGTTGCCCGAGAGTGTTTATATAATATTCATATACAAACGTGTGTGTAAAACGGTTCTTATATAATATTTAGATGTTACTAACAACAAATCTATTATGCTTTTCGTTGTGCTCTATTTGTTTTATTAGCAACGGCTTTGTCTTCCTTTTTCTCAGTTAATTCGGACAGCAGCAACTTGCCTATGTAAATGCGGTTATTTAGTGTGCCAGCAGTGTTTGATCACTCGAATCATGCCGCTATCTATAATTCATAAAAAAGACACGAGAAAAAAAAATATCCATTTGGGGAGAGGTTTCCCGAATCTGTCGCCACTCGAAGATAACTGTTAATGAAACTGAAATGATTGTCAGCCGAAAGAGGAGGAGGACAATGAGAGTACTAACATTGGCCAATATTGTGAACTGCGTTTTTTTATTTTTTGTTTTATTTACTTATCGGTCGGTTTTGAGAAGAGGTTGGATTTGTATCCGACCAATCTATAATCATCAGAGAAGCAGTCGTACGGTAACGTATTCAACAGATGGGAAACCTTGCAAAAATGTTCTGTTCGTAAAAATGTCGCCTGACGGTAAGCAGATGGAGGGCGAAAGTCCTTTTTCCTTATGGTAGCAATATGAGTTATCTGCTCTATATATCTTACACGAATGGAAACAACGATTGGAGCTGTCAAACATCTTTCATAGTAATAACGATAGAGCAGAGAGACTAACAATGTCTCTTCTGTGATAAAAAGGGGGTAGGGAAGATAAAGGATCGTTCGCTCACTAGATTTACAAAATTAATTTTGTACTCCGTCAAGGCAGGGTAAGGGGGTTCTGTGGAGAATTTCTGTCCAGCAATATTCCATCTGTAGATGGATTTAACTCTATAAGTAGAGGATCGCATCAGGTGAAAAGTGATTGAGCTCTGATGCGACTTGTTATCACTCGGTCTCTAGAGAGCATCACCGATAATGACATGTGCGAACATCTGATAAGTAAATACATAATAATAATAATAATAATAATAATAATAATAATAATAATAATAATAATAATAAACCCATCCAAGCAAGAAGACCGGATGTCGTAATAATTAACAAGAGAGAAAAGTCCTGTCAAATCGTAGGCTTTGCTATTCCAGCTGACCGCAGGGTGGATACCAAAGAAAAGGAAATACACAGAGCTAGCCAGAGAGCTGTAAGGGATATGGATGATCAAGAAAATCAGGATAATACCTATAATAATAGGAGCACTAGGAACAAATTCGAAAAGCTTAAAAAAAACGAATAGCAGAAATCGAAATAAGAGGAATAGCTTGAAAGATATAACGAATACCAATAATGAAAACATCTGAAATGTTAAGGAAACCCTCATATGCAGAGACAAATACACATGATCAACATGAGCGGGTCAGACAAGCTGCAGCGGAGGCAAGACATGAAAAAGTGTTAGATGGAACCAAAAATATTAAAGCTGCATATTTATAAGTTCTCTATCCCCTCCCCATCCCCTCCCATTGCTCCATACCCCCAAAAGAGTGATACCAAATAGCCGAGAAGAGTCAAGGAGGGTGGAAAGACCGAAGAAAGAGCACTGACCAGACCTCCACAGTGCAGAGAGAAATTGGACCTTGAGAGGCTTATTGCCACTCAAAATCCAGTGATTACCATTGGCCGCTACCAGAGAGAAATTAATGGTAAGCGGCTGTTGCGATAACGCAAATTTATTTGCAAATGTTATCGAAAGAGGTGGAAAGTAATGTTTTCAAAGAGAATTCTTTGATGATTGTCTGTGTGAACAACAACAACAACAACAACAACAACAACAATAATAATAATAATAATAATAATAATAATAATAATAATAATAATAATAATAATAATAATAATAATGAAATAGGTGAAACTAATGGTTATAATTTATAATTTATGATTGAAATATAAGCGAAAAAGTTCTGGACAACCGGATATATATTAAGTTGTAGGATTAATACAAAATATTCTTAACTGAAATGATTTCACTATATCCTGGACAGCGCCGGATCGGGACAGCTAGAAAAAAAATGTAATTAATAAAAGCCCAACATGTTACGGGGGGTCTACTCTTTTACGAAGCTGTGTTTAAGCGTTTTTTTCTTCTTCTTGCCGACAGCATGAATATATAATATTACATTTACCTTTGAAGAATTCCATCGTCTTTCAACGTTGCATTGTATTTTACTTTGCATTGTATTTCAACTCTTTATATAAAAAAAACTGTTTTGTTTATTTACTTCAACAATACAAGTACACATGAATTCCGATGAGACCACACGTGGTTTCAGGAAATTCCCAACTTAAATGACTAAAGTTTAATTTTGTGTTACTGAGTTCAAAAAAAAATATTGCATTTTATTGAACTTACAAGAAGGCAACTCGGCGTTATTCGGGAATGAATAATGATCTTCATCTTCTCCTGTTTCCAGCTTTTAATCTCATACTACTCCGGGTAATTATAGCTGTCGTAATATATTAAATTGGGTATGTTTGTTTAATGGCATATAAACACTTACAATCCCTATTTGCTAATCTTTACATGATCTTCATCCTCAGCTGTAAATAGGCGACTTTATTCATTTCGATGACAATAAGAATATGAGATTGTGAAACATTCATTAATCATCATTTAATCTCAAGCAACGTCGGTTTCCTTGCTAGTATATATATATATATATATATATATATATATATATATATATATATATATATATATATATATATATATATATATTGTTCTAATAAACAACATGTTCACTTTTTTTAGTAAAAAACAATGTTTTTTTTTTGTTTTTTTTTACATGGAGTTCACCACTTATCAAGGCCCAATGGCCACTCAGGGATAAGGGTTAGACTTCCTTTTAAACAATATATACATTTTATTTTGATTAATAAACAATCTGTAGACTTCATGTTTACTAATAAACAATATGTACACTTTATTTGGACTAATGAACAATTTGGGACAATTTATTTTGACTAATAAACAATATATACACATTTTATCTGTACTAAGAAAAAATATGTAAGCGTTATTTTGACTAATAAACAATTATTTATTAGTCAAAAATTGTTTATTAGTCGAAAAAAAGTTTATATATTGTTTATTAGTCCAAATACAGTGTGTATACTGTTTATTAGTGAAAATAAAGAAAGTCTACATACTGCTTATTAGTCAAAATAGATGTATAAATTGTTTATTAGTAAAAATAAAGTGTATATATTGTTTATTAGTCAAAATAAAGTTTAAATAGTGTTTATATGGAAAAATTAGGTGCACACTAACTAAGGTTATATATTATTTATTAGTCAAAATAAAGTGTATTTACTGTTTATTAGTCCAAATAAAGTGTAGATGTTGTTTATTAGTCAAAATAAAGTGTGTATATTGTTTATTAGTCAAAACAAAGTTCACATGTTGTTCATTGTTAAAAATAAAGCTTATATATTGTTTATTATTCAAAATAAATATTAGTTAAAATGAAGGGCATGTACTGTTATTAGTCCAAATAAAGTGCACATATTGTTTATTAGTGAAAATAAATTGCGCATATTGTTTATTAGTCAAAATAAAGTGTACATATTGCTTATTGGTCAAAATAAAGTGTACATATTGCTTATTGGTCAAAATAAAGTGTATAAATCGTTAATCAGTCTAAATGAAGTACACATGATGTTTATTAGTCATAATAAGTGTAAATATTTTTTTAGTCAAAATAAAGTGTACATATTGTGTCGTAGTCAAAACAAAGTGTACATATTGTTTATTAGTCAAAACAAAGTTTATATAATGTTTATTAGTCAAAAGAATATGTATATTTTGTTTATTAGCCAAAATAACGTGTACATATTGTTTATTAATTATAATACAGTATAATCAAGTGGCTTCAATTTTTGTCTGGGGCGATTTCGATAAAAAAATGTATTTTTTATATTTTTCAGAAATAAATATTGCCATGTGTAGTATCTGTTCTGCTAATATACTTTACTTTTTCTGTCATCAGTAAGTGACGGAGAAATCCTTCAAAACTGGAGCCATTTTTATATTTGTTTCCATCCAGAATGCTCTTTTGGGGGAAACTTGATCATCCCAACATTAAAACTTTGTGCCTATTTTTATGCTTATGTGTGGGGGAAGGTCAGCTTGATAGGAATTATTTTAAAAACATATATTTTATGACAAATGTAGATTTGACATGTCTATTGCACTTCCGGTTTAAAAAACATGAGTTTCGCATGGCATCATATATTGTAAAATTTCCCTCACTCTTTATCTGTGCCGAGATCAAAACGTGGATTCCATGAACAAAGCTTCTTTCTTCGAACTGCACGCATGTGGAACTCTGTTCCGTCTGCCTGCTTCCCACCGGACTATAACTTGGATGTGTTCAAGTCCAATGTTAACAAATTCCTAATGAACCGCCCCCTTAAGTAAACACTTCATCAAATCTCCCTACTAACGTAATGTACTTGCAATAACCATTATCCCTGAGTGGCTTCCGGGCCTTGATAAGTGGTGATCACTGTGTAAAAAAAAAAAAGAATTCAATCCATTCCAGACGATGGAAATCGGGAATGAGCTAACGTGTTTAATCGTACAAAAGTGCATTAAGTGAAATTAACGTAGAAAACGAAATGGCGTCGAAAATATTCGATAATCGTGATTTCAGTTGTTGTAAGTGACGACATCCTCCTCTATCATAAAGTCTAATGTGCATATATATATATATATATATATATATATATATATATATATATATATATATATATAACTACTTAATTTACTCACATAAAATTAATATACGAAAGTATAGATTTATGCGTAAACTTTAAGTATTTACTTCAAAAGTACTCAATACGTAGGTAGAGCTAGTTAGTAAGTTATAAAATGTATATGGCGATTAAGCTACACTGAATATTCCGCGTTTCATCCACTCTAGGACTCTTCACCCTGAAGAGTCCTAGAGTGGATGAAACGCGGAATATTCAGTGTAGCTTAATCGCCATATATATTTCTATAACTTAGTATATATATATATATATATATATATATATATATATATATATATATATATAACACTCTTTCCTTTTCATTTTCATGATCGTTTTCTTTTTTTGCATTTTCCTTTTAATATCCTGAAGCAATAGAAGTTGATCATTTCATAAATTCATTCGGTTTTTTCTGTTTTCAAAATAACATAACGTCAAACATCGCTGGTATTTTTATTTTATTTTTATTCATATATATATATATATATATATATATATATATATATATATATATATATATATATATATATATATATAAGGAACTTTGTGTGTGTTTAAGTTCGTCCATTATGGATTCTGAAACGGCTTGTCCGATTTTTATGACACAAATGTACGTGATGTATCTGGCAGTGTTCTTAGATAGGTTTTGTATCGAATGTTTTGGGTATCAATAGTCGATCAATAGTCGATAATCGAAAAAATTCGATGAAAGAAAGAACAAGCGATTTTGGCCCAAGTTAACATCTCATACAGCCTAACATCACAAGTTGAGAAGTTTTATTAACACACAAGCAGAAAGGACATGCATATAACATCAACAGTAGATTCATTGATAAGATAGCGGTGCGTTTAAAATGAATGTTTCTGTTTAGAGCACAATCGTACCATGATACTTAATGTCTGTATTTTAAATTTTAGATCATGCCGTTATATATATAAAAAAATAATTTTATAAAATCAACAGTAGGTTCTTTAAAGTGCAATGTAGACGACAATGTATTGACAACTAAGTCACTACAGGAAGGCGTGTGGAGCTTCTTTTCGGTGCACTGCGATGGGTCCCCGACTAGAGCAGGCTATCAATTAAATTTCACCGATTTCGATGACAATAAGAATATGCGAGTGTGAAATATTTGCTGATCATCATTCAATCCTGGGCAACGTTGGTTTTCCTGTTGGCATACATAGTTGTGCTGAAAAGCAAAATAAGTGTCTATTCACAGCTGAACATTTTGCTACCCGCATTTCATTTCCTCTGATGATATGAGCCTTTATTGGAAATCCATGAATTAAGGAAATTAACATAACCCTTTCTATATATTCCTCTTGTCAAACAATAAATTCTTAATTCGAATATATGTGTCTATATGTTGTTTTTTCAGAATTTCAAATTTAACCACCAAACTTATATATATATATATATATATATATATATATATAATAAAAAAAAATATTATTAAATTTACCAAAATGATCCAAGATGGTAAAACTAAAGTATATTATAAATATTAAAGAATTAATATTTATAAAGTAATCTCAACCAGATGTAAAAGCTCGATAAAACCAAATAGGAGATAGAGCTTATAATAATAATATTATAATAATATAACAATTACCTTTCACCAGACTATCCATTCACGTGTAATCACCTTTTTCTTCACAATAATACCTCTGCTTCAGTTTTTGTTATCAAATAAGATCTTTGACTTACTTGTTGTTTCATCAAATACTTTTGTATGCGAAATCTGATCCCGCATTTTGCTAATTCCTACCCTCGGATGAGAAGGAAAGTATTTCTTCGAAACTCCACGGATTAAGAACTATCCACTTATCAAGTGTTTCCTTTTCAGATTAAATATATTTTTTAACTCTTTTTCAAAGTGTTTTTAACATGTTTTATTAACTGTTTGCTCTTATATATATATATATATATATATATATATATATATATATATATATATATATATGTTTGTGTTTGTGTGTGCGTGTGGGGGGGTACGTGTGTGTGCGTGCGTATGTGTGTGTATGTGTGTGTGCGCGCGTGTGTGTGCGCGCTTGCGCGAACGCACGTGTGTCCTTCTTTTCCGCCACGCGAATAAAAAATGTACCGAACAAAACCATTTTACGTTTTTAAGGGAAGGAATTGATTCACAGTGATTGTTGTTGGCTTTCTGTTATGGGAGAAATCAATAATAAAAAAAACTAGCAATGCATTAAGAAGATTATTATAAAATATAAACCGAGATAAAAACTAAATCATTTCGATGTCGTTGCACGGTGGTAGTGGTAAAAGAGCTTCCTTAGCTTATACCTATAAAAGATAATAATTTGAATATAGTGTGTTTTTCAATTTTATCCAGTTCACGACCCAATCACCAGCAACATTTTATGGGCATCTTTCGGCAGATTATGTAAGCGTTCGGAAGATGCCGAAGCGATTAATCAATCACGTGTCAGTAGACAGGTTTCACTTAAAACTTGCAATTCATTAAATCACGAAAAATGACTTTCAACACGTAAAGTCCTCCCTTTTTCCATGTTAAGAATATCTTTCTAAATAGAAAGCCATTCTTTATGAGGGAAAGAGGAAAGCCGCGTTTTAATTAATCGTCTGGCAGCCTTCCGGTTGTTTTCATAAGCTGCCAGAAGATGCCGACGCGAAGTTATGGGAGATTAGATCATAAACTGAATAGGTAGCCAACTTTAGGTAAATTGTATGTTTCAGGATAAATCATTTGGAAATTTCAGATTTCAGGATTTTTAGCCTAGATTTAGCGAAAACATAGAATAGCTTTTATACGATATTGAATTCACAAGTCTACAAAAGAGATTAGGGTGTTCGGATTCTAAAAATTTTGATTAAATCTTCCAATATGTGAGCAACCGAATAGTTTTTAATCTAATATGTAATCTACCGAATTAGGATAAGAATTAATTAATTAAGGTTAGGTTTACGATCAGGTTTAGGGTTAAGTTAACTCGGTTTAGGGTTAAGTTAGTTAGTGAGTTATTTATATTATATATATATTATACTTATTTGCACTTGAACCGGCTATCATCCTGATCGGAGTGAGCCGACTTTTTTTCCTTTTCAAACACGTTCGCCTTCAACAATTCATATCGCACTTGGACGTAAAGGGTTATTATTTGGAACCATTACGTTACATTTAAACTTTTGCATATCAGTACAGCCAGGGAAGCAGGAAGGGAATTCTGGAGTCTAACTGTTCGAGGGAAGAAACTATTAGAGCAGAAGGCTTTATGGCATTTAGGGACCCCAACAGTGAAGGGGTGTGATTTTGTTGCTTCCCCTGAGAAGGGGCTGAGTCTTTAACCATCACAGTTTAGTTTCAACAATCTTGACTAACTACTCCCATTTCCAGCACTAGAGACCAACTACTTGTGGACCCCATAGTACCGCTAGGTCGTCCTTAATTGTTGTTGCTGATATTTTCAGCTGCCGCCCACTGGCAGGTTTGTACCAGTAAGACAAAGAATATGATTGGATTAGAAACCATTCGATGGATCATATGTTAGAAAAAACTGCGTGTCAGACTATAGTCGAGAGCGATTTGAATGTTCCCTTTTTAATAACAGAAGTGTAGGGAGGAGTTCACTCCAATTACTCCGCTTACCCTTGATCGACCCATGATAATGCTGAGTATTTAGCAAGGGAGCGTCAAGTATCACTTTTAAAGTGTTTCGTATGAAGCGACCTACGATTGAACCACGGTCTCTTGGCTCATTGGTGAACACTCTTATGATTATGCTAACCGGGATGAATATCGGAAGAACGCGTAAATTTTACCATTATGAAGAAACTGAAATCAAGAAATAGTTTTGGCAGAATTCAACAAAAACAAAATGACAAAACTTTTGAAGAGATTCTTACAAATGTCATGAATTCATAAAAAAAATTATAAATAGCAAAAGACAGACCTCTTCGTGTCGTTTGGTGCACTGACAATTTTTTACATTAACATGGTTTTAATTAGCGAATGTAACTAAAGTAGTACTACAATACGTGTTTAATAGAAATACTAGCAGGTCGGCTGGCGTTGCCCGGTTGTAAAATACGCTCAAATACGATATTTTAATCCATGCAGATTACGTATCTATTATTATAGACAATTCCTAACTGATTGTATTGAACCTAATATATAGTAGTGAGACTATATATATATATATATATATATATATATATATATATATATATATATATATATATATATATATATATGTAGTGAGACTATATATATATATATATATATATATATATATATGTTGGTTCAGTAAAATATGTTTGTTAATTAGATTTCACTCTTTGTGCATACCAAGCTCAATGTATGTTAAATATAACAATAGAAATATATATATATATATATATATATATATATATATATATATATATATATATATATATATATATATATATAATAGGTCGCGTAATACGAAAAACTTTAAAAATGATACTTGACGCTCCCTTGCTAAATACTCAGCATTATCATGGGTCGATCAAGGGTAAGTGGAGTAATACTAGAATTAGAATGAACTCCTCCCTACACTTCTGTTATTAAAAAGGGAACATTCAAATCGCTCTCGACTATAGTCTGACACGCAGTTTTTTCTAACATATGATCCATCGAATGGTTTCTAATCCAATCATATTCTTTGTCTTACTGGCACAAACGTGCCAGTGGGTGGCGGCTGAAAATATCAGCAACAACAATTAAGGACGACCTGGCGGTACTATGGGGTCCACAAGTAGTTGGTCTCTAGTGCTGGAAATGGGAGTAGTTAGTCAAGATTGTTGAAACTAAACTGTGATGGTTAAAGACTCAGCCCCTGCTCAGGGGAAAGCAACAAAATCACACCCCTTCACTGTTGGGGTCCCTAAATGCCATAAAGCCTTCTGCTCTAATAGTTTCTTCCCTCGAACAGTTAGACTCCAGAATTCCCTTCGTGCTTACCTGGCTGTACTGATATGCAAAAGTTTAAATGCCATATCAAAAGCATTCGACAAGGTATGGCATAAGGGTCTACTTCACAAGATTTCCAGCTACGGTATAACTGGAAATGTTTTCTCAATCATTAAATCATTTCTCCCCGATAAGCTCATAAAAGTAGTGGTCGAGGGACAAAAATCAGAGGCCTGCAGTATTAATGCTGGAGTCTCTCAGGGTTCAATCCTGGGCCCAACTCTCTTCCTGATCTACACCAATGACCTCCCTAAACACATACTTAAATCATTCGTTGACATCTATGCTGATAACACGACCATCTACGGCAACACATCAAAGGCTGTAAATGACAAAGTTCTCTCTGAGTCTCTTTCCTCTGATCTCGAGCGCGTGGTTCAGTGGGGGAAGACGTGGCTGGTTACCTTTAATGCATCTAAAACCAAACTCCTATCCTTACATCATCAACGCTCTGATCCCCAGCTGGCATCAATTGTGATGGATGGCTCTCGTCTGGGTGAGGCTCCGTGTTTTGACAAGCTTCTGGGTTTGACCTTTACTCCTGATCTGAAATGGAACACTAACATCAAGTCTGTGGCCAAGGTCGCTGGAAAGATGGTGGGATCCTTCTACCGCTCCAGAAGATATCTCACTACTGATGCAGTTCTCTATCTATATAAAAGCCAAGTACGTCCAAGGGTGGAATACTGCTGCCATATCTGGGCAGGAGCTGCAAAAAAAGCCTATCTTGCCTTGACAGAGTACAAAATAGACTTCGTGGCTTAGTGGGGGATGCCCTTTTCTCTACCCTGCAATCTCTCTCCCACAGAAGAGACGTTGCGAGCCTATCTTTTTTTATCGTTATTTCCATGACAGGTGCTCGTCTGAACTCCAATCTCTGGTCCCCCCTCGCCAATCTTTCACGAAAAACACCCGTCTAGCTGAATCCACTGTGAAAAAATTCCCCCACTCTATATCTGTGCCTAAATCAAAACGTGGATTCCATGAAAAAAGCTTCTTTCTTAGAACTGCACGCTGTGGAACTCTGTTCCGTCTGCCGCTTCCCACCTGACTAGAACTTGGATGTGTTCAAGTCCAACGTTAACAAAGTCCTAATGAACCGCCCCCTTAAGTAAACACTTCATCAAATCTCCCTACTAACGTAATGTACTTGCAATAACCATTATCCCTGAGTGGCTTCCGGGTCTTGATAAGCGGTGACCCCTGTGTAAAAAAATAATAATAATAACAGAACAGTTACATTCCAAGAGTCAAATATGTATTGTCCATGCAAAACACCTCGTCCAGCATATTATAATTTCGGTACATTTTTACAGATCCGTTTTGTTATGCAGAAAAAACTTATGATTATGTCAATACCATCTCTTTTCGAGCATATACTCTTCATAAAAATTCGAATTTCTTTGCTTAGATAGAAACGATGCATGACAATATAATATTGCAAGAAGAAAACAGTCCATAGAAGACTCATTATCGTGTGTTTATTCCGACAGCCAGCTTTGTTCATATTGTAAAGCTAGACAGGTTTTATTCAACGTATGAATTGAGGTGTTTTTTTTTAATTTCATTTCTACAACTAAATTACTTATTACTACTACTATTACGACTATTATTGTTGTTATTATTATTATTATTATTATTATTGTTATTATTATTATTATTATTATTATTATTATTTATCTAATATTTATTTTTTGTAATTTTTTAACTAGAATTATATCTAAAAAGAGTTTGCATCGGTTGGAAACTAATAAAAGATTAAATCGCCCGCCGTTGAAGATAATATGCAAGCAAGCAATGTTCACAGACTTTTATATATATAATATGCAAGAGACTCTATTTTTCGGCGGGAAAAATATTAGAAACAGCATAAAGTGCAAGGGACAAAAGAAATTCACATGAGACAGACAGAGAGAAAGCGAGAGAGACATACAGAGGGATATAGATTCGTGATTTATTCAATTCATTATAAATTATGCTTTATTTAAACGATGTAAGTAGATTTCCAAACATCAATCAGTCACAGAACTAAGTTATATTTTAGCATAGGTTTTGTGTGATCAGAGTATCTATAAAAAAAGACCTAAGAGAAACCGCTATCAATGAACTCACGTTTCGTATAATAAATGATTGTATTAAAACCGTTCGAATCTTATTTGTCATCTTGTTGACATGCCTGTTTGTATCCGTACAACCCGGGTGGCGTCATAACATTGTGACGTCATTCATTTAGCATCTCTTTTGTATTTTTGAAGTATTTTATTTCGCTAGCTCTTGTTAGATTAGATTACACACTGACATGGGCATTATCATGGCAGTTTCTGACCTTTATTATTTCTGTGCTTGTTCATGACAAACTGGAAACGGATGTTTAACGCCATCACTAAAAGACTGTCTGATAGGACAAGGAGGCTCTCTCTCTCTCTCTCTCTATCCGGTTTGGAGATTCTCTTTTCTAGATGTATTGTCTTCTCCATGGCGGATAAACTTCATCTACCTACCTGTATAGTTGTCCTCCAGAATATTAGAAAAAGGCTAACAATTGCTAAATGTTGTCCAAGGGTGATCTGAAACTGAAAAGCAAGGGCATTTATCCTCCGAGTGTATTATACATACCCGTTTAAATGAATAGAAACGGCCTCTAGAATTCCCAACTGGTCACTTAATGTTACTTAACCGGTGATCTGAACAGAAACCGTATGTCAACGTGATAATGTCGTTAAATAAGTATACTAGCAGGGAGACACGACTTTGCCCGGTATTGAATGATGATCAACGAATGTTTCATACTCCCATATTATATTGTCATCGAAATCTGTTAAATCGCCTATTTTTCAATCAAATCGATTGATTACCTGCTCTAATTGGAAAACCATGACGGTGGACCAGGGGAAAGCTTTACATGCTTCCCTGCTGTGACAGTCCACAATACGTTGTAGCTTACATTGAACTGTAGAGAACCTACTGTTGATTTTATAAAATATAATGGCTTGAATTAAAGTTTAAATTATAAAATCAACTATCACTTGTCAGTTTACTTAAAACAGAAATATTTATCTCAAACGCGCCTCTGCCATATCAATGAATCTACTGTTGATTTTTTATGCCGGTCTTTTCTGCTTGTGTGGTAATAAAGCTTCTCAAATACACGTGTTATGTTAGGCTGTATGAGGTGTTAACTTTGGTCAAAAGCGCCTCTTCCTTCTTTGATCGGCTTATTTCGATTATCGATGCTTATCGAAGACATTCCAATATGAAACTTATCTAAAAACACTGCCAGATACATAAAGTACAGGTTTTGTGAAATTTCGTAAAAATCGGCCCAGCTCTTTTGGAGTCCATAAGAAACTCTCTCTCTCTCTCTCTCTCTCTCTCTCTCTCACACACACACACACACACACACACACACACACACAAACTCGCACACTCACACACACAATTTTTTGTACGTATAATAGTAGAGATAGAGATAGGGAAATGGCTTTGGGGCAACAAACGTTGATTAATTCACACTTATTATAATAATAAATAGAGACAGTAGGTAGATAATTTCAACGAGCAAATCTTTGTTGATCTATCGACATGATTAAGTTAATTCTTTGTCCGCGTAAATGGATTTAAGCCCATCTGAACATGAATCATTATGATCTACAAATAACTCTTTGAAATACAACTTACTGGTCGCTGTCAGCTTTTATGTTCTTTCTTCTTCTCATTAAGCAATCTGATCGTTGTTCACCAAACAATTAGAGCTAGTATCGATCAGATATCGATTTCTGCCTTGTTTTCTGACGTCATCCTAAAATTTATTATGAAAAATCAATATTGGGAGAAATAGGCCAGCTATTGTAATATGATTATATAATCCTTGCAGATCGTTCTTGCCTAGGTTAGTTAAGGGAGCTTTTATCTATCAATTAAAAATTTGTTTGTCTGTCTGTCCGTATTTGGAAAGTTTGGTAAACGAATATGTCAACTTCTTTTATGAATGGAAAATATTGCATTAATAATAAATATATATAGAAAGAAAGCTGACCTTGTCTGGCTGTGTGCAAAACAGTCTCTACCAAACTATTTTATCAATTTTTTTTTTTTTTTGGTCTACAGACTTAAAACTAGATATATAGGAAATTCGAATCTGTGGAATAAATTCGATTACTTTTTTATCCGGTAAAAATAGCTGCTAAGAGGTCAAAATTGATAAAATTGGAACTTGGCAGGGATAAGTCGAGTTAAAGTGCTTCTCTACGCATGCATAAATATACATTTATACGTTAATGTCGGTTAATTTTTAATGTTTTGATATCCATCTGTTGGTAGCTAAGACGATAAGGAATAATATGGAGAGCTATATGTTTTGTTTTCGATTCAAGCTAATATCATCCAAGTCATTTTTTTTCACTCTTGAAATCACTGCTATATGTAGGGTACAATATAATAATCAATATAGTATTGGCTCTATAAAAATAAATATCAAATTTGCATGAATTAAAATATCATAGTTAAGCGTAATCACCGAACAACGCCAGACCGCCTGCTAATAATAAATGAGACTGTTTCTTTTCTTTCAAAGCAGATCAGTATTGTTACCAAAGATATATATACCCATTCTCAAACTCTCTCAGACAAAACTTGATATAGCTCATTGGCATATATACTTTTTCAAAATTTCTAATAAATTGATATTATGTAATATACATTTCTAATTCTTTTCTCTACTCAAACATACCCGTCTATTTGTTTGTTTTTCTTTTCTTTACTCTGGTGTTTCCAGTCCTTTCCGCATTGCTTTTGACTTTTAAAACTTACATGTATTTCTAATTCGCATGAACAGCTACTATTGTATATAATCTATAATTTCACCTATAATACTATTAGTATAATAATTAATACAATTAATTAAAGAGATTTTACTTTAAAAAGAGAGTTCACTTTAAAACATTTTTAGCATTTTATTTTCAAGGGAGATAATTACATGAATTCTTCCCTTATCAAACGGCACTGATGTTATGGAGAATAGATAGCACACTCTGAATTACAAATCATAATGCGTCAGTTCGCCTGGGTGAGTTGGGCAAAGTGATGATGGAACACAGACCGCAATAACATGATATGATAGGAGGGATTATGATAATCTCAAAACATAGCCGGCTAAGAGGTCTTTGGTCTAAATACAAGATAAATCAACAGCAGAATGTGTCGCCCTTTGGTCGTCTCTGCTTTTGTGTGTGATAAGCAAGGACGAGGACGTGCCGTAATTTTAATTTAATGTGAAGAGACGTCTCGCTGTACACCCCCCCCAATTAGGATGCCTGTATAAATTTAGATCCTTATTTACGGTAGTCCTTTATATCTCAGTGGTAATGTGCCTTGTTTGCATTGAATTCATGTATCAGAATATGATTAGTCTGTTGATTTACCATAATTATTCTGGCTAAAGAAACAAAGGGATTTTACTCGCTGTGGATATAAAAAGAAAACGACAACAGTTATCTCCTCTTATTTGTTATATAGGAGCGGTGGCAATATGCTAGTGACAGAGATAGTCGGCTAAGGGTATCAGGTAAAAATCTAGGAGAAACAAACATCAGAATCTGTCCTTGTTTGGTCGTCTCTGCCTAGGCGTGTGACAAGCAAGGACGGGCATCTGTCTACATCAGAATAATAAATTCATGAAGTGAGAATAACAACGTATCTTCTGCGCATGTGCTATAGCCATTTTTTGTATGTTTCGAGCGCAAAATTTGTGTGACTGTACGAAAACGGTGAGTCGTATTGCTCTGAATGTTGGGAGTAAAAAGTTGCAATCATGCAGCTAGAACGAATAGCTGCATAGCTGCCTTCACTGAGAACTTCGTACAGATCAGTAATCGTGTGCGAACGGAATAATGCTTGAGTTGACGGTATCATGAACATAGAACGGAAATTAAACTACCCTTCTTCAAAATAGGAAGAGGTACTGCTAAGGAGAATAGAAACATGACAAACAAACATATACTACATTGCCGGATAAGGCAAACAGCCACTTGATGTAAGCAGCTAAAAGGAACGAAAGGATTAACGCAAACACAGAACATGTTTATTGGTCTTAATCTTGAAAAGGTCAGAGTTATATGTAGGAGGGAAACTGGCAATAGGTAGATAGTTTTACAAGCCTGTAGTTCTTGGAAGGAATTTATATTATAAAGAGGTACTTGAACAGTAAATTAATGAATACCACTGGACCAACATGTCAAACAAGCTGGAACAAAGGAAGCAGAAATAAAATAGACAATTTCTGGAAATATATTAGTCACCAAAACAAAGCAGAAACAAACGCTTCCCCTACGGAAGTTCAAATGAAAACAGCCATAGTGATCAATTGATTATCTTACTTATAATAAGGGGAGAGAGGGTGGCGTGGGAACGTGGAAAGAATAAGCATATAAAAGAAGAGTGTGCCAAATAAGATACACTGAGAGAGAGACAAAGAGAAAGATGGATAAATAGAGAAAGAGAGAGAGAAAAAGAGAAAGATGGACAAATAGATAAGAGGGAGAGAGAGAGAGAGAGAGAGAACCTAATAAGAGCCGTTCACCATCCCAACCCTTACCTTTTTCTTCCCAAACAACCATCTTAACTGAGTCCCCCAGATCAACCCAGTGTTGGCTAGCATTTTCCATTGCTATCTAATCACATTTTGGCAAAGTTATATAAATGGTTATAAGCACATTTCCATGACGCATTTTTTTAATCCCTTACGTCATTTCGTAATGTCGCATAATACGTTACCCTGTAATGTCGCAAAATACGTTACTTTGTAACGTCGCAAAATACGTTACCCCATAATGTCGCAAAATGCGTTACCTTGTAACGTTATACTGCCATTATCTTTTAGTCTCGCCACGATGTTGGTTTATTGTCAGTCGTCTAAAAGTGTCTCTACCGGGAAATATCGACGGATTAATTCTCGGCTTAAAACAAGAATTCAATTAACTACCCTGTTCAGAGGCGACGGCTATATACATAAGAACGAGTGCTCTAAAATCAAGTTTCCACTGTCGGTGCTCTGCTGGGAGGTGACGGTGTTACCATAGAAGGGTTTATTGATAGCGGAGGCGGGGCTAAAAGAGACACGGAGTACACAGACAAGTAATCAATATGTGCATGTACGTGCAGATGTTTATTTTTCTTTTCTTCAAGATTCGAGGTAAGGTGAGGTTTGGAATGGAAAACTAGTTAAAGTGCACTCTGACCTATAAGATATGCTCGAGCAATCATACACACATTCCTCATGCGATTAGCAATAAAACTAACTTCCTTCTCAAAGAGAAGATAAGGCCTGAGAATGTAAACCTCCTAGAACTGAACTGAGTGATACTTCTGCTCGATAGTAACGAAGACGTCATGGTTAGGCTGATTGACGAGGACGTATCTTCCGCTGTGTCGGTGTGTATGCGTATGTGCCTGTTATTTTACGGGAATTCTGCTGTCGTTGTGGTGCAAACATTGCATTCTTTCCTTCTGGTGTTTTTATTTACCTCTTATCTCTATGGATATAATCTATGTTTGTTTATTTTTGTTCGTGTCATGGATTGACTTTCAAGTTAAGTATTAGAATCAATATTGTTATCTTTAATAAAGATTTAATTCGTATGGTTGAATCCTTGTCAGCCATGTTCATTTTTTCCTTTTCGTTTGTTTGTTTTGTTGTTGCTGTTGTTGTTGTTTTTTGTTTTTTTGTTTTTTTTTGGGGGGGGGTACCAGGGGTTCGGATCTAAAGGCTCTACAATTCGAGAGAAATGGTGAGATCGATGATAGAAAGGATGGTAGGATCGTTCTTCTGCTCCAGAAAGAATTTCATACCCAACGCAATCCTCTACCCATACAAGAATCGAATCAAATAAAGCATAAGATAAAGTCCTTTTGTCACATCTGGAATGGAGCTCTTAGAAGCATCTTTTCCTGCCTCGACAGAATACAAAAACGTCTCCGAAATGTAGTGGACGATGACCTTTTCACCTCCCTACTTCCTCTTTCTCACAGAAAAGACGTTGCGGGTCTTTCTCTGCTCTATCGCTAGGTGTTCGACTGAGCACCAATCTATGGCTCCTCTCCGTAAAACGTTCAGTCTGGGGAACGCATTACCATGGGGATGCCTAGCGTCAAAAGCTTTTCGTCTGCGGGACACATTATTACGGGACTTCTTCCTTACTGATTACAACACAGTCGTCTTCAAATTCAATATCGACAAATATATGTAATAAACTCCCACCATAAATAATCCATTTTAGTTCGTTTAGTTAATCATTTTCAATCCTCTCATAATATTCTTCGGCTTTCAACTGACAGTTATTCTTTCTCATTAAATCTCATCCTCGAGTCGATGTTTCACCTTGGTGTGCAATAAAAACGGAGATATGTGGGATGGAATTAACAGTGAATAGTACGTTTAGCAAAATATAGGATTTATTATAAAGATAGTTCGAATGTATACTAGACGGCATGTACTTCATTCCGTCCGCAGAAAGGTATGGCACAAGGCCAGAAGGTGTGAAGAATAGTTTTAGTATTTATGTCGTGAATAGATACTTACTATTTCGTGTGAAAAATGTCGTTTAAGCATTTTTCTTCTTTTTTTTTTTGGTGAGTGTTGGTGAAGGTCTAATGGTTCACGACACGAATTGACGATATTTATTTATTTGTGGACTGTTATTCTCATCTCCATAGTTGTTGCTGTTTCACCGCGTTTCGGCCAACTATTCCCTTGGTCTTCTTCCGGTGGTTAATCGCGACGAGATAGGAATGCTGAGTCTCCTAAATGTATCCTCAGTAATCACTGCCTTCCATAGTTGTTGTCGGCTCACCACGTTTTGATCAACTAATCTTCTGACCTGCTGTCGATAGAATTGAAATCGCTATCTTCAGACAATGTCACAGGCCCCGAAGGCCAAAGGAATAGCTGGCCGAAACAACAACTATGGAGATGGGGATAACAGTCCGCAAATGAAACAATAAATATACAAAGTACTCATCTCAAAGGATTCCAATAAAAAAAATAATATATAACGAACTTACGAGTTGGGTATCCCAAGTTCAAATCCAGTCCACAAAAGTTGGTGAAAATCTTCTTATGGTTCCTACCATAAGTACCCGCTGTGATTAGAAAAACACCAGGGAAACCAATGCCAACAATAAAATCTTTAGATTAATACGATATGATGATGAGCTTTCTTTGGTCGATTTAATTTCTGAGGGTTTTGATTTAAATACACGCTATCCAAAAGAACAAAATAACACACAGACACACACACACACACACACACACACACACACACACACACACACACACACAAACACAAACACTACCATTAAACAAACAAGCGAATCACTTTTTTACAAATAGTTTAACTTTTTACAAATAGTTTAACTTTTTACAAATAGTTTTACTAGGGAGACCCGATATTGCCCGGGATTGAATGATGATCGAAAAATCTTTCACTATTAACGATTACTACGATATTGTCCCATTGACTACTGTACTCTCTTTATTCATTACCCTCGAGTGGCCTTCGAGCCTTGATAAATGGTGATTCCTTTGTAAAAAAAAAACACTCTCATATTTTTGCTGTCATCGAAATCTGTGAAATTACCCATTGTTCAATCAAATCGACCGATTGCCTGCTCTAGTTATGGATCCATCGCAGTGCATCGAGGAAGAATTATCGGGAGTATATATATCGTGCCTTTCGGCTTGTGTGGTAATAAAATTTCTCAAATGCACTTGTGATGTTAGACTGTGTAAGCTGATAACTTTGGTCAAAATCGCCTTCCCTTCTTACATCGGATTATTTCGATTATCGATTATCGATAATTATTGAAGACATTCCTATACAAAACCTATCTTAGAACACTGTCCGGCACATAAAGTTCCTTCGTGTGAAATTTCATAAAAATGAGTACATAGGGAATGAAACCACCTATGATTCGGTTTATTTATTTTTAGTTTTATTTTAAATAAAAACTAAAAATAAATATTATTAATTTTAATAAAAACTAAAAATAAATATTATTAATTTTAATAAAAACTAAAAATAAATAAACCGAATCATAGCCCCCCCCCCGCCTCAAAACATAAGCGAACACCCAACAGCTCAAGACACTTACCAAGAAATCACCTCACCAACGAGACGCTAAAAACTTTAACACTAAGACTCGAATTTTAAAGTAACCCCCTCCTCCCACCCCCACATATTCCCCTTCCCCTCATGTATCCCTATGCCCTCAGCTACACCAGAAATGAACCTCCCAGACCCTCCCCCACAAGTTCCTTACGCCCCAAAACTAAAACATTATCGACATACCAAACGCCCCCCACCTTCCCTCCTTGTTCCCTTCCTCTCTTCCTCTTCCGCCTTCCTGGCAACCCCCCCCCCTGACCTTCACTCTTCCACTCTTTCATCCCAAAATAGCGAACATTTCTGTAAAAGTCTGAGGACGCTACAGACGGCCAAAAAAACGGCCGTGTAGCCGAAACAATAATGTAACTTAACAGAAAGATACGGTAATAAAAAATAAAAACGTATATATATATATATATATATATATATATATATATATATATATATATATATATATATTAAATGTTTGACTCATGTCCAGGTGTTATGTTATGGGGCTATAATAAGGGGTCTGTTGTGTAATATATATGCGAATATATTCCATAACGACGTAAATATTAAATAGTGGGGTTTATCTTTTTCTGTATATTCATGTACGTGTAAATGCGTGTATGTATATACGTCGTATCATTTAGTTAATCGTCTAGTGTGTATATTTTAACATTTATGCAACAGTTCTAACAGGAAACGATTGTCGTGGACGTATCAAAAGAGTTGTAGACAAACAGTTCTTTTTAACAGATGTAAATAACACAAAACATACCTGAATTATTTATGAACATTTATTTTCATGTTTTGACCCTTGGCCCTACTTGCCTCAGTAAACACAGATACTAAACTATGGTCACAGCCCAAAGGGTCACAACATTACACAGGTAACCTACATCTAAAATTTCAAGTGTTTAGACCCAAAATTGGCGAGGTTTGGTAGAGTTTGCAAATATCAACTCCTTCAACTTTGACATCTTGGCAGCCAAATTTTCGCCCAAAAACGGATTTTAAAATTTGCTGCATGTCTGAATACCCTTTATGTAAAATTTTAAATGTTTAGACTAAAAATTGGCTGAATAGTTTGTCAAATCTTTTGAACTTTGACCCCTTGGCAACCAAATTTTCGGCCCAAAATTAAAAAGATTGCTCTATGTCTAAATACACCTTATGTAAAATTTCAAATGTTTAGACCAAACTTGGCTGAGTAATTTGGTAGAGACCGCAGAGGTCAAATTTTTTTTAACTTTGACTCCAATTTTGACCCTTAACATTTATTGTTTTTGGCTCGAATCAAATTAAAAGGTTTGAGTAACCTACATCTGAAATTTCAAGTGTTTAGACCCAAAATTGGCGGAGGAGTTTGGTAGACTTCTCAAATGTCAAATCGTTGAACGTTAACTCCTTGACAGCCAAATTTCTGGCCGAAAACCGATTAAAAATATTTTTCCAAATCTCAATAGCCCCCTTTGTCAAATCTCGCGTCTGTAGACTGAAAATTGACAGAGTAGTTTGATAGGGAAATGTACACACACAGACAATTTCACTTTTATAGATATGTAGATAGATTGTTTTGTCTTGCAAGAGGATATCTCATTAATTCACAATTTCTTGTTTATGGTTTTCCAATCATAATACATATTTTATTGTTATATCCTGAATAGAAAAGTTTTAACTATTTACGTACGACAAATTAATGCACGACAAATGTCTACTGCTTATTTACAACTCTTGTGATATTTAGGCACGTCATTACGAGGTTCTTATGTCAAGGAAAACAAGAAACAACCGATTTTAATATAAACAAACTTGCATGCCCTGCTTTATTTTCGCTAACAAAATTTTGTAAAAACAAACAAGGGTTGTTTTTTTTTTTTTCAGACTGACTTGTTAATATTTTTACTTATCTTTGTCATTTGAAAGGGTAAACATTTGGTATTATTTTTACAATAACAAAAAACATTTACGATTTCGAAAAAGTATTTTTTTTTTTTCATTAAACTAAAGGAGATATTTTTTCTTTTGATGACTGATTCGTAATTTGTAAAATATTTTCCATAAGTTTGAAAAATACTTGGGGTTTTTTTTTGTTTTGTTTTTCTTTCAACGATTTTTAACGAAAAAACTATCATTAGGAATCATCTGTTGTGCTATAACATGTCGCGCCTTAATTTGAGAGGGTAGGGGTAAAATATTTAATATTAAAAAACATTTACAATAAATAATCCAAAACGAAACATTTAAAATTTCGAAAAAGTAAATATTTCTGCCTTTAACTGAAGGAGATACTTTTTCTTTCAATGTTTGATTTAATTTGTTAAATATTCTCCCTAAGTTTGAAAAAAAAAAAGTGTTCATTTTTTACGTGTTTTAGCGAAGTAAATCAACAGAAACAATTTATCGTGCCTTATTTTTTTTTCGTACTTAAATATCATAGAAAATCAGTAATAGCCATTTGTCGCACCTTAATTTGTCGTAACAGAAAGAGTTAAGCAGAAAGCTTCTTTTAGTCAAATAGTTCTTCCAGTATTTTTCGGTTAAGTTTGTTTTGAGGGTTGTAAGTGAAGTAAGAAGTTTTCTCCTCCTAAAATCACACACACACACACACACACACACACACACACACACACCACACACACCCCACACACACACATGACGGCCAAACGGACAAGTCAGTTAGTATTACCCCTGAGTCACGTTTTACAAATATTTTTATATTGTGAACAAAGACTTAGCGTTTTGTGTGAAAATATTCTTTTTTTTAATTGCCCTCCCCACGACGGCAGAGTTACACACAAGGCCGGTTTTATTATTATTTTTTTTTTCATGCATATTCGCCCCAAACAAGTCATATTGCCACTAAAACATAAGGAACTACTGTAAATTAGGGACCACACCTGCAATGCCACTCTAAGTTGAGTGTTGAACAGGGAAATGTCTATTCACATTATGTTTAAAATTGTATGTTAGTATAGTCAGGGAATCAGGAAACAGGAAGGGAATTCCAAAGTCTAGTATTTCATAGCAAGAAGTTATTAGAATAGAATGCTCTCCGGAATCTACTGTGAGGGTGTGAATTTTATTGTTTGTCGTTTTAGTCAGTAATATTTTATCAATATTTCAGTGCAACAATTTCGTCGGAACTCATTCCATTAAAGTACTTGTGAAACAAACACAGAGATGCAACATTGTGGCGATGAAACAGGGGTTGAGCTTATTAAACAATGCGATATATATTCGATTGGAGGCTCGTTTTGGACCCGATACAATAGGGAGGTACCAATCATTGATGCACTGGTAAAAATGCAGTATGGAGGTGGGGTCCGGCTTCTTTGCAGCATCCTGTGCCATGTCATCTATGTGTAACATTACACACGTTTACACACGCGTTAACATCCGAGACTCAGCACGTCTTATCAGAGTACGTTGCAAAGAAAATAGGACAAGTAATAACTCATCTCACTTTTTCCTGTTGTAACGACGACATTTTTTCCGAGAACATTACCGAATAGAATATCATCCTATTCCTTCTTTCTGTCCTCTCGAACGTAATCAACGTCTCTAACATGCTCTCTTTCCTTTTTATAGTAGTTTTCGTTTTTTCCTTACTGTGACGTCATTTCGTATTTCGTATGCATTTGCATACGTGTGTACGCACTCAGTTACATATGTATTCGTTGCAATTCATGCTACCTGTGTATATAAAGGCGAGGATTTTGCATAATTAAGCCTCAGCCAGAGGGTTATTATCCATGACGGTTCTTTGTAATTATTGAAGGAAAGAAGCTTTGCCTTACTAGCATCAACATAATATAGAGTTGGTTGGTTGTTTTGTTTTACGGCATATCAACCCTTTTCAGGTGATTTAATGCCGAATCCAGTGATTTTGAAGAAAAAATTTTTATAGTATGTACTTGTTGTCTTTTTTTTTTTCAAGTTGGTTTCTATTTAAGCCATAGTTAGGACCTTAACAGGTACTACCACTCCGGCTCAGAATGGACCTGGGAGCAATGGCTCCACACTCCCCATCGGATATAGTTTAAGGTCATATCCAGGACCCATACTATAGAGAAACTACACATCACTATAAAGATGTACTCTGGATTGGAACAAAAAATAATTGCCTCAGTCCAGAAGGGTTTCTCATTCATTGACTGAAAACAGAAAAGGTAAAGTATAGCATCAGAACAGATATTACAACTCAAAGTTCGGCTCCTTTCCAGTTAAATTACTTCTAGGGATTGCGATTCTTAGTTGATATTCCCGGATATCAGCAAGTTAATATTCCCGGATATCAGTAAGTATCCCACGATCTTACTAGTAGATAACATAGCTATCGCTAAATAAATATTAGACTTAGATAAAAGGTCCTGTTGCATTTATCAGGGCTATTAGAAATATAAAACGAAAATAGTAACTGACAAGATTCTCTTAGGGTTGTTTTTGTTAAGGTGAAACATGTCAATGCTTGCAACGGTGCAAATAAATCATTAAAGTTCCACTGCTGTTTACCTTGGATAAAGTTTATAATTTGAGAAACAAAAAGGATAACATCGACGACGATTAAATGAGCCAGCATATGACAACAAACAAACCTTTGCTTATTTGTTTGCTGCAGTGTTTATTTGTTTGGGGCCGAGTTGGATCAGACTCAACCGGTGGTTATTGTAATTTGACATTGTTTAATTGTCTAGTTTTTGTTCAAAGTGCTTCAGGAATTTTTAGTTTTTTAACATTTGATTTGTGATGTATAAGTTTTGTGTTCTTGACCTAAAAATGACTACATTGTGAATATATATATATATATATATATATATATATATATATATTGTATTGGTAGTAATTATTAAGTGTGTCTACCAAAAGAGTGCTCAATGTTTAGACAGAGCCAAAATAAGTTAATTTAGTATCCAACCAAATGGCTACATATAGGCATACATGTTTCGGCGAAAACCCGGCAAGGGAATCGCTTCGTCAGGCCAAAGACATCTCTTGCTGTTTCAACTCAAAAATTTCCAATTTATAACTAGTACTACATCGTATTTAAGTGTAAAGGGGGAGACAGGATCTAAAAAGAAAGTATATACATTAAAATGTGATTGTCCATTATGTCAATTTTAATTTATTAATTATTTTATTTTATTTTATTTATAGTGCGTAATGAGTTTCAAGTAGAGTTTCAATGTTATTAGTAAATTCCTAGTTCAGTAGTTAAGTTGTGTAGAATAGGAACCCTAGATTAAAAAAAAATTACGTATAAAATAAATGGTTAACGTGTAAATAAATTAGTATCCGTATAATATTACTTTTGTAAATTCTAACGTTACAAAGATTACGTGTAAAATAGGCGATTAAAATATAAAAATAAAATAAAATAAACTAATGGTAAGATAACTACATTACAATTAAAGATAAATAAAAAATAAGAAATAAATATCTTTAGTTAAAAATTTAACCTATTAGGTATAGGGTATAGTTATTTGATGGTAAAATACAAATATTTAAAATAATTAACGTTTAGAATGGTTTCATGTATAGAAAAAAAAAATAATAATTATGAGAAAGGGCGGGGGGAACTGGAAAAAAAAACTATGAAAATATTATTTACAAACTTAGGCATTTTATAATTTTTTAAGCGTATGTATCTGAAAATGCTTGCAGGAGATTGCCGATTCTTGTTTTATATTTAAAAGTTTGTCACGGTCTTTAAAATTAGTAATCTCCATTTTCTCATGCAGGCATAAGAAACAAGGTGACTGCAAAGAGTAACAAGCTTTAGCCTTTTTTATTATTTTCCAATGTATTCTAGGCGTTTTGTTTTCTCTAATTAGCTTCCAATAGTGTATAGATAAGGAAGTATCTTTTTCGTAAGTTAGGTTATTCAACGATCTTTTATGCCCGTAGTATCTTCCTTTGAACGTTAATTTTGTACTCCCAATATAAAATTTTTCATCATTAGGGTTTTCTTCTGGGAATATTTTAGCTAAATACACTACCGAAGGTGTTAGACACATTTTGTTTATCCTAAAGTATTTAGCAATTGTAATTGTAAATTTCCTACGACCTGTCCCGTAAACAAAATGTGTCTAACGACACTAGCGCACAAATACATGTATTTGGTGACTTTAATGTCCACCACAAAAACTGGCTTGGATTCTCTACTCACTCAGATGCAGCGGGCAGCACAACCCATAGCTTCGCTATATCTCACTCCCTATCACAAATTGTTACGTTTCCAACCCGTTTCCCTGACCAGCAAGAACAACACGCATCACTTCTAGATCTGTTTCTGACCACAGTTCCCGATGACTGTATAACGAAGGCCCACAGCCCACTTGGGAACGCTGATCATGCAGTGATAATGGTTGAAATCGCCCTAAACTCTAGACCCAAAACTGAAGAGCCAGTGCTCAAAACAACGAGATATTATAATAAGGCTGACTGGGAAGCCATCAGGGAACTAATTAGAGATGCTCCATGGAAAAATATTTTCTCTCTCCCTGCTGAACAATGTGCAAACGAGACCACTGACTGGTTCAAAACTGCAATCGAAGCGCATGTTCCCATGCGGAAATTTTATAGTAAGCCCCACTCTCCCCAATGGTTTACGTCGACGTGCAACTGCCATTGCTCAAAAGCAGCATGCATACCGTAGGTTTAACCGACATCAGTCTAGTTCAAACAGACTGAAGTATATAGAAGCTAGAAATAACGTTAAGAAAGAAATAGCGACAGCTAAGAGAGAATTTACGGAAACCACTAAAAAGCGCATCGAAGCACAAAAACTAGGAACTCGAGACTTCTGGAAAATCTACAACAGTGTAGTAAATAATGGGCAATCAACAATTCCCCCACTAACCAACAATCACGAGGTTGTCTCCTCAGCAACTGACAAGGCTAACATGCTTGCCAGTCGGTTTGCCTCAAACTCCACATTGGACTCTTCCAACTACCCCCTACCTGACTTTCCTATGCGGACAGACGCCACACTAGACGATCTGAAAACTACCCCTGCTCAGGTGCATGCTATCATAAAAAACCTTGACACCTCAAAAGCATGTGGACCCGATCTTATCCCAGCTGTGCTATTAAAAAAGTGCTCAGCCGAAGTAGCTCCAGTTCTCTCCAAACTCTACAACAAATGCCTTAATGAATCTTGCTTTCCGGGCTGTTGGAAAACTGCTTCTGTTGTACCAGTATTCAAGAATTCTGGCGAAAGGACAAACCCATCAAATTATAGCCCCATTAGCCTCCTCCCACTTTTTGCCAAAATATTTGAGACCATAATTAACCATGCTCTAGTCCATCATCTTACAGATGCTAAACTACTGACTGACAAACAATATGGATTTAGACAAGCCCGTTCCACAGCAGACATCCTAACTGTGATCTCTGAACGTATATACCATTCACTGGACAAAGCGGGGGAAGGCAGAGCGGTAGCTCTAGATATATCTAAGGCTTTTGACAGGGTATTGCATGAGGGTCTCCTCAGTAAAATCAGATTATACGGTATCACTGGTAGAATACTTAACATAATTAAATCCTTCTTAGATAAGAGAAAAATCCAGGTTGTCCTCGACGGTCGTACATCTAAACAATATGATATAAATGCGGGGGTGCCCCAGGGTTCTATCCTTGGACCTCTATTGTTCCTGATATTCATAAATGACCTCCCCGACAACATTGCCTCTGAGATGGGTATATATGCTGATGACACTACACTCTATGGCAGGCACGACAGGAAGACGAATGAACACATTTCTAAAGAAATGGCAGAAACACTAGAGGAAGACCTCCAATCTGTAGTGGAATGGGGACAAAAGTGGTTGGTCGCGTTCAATGCTGCCAAGACTAAACTAGTTTCATTCAATAATTACAAGAATCCCTCTCTACCACCCATAGCAATGGCCAACGACTCTTTATCTGAGAGTCCATCTTTCAAACTCCTTGGCCTAACGTTCACAGGAAACATGAGTTGGAACAATTACATTGAAGGCATTGCCAGGGCCGCTGCAAGAAAGGTGGGCTCTCCCTACCGTGCTAGAAAACTACTAACACCAGAAACTATCCACCACCTCTATAAGGCCACCATTCGTCCATGTATGGAGTATTGCTGCCACATCTGGGCTGGTGCATCGGCTACTAGTCTCTCGCTCCTTGACAAGGTTCAAAAGAGAGTCGCAAACCTGATAGGCCCTTAACTGGCATCTAAGCTTCAGCCTCTGTCCCATCGACGAAATGTTGCATCCCTCTGCCTTTTCTACAAGTATCAGGTGCATTTTGAGGCGGTTCCAAATTAAAATATTCGTATATGATATCTATGGTGTCCTCCTCGTCGATTGTTGTCGTATCATCATCATCTTGGATCTGACGTTTTTTTTATCTGATTTAGGTGCCTTTTATGTATATTCTGTGGACCTTTAATCATGTATGTACAATCACCAATTCGTTTATCCACTACTCCACATTCCCAGTAAGATGTGTAGCACTTAAAATATACTCGATCTCCCGAGTTATATTTCTTTCTTCTCGTGCGTGTAGTGTTTCGGATAATTGCCTGCCTTGGCAATAGTTTGTCAAACGCTGATTTTACCTTTCTGGCAAACATTAGATCAGCTGGTGATATGTTTGATGGTGTACTAGGATGTGGTGTAATCCTATATACTTGCAAGAATTGTTTCAAAGCTTTTTCTGTTGGTGTTCCAATGGATTTCTTTAACGCTCGTTTTAGCGTGTCCACGAACCTTTCCGCGAGGCCGTTCGACCTTGGATGATACGGCGGAGTCGTGATATGCTTCACTCGGAACGTGTCGCAAAATTCCTTAAACTCTGCGGATGTGAACTGCGTTCCGTTGTCAGTGACCAGTGTGTCTGGTACACCGAATCTTGCAAACAACTCGTGTAGGAACCCTATTGAGTTGTTCGTTGTTGGATTCCTGCAACGCATTACCTCCGGCCATTTTGTTAAACTATCCACTACAATTAAATAATAGTTTTCACCTACTGGACCAGCGAAGTCCATGTGGATTCTCGACCATGGTTGGTCGGTTTTCGGCCAAGGTTTGTGTACTATAGGTGGAGATTTTGCCGCTAACTGGCATCCTTTGCATTTATCAATTGTTGTCGCTATGTCAGTGTCCATGTTACGCCAGTACACGTAGCTTCGCATTAACGACTTCATTCGATTTATCCCCGGATGTCCTGTGTGGAAATCTCTTAACATCATATTCTGCAATGTTTTGGGTATTACCACTCTCTCGCTGTACAGTAACACATCGTCACATATGGAGAAAACTTCCTGCACCTTTGTGTCCGTTATAATTTTCTCTTTTATGTCCTTTATATATTCGTCTTTCTCGGCTTCCCTTTTAATGTCTGACAAAGTTACGGGTAGTTCCTTAATGATGTTTGCTACCATATTTTTTACTTCAACATTTGTCCGAATTGCTGCAATGACTGATTCTTCCAGATTGTGTTTCTGTGGTATCAGTCTTGACAGTCCATCCGCATGGCAAATCTTTTTTGATGCTAGATATTGTAGCTGGAAATCGTAATTAAGTAGTATTGTACCCCAGCGCAGCAATCTATTTGCGGTGTATACCGGCAATCCTTTTTTTTTTAATCCATAGATCGTGACTAACGGTTTATGGTCGGTTTCAAGTATGAATTGTCTACCATATAAATATCGGTGAAATTTAGTCACGGCAAAGATTATGCTCAGCGCTTCTTTTTCGATTTGTGAATATGCCCTTTCGGCTGGTATCAGCGTTCTCGAAGCGTGCGCTATTGGTTTTCTAGACCCATCCGGCATAATATGTTGAATGCATGCTCCCAAGCCGTAGGAGCTAGCGTCACTAGCGACGACTATTTTTAAGTTTGTGTCAAAGTGCGTTAAGAATAATTCGGATGTTAGTGCGCTCTTTATTTTGTCAAAAGCGGTTTGACATTCTTGCGTCCAGTTCCACGGTGTATCCTTTTTAAGCAGATTATTTAAGGGGGCTCGCAAGTTATGCATTCCTTCAATAAAAGATTGGTAATAATTTGCGAGTCCTAAAAAACTCTGCAAGGTTGTTACATTATCGGGTGCTGGCATATTTTTTATTGTCGCAGATCTGTCTGGGTCTGGACGTCGTCCATGTTTGTTTATTATGTGTCCAAGATACTTAATCTCGCTCATACAAAAGTCACATTTACTTTCTTTTACTTTAAAGCCGAATTCTTGTATTCGAGTAAATACTTGTTTCAAATGTTCCTTATGTTCTTCTAGGGATTTGCTCCTGACAACAATGTCGTCCAGGTATGCACATGCGCACTCAATACCACTTAGCATGGTGTCCATCGCTTGCTGAAAGATGGCAGGCGCTACTTTGATGCCAAAAGGCAATCGGTTGTATTTGTATAATCCCTTATGCGTATTGATGCATAGTATTTTTGAGCAATTCTCCTCGACCGGTATTTGCAAATACGCGTCGCTCAAGTCTATATTGGAGAAGATATTACCCTCATTCAACTTCGTGAATATTTCCTCTGGGCTTGGTAGGGGGTAATGGTGATCTTTTAATAGGGAGTTGACCCCGGTCGAAAAGTCTGCGCACACTCTAACTTCGTCATTCTTTTTCTTTACGTATACGGTGGGGGCTGCCCACTCGCTGTGTTCTATTTTTGATAGAATTCCTGTCTGTTCCAATCTATTTAATTCTTTATCAATCTTTTCCAACCCAGCGAACGGAACATTTCGCTTTTTTCTAAAAATTGGGCTGGCGTTTTCTTTAAGTTCAAACGAGGCCTTGAATTTATTGCAGCGACCTAAGTTAGTCGTGAATGTCTCAGGAAATAATTCTTTTAAATCGTCTTTTATCTTTACTGTTGTTGGAGAAGAACATTCTAATTTTTTACAGAATGTATTGACTGGCTTATCCCATAGTCCAAATTTCTCAATTAAATCTATTCCAAACAGATTTTCACTATTTTTTAGTACGAATATTTTTAATTTCTTCGAAATCCCTTTCAATTTTATCGGGAGGACAACTTCTCCTTCAAATTTTATACCACCACCAGTTACCGTCCGGGCTGCTTTACTAGTTTTCATCATGGCCGGTTTCCCCAACTTTTTCCACGTATTCAGGTTTATTATAGAAACATCGGAGCCGGAGTCGAGTTGTAACTTTATTGATGTTTTAAATATTTCCACTTTTACGTATTTTCGCCGATCTTTGTCTAATTTTGTATTTGATTTTGTTTGCTGTACTCTCTTTCTGGTGTAATCTTTATATCTGCAGCAATAGCTTCTGTGTCCCACCTTCTTACAAATGTAGCATTTTTTCTTCTTATAAGGACAATCTGATTCCCAATGCTTTTCTGCACATCTCTTACAGTTATATCTAGGAAGAGGCTTGTTATATTCTGTACTATATTTATGGTTATTATCTTTGGAATATCCCGTTCCATTGCTTTTCTTTGTAAAGTTCTTGGTTGGTGCGTATGGTTTTCTAACTTTTCTTACATATGCCACTCCGGATTCTTCTATATTTTTTTAATCCTTTTTTAGTGTAATGGCCCTTTCACAGTCCTCTGCTAGTTTCTGGAGGGTTAAATCTTGCTCAGATTCCAGCTTAGACAACACTCGTCTGCGTATTTCTGCATTTTTCGTGGAAACTAACCCTTGAGCGAAGATTAGACATTTAAAATCTTCTACCGTTAGTTCTGCAAGCTTAAAATTATCGCAGTTTTTATTGACAACTGATGCGTATGTCAAATAATCTTGGTTGTCCATCTTTCTTAGATTCATGCACAGCCATCTTTTATGAAAAAGAGATATATTTGGATTAAATAATTCTTTTAGTAATTTTACAGCTTCCATGAACTCTAATTCCGCAGTTTTTTAGGTAATATGTAATCTACGAATTTGCTGTGTTCTGATGTACCCAATTTTCTGAGTAAGAGGCTCACTTTCTGACTATTTGCCCAATTTTTACAGTCCAGTTGAAAAACATCCTCGTATCTTGTGTAGTATGCTTCAAAGTTCTTCTCTTCCTCAGGCACATAATGAAATGTGTCCATGCTATTAAAAATAGTTGTATGGGAGAAATTAACACTACCGACATTTTCTCGATTACTCTTTAGTAGTTCCAGTGTTTTAGCAAAACGTTCCTCTTGTCTTTCTTCATATTCCAATTGTAGTTTCTTATGCCTTTCTTCCTGTTCCAATTGCAGTTTTTTCTGCTTTAATTGCGCCATTTTCTGCTTTTCCTCTTGTTCCTGCTGCCATTTCAATAATCTGTCTTCTCTCTTTTCCTCGCGGTCAGCCTGTGCCTGTATTTGTATTTGCAAAAGCTCGTTTTGTGTAGCTTGTGTTTGCAAAAGCTCGTTTTGTGTAGCTTGTCTGCGTTCATCCCGCTCAGCCTGTGCTTGTAAAAATTGCATGAACATTTTTGATAAGTTTTCCATGTTTTTTTTTTGTTTTGTTTTTTTTTAGTGTGTAGTTAAAAAAAATATTGTACCATGTACCATATACACCGGTTTGGGTTACAACAAAAAAGCAAATTGCTGTAAGCTCCTGTTTTCAATAATAATATCGCTGCTTGCAATAATATATTCTTTTTGCGAGTCACGCTGCAAAAAAAAAAATAAAACAGGTTTATCTGGAATCACGAAATGGAATTGACTTTCCGTTTTTAGGCACTTACTTAACTCTTTCCACAAAATAAAATTTTGGGTTTTTTTTTAATCGAGTCACAATTGAATAAATGTATGCAGTACTTTTAGTTCTTTGAGTTTTTTTTTCTCTAGTATTTTAGTAATTAACTTTTTTCGTAGGTTACTTCCTTGCTTTTCGTAATACGGGTCTGACCTGTCGTTTTTGCGACAGAACAAAGTTCGCTTTTCGTTTGCAAGTTGGTCCTTTAGTAAGATTTGTCGTGAAGCGACAAACAAAATTTCACTTTTACATTCGTTTGCAAGTCGGATTCCCAGAAAACGGCGTAAATTGTCGCTTTTGCCACGTTAGAGTTTTTTTTTCACTTGAGTTGAAACTTCTCTTTAGCGTAAAATCCGTTAGCTCGTCAACACTTTGCATTCCTTAAAAAAAATGGTCAACCTTTGCGTTGTACTTTTTTTTTTTTAAATAGTTCTTCGTCAAACTGTTATATTTGATGCTTCATATCTCGTCGCCAACTGTTGTGGTTGCAAGGTTGAACAATAATTAGTAAGGAAATACTATGAAAACGCAAACAACAAGATAACGCAATAATAAGTGTATTAAAGAAAAGGTATATTTACAATATGTACAAATGACGTTGTCGAGTCAGAGAGTCTTGGTGGGAGGACATGTACGCTCTTCAGCGTCACTTCCGGTGGCATTTGAGTAAGACACCCCAAGGCCAACCTAGGCTTGCCATTTATAGTGTTATGTTATTCGCATATGCAAATAAGTGGTTGCCACCACAACAATAATAATAATAATAGCAATAATAATAATAATGATAATAATAATGATAATAATGATAGTAATAATAACATCAATAATAATAATAATAACAGAAATAATAATAATAATGATGATAATAATAATAATAATGATAATGATAATAAAGATAATAATAATTATGATAATAATGATGATAATAATAATAACAGCAATAATAATAATAATGATAATAATAATGATAATAATAATAACAATAATAATAATAATAATAACAGCAATAGTAATAATTATAATAGTAATGATAATAATGATAATAATAATGATAATAATGATAATAATAACAGCAATAATAATAATAACAGCAATAATAATAATAATTATAATAATGATGATAATAATAATAATGATAATAATGATAATAATAATGATAATAATGATAATAATAATAATTATAATCATAATAATGATAATAATAATGATAATAATAATGATAATAATACTAATGATAATAATAATAATGATAATAATACTACTAATAATAATGATACTAATAATAATGATAATAATAATGATAATGATAATACTACTACTAATAATAATAATGATAATAATACTAATAATAATAATGATAATAATAATGATAATAATAATAATAATAATAATAATAATAATAATAATAATAATAATAATAGAATGGTTTTGTGTCTACATTACACGTTTTATTATTATCAGATATTATTGCGATTATGCCGCGCCTTCTTTGCTCATAAAATATTGAATTTGAAGCGAAACGGATATTATATTATACATAATAAATCCATCAACCCTTAGGTAACTTATCTACATCAGTATAGGTTTCCACAGCAACGTGATCACTTGTGGAGATTGTGCGATGCGTCTGCGCACCGTCATCCATAAGAAACAAAAACCGCGTTATACTATATTTAATTGATTATACAAAGCTCTCAAATAAAATTAAACAGACATTTCCGACAATAAGATTTTACGAGGAATACAATCTGTATATTATTAAAAGTTATGTTGAGGGGAAGGGGGTTGTATGAAAATAGAAATACGTGCTTGACTGACATAAAAAGAAAATAGGCAAAGTACGCCTTACTAAGTAATTTGTACTCGAGTTCAGATATTGTAAGTGGGTTTGTGTTTTATAATCTTAAAGAAATTAATATAGCATAATAACTTTTTAAAAAAAACATGAATTTTGTAACTAAGTGACCCTTTATGTTTTTGATAATTCGCAAAACAGAAATCATAAAGATTATACAGGGGTTCGTTGAAAGCAAAGTATAATCATCATTTCTGAAAATATGTATAACCACTTTTTCTGATGATGAGATTTACCTCGGAAATTCAAAACCATAACACCACTACTACTGTCCTCGTTATATTGGTAAATACATATTTAATAATAAAAAAATTATTGAAATCTTTCATTATTATAATTTATTCTGTTTACCTTGTTTGTATCCAACTATGTTTTTCTACCAAACTGTATTATCACATCTTTCAAACACAACTCCTTACACCATTTCTAATGTTTTATATCAAATATTACGAAAATACATTTATCGTAGTTACTTACTCTTTCATACAAATACTAATAAGTAGCATATTTTTTCCACAAAATTTAACAAGTATTTCCTTTAAAGCGACAGAAGCAAGGTAGCGATTATGAACTAGTAATTATAAATATTATTCACCTCGAGTGTTGAATTTTCGGGAATCTAGAAAATCTGCGTGAAGAATAATGAAATATCCGGGTACTAAAATAAGAAGGGGAAGTAAGAGTAAGAAGAGAGTAATACATTAGATATACAATAGGAGTAAGAGGTCAAACTACATACAAGGAGAGGGGGTGAAAGTGATAGTAAAAGTCACTTGATGCATGCTTTATAAATTACGGCTAACTAGAACAATGCTGTTAATACCAATCGGGAATACGTATTCGACAATCCGTCTAACAATTTGGAATATTTTGATGCGAGGTGGCATTTCTTCTGTCGGCCTAAGGTATAATTCTTTGTAGTTCTAAGATGTCCACACATCTATGCTTTACTTTCCTGCGCTTTGAGGAAAAATTAGTTTATAGCAAATCGTCTGACGCGCGCCTACCGCAAAATACCAACAGGGAATGCTTGGACAGTGCACATCCTTTTTGTGTGTTGGCTTTCGACTTTGTATTACGTTTCTGCAGTGGAAGTGAAGTAAATACTAGAACACTTAAAATAGAAGAGCCTTTTTTAAATAATTAGTTGATCTTAAAACTGAGGAATATTTTACCATGTAGTTTTTTTTTTACAAGGGTATCACCACATTATCAAGGCCCAGAGGCCACTCAAGGATAAGGGTTAAAGAGTGTACAGTAGAAATTGGTCAATATAGTAATCATTAGTAATGAAAGTATAATTTATATAGATAAGGTAATCATTAGTAATTTATATAGATAAGGTAATCATTAGTAATGAAAGTATAATTTATATAGATAAGGTGAATCCTTAAAGAAATAGACGCTGAATAACTTGGCTAAAATATTCAGTCACACACACACACACACACACACACACACACACACACATATATATATATATATATATATATATATATATATATATATAAAATTTAGGACTATCCATTTATCTAGTGTTTCCTTTTCAGATTAAATATGTCTTTAACTCATTTCAAAGTGTTTTTAACATATTTTATTAACTGTTTGCTCATATATATATATATATATATATATATATATATATATAAAGAGAGAGAGAGAGAGAGAGAGAGAGAGAGAGAGAGAAATTTACAATGAAGATAGAGGAATTACTGCTGGGGTGAATGAAATGGGAAGCAAAGTTTTTTCTGCATAAATCTGATAACGACCAAATGGATTAAAATGCGGATTATTTAGGCCTTATAAACCAGGATACTGCATCCCCCTGCAGAACAAATGGATTTATTCGAGAAAGATTTAATGGGTGTTGCCAAGGTAATTACCTTGTATAAAACCAAAAATCACTTCCAAAGAAAGCTGGATTTTACTGTCAAGGAAATTAACAGCTTCAAACATATTCTTGTTAAAGAAGATAAGACACATTTTTTCATAAACTAACCAAACAAGAGTACCACAAACTGCTTGAAGAAAATATCACTAAAAAGTATAGAACATCTAAGTCAGACCCCATAAATAAGATAAACCTTGATAGCAAAGAAATTACGTACAATTTAAAAGTTAGCAAATTAAAAACTAATGAATGTTATATCCTCCTTAAAGATTGTAAGCCAAACTTCATAAATAAACTCAAAACTAAACTTATCAACCCAGCTAGATCTGAAATAGGAAAAATTAGCAAAAGAATACTGGAAAGAGTCAGTTACAAAATTAAATCTGCGTATAAATTAAATCTCTGGGTAAATGCACCTCAAGCAATTAGGTGATTTTCTAGTATTAAAAAACACAATTGTTCTTTTATCCATTTTGATATTGAAAATGGCGATCCTTCAATTACTATCTATTTTTTTGAGAAGGTAATAGAGTTCACTTCAATTCTTTCTGGAATTACGAAGACCGAAATTGACATTACAAAAAGATGCAGAAATACGGTCTTAATTAGTAAAAATGAACAATGGACCAAAAAGTGTCAAACCTGTTGTTTTGATGTGCACATGGGATCCCTAAACTCGGCAGAAATGACTGACCTAGTGAGCCTGTACATCTTAGATAATATCACTAAGAAGGTTAAGATAGACACTATAATCCTTTACATAGATAATGGTCTTATGGTAATAAATAACTCTAATGGCTAAAATGTAAAAACTTAAAAAAAAACATTCTCAGAGTGTTTAAAAGAATTAATCTAAAAGTTGACATTAACTCTAATCTAAGTGGGGCATTTCCTTGACGTTACTTTCAATCTGATAAAAAAAATCCTATGAACCATATAGAAAGAACAACAGTAAACCGTTATATGTTCACCCTATGTCCAACCACTCTAAATTGGTGATTAAACATATCCCGACATCTATTATTAAAAAACTTAGTTACAACTCATCTAACAAAGAAATCTTCAATTCCCATAAAAGCTTTTATAATAAAGCCCTTAAAGACAGTGGATATAAAAACACTCAAATAGAGTATAACAAGACATTATCAAATAAAATTAACTCTAACAATAGGAAAGGGAAAATCAGAAAAAATGAAACCTCTATTAATTGTGGACATTATAAATCCCACATTCTTAGCCACTTTGATTTCTTTTCGTACCTCTTAAATATCTTTATCTTAATTGCTTTTTTATTCTTACACTCTTAAGAACTATATAACACGCGAAACTTTGTCTTGATTACTTGTCAATTTGCATACCATTGCCTCTCTTCTAATTTACTACCTCCTACCCTTTTGTCTTCCTAAGCTCACTATTTCATAACCCCAAATATATATATATTTTTTTAATTTTTTTTTATTACATTTTCACCCCAAACAAGGCAAATTGCCACTTTGGTGTAGGGGGCTACTATCAGGGGAAACAACTACTGGGGTACTATGTAGGGATTTGGGCAGCAAGGTGTCGGTTCACGTTACACTTGAACTTCTGCACGTCAGTACTGTTGGGGAAGCAGGGACCTAGAATGGAATTCCAGAGTCTTGCGGTTCTGGGGAAGAAACTATTAGAGTAAAAAGATCTTTTACATCTAGGGATCTCTACAGTGTGGGGGTGGGATCTAGTAGCCTGTCGGGTTTGTCGAGGGTGCTCGCGTCGTGGGGGCACAAGTGATTGCAGTTCGTCAGAGCATTCACCACTAAAATACTTGTAGAAAAGACAGAGGGATGCAACATTTCGTCGATGGGACAGAGGCTGAAGCTTAGATGCCAGTTCAGGGCCTATCAGGTTTGCGACTCTCTTTTGAACCTTGTCAAGGAGCGAGAGACTAGTAGCAGATGCACCAGCCCAGATGTGGCAGCAATACTCCATACATGGGCGAATGGTGGCCTTATAGAGGTACAGGATAGTTTCGGGTGTTAGTAGTTTTCTAGCACGGTAGAGAGAGCCTACCTTTCTTGCAGCGGCCCTGGCAATGCCTTCAATGTAATTGTTCCAACTCATGTTTCCTGTGAACGTTAGGCCAAGGAGTTTGAAAGATGGACTCTCAGATAAAGAGTCGTTGGCCATTGCTATGGGTGGTAGAGAGGGTTTCTTGTAATTATTGAATGAAACTAGTTTAGTCTTGGCAGCATTGAACGCGACCAACCACTTTTGTCCCCATTCCACTACAGATTGGAGGTCTTCCTCTAGTGTTTCTGCCATTTCTTTAGAAATGTGTTCATTCGTCTTCCTGTCGTGTCTGCCATAGAGTGTAGTGTCATCAGCATATATACCCATCTCAGAGGCAATGTTGTCGGGGAGGTCATTTATGAATATCAGGAACAATAGAGGTCCAAGGATAGAACCCTGGGGCACTCCCGCATTTATATCATATTGTTTAGATGTGCGACCGTCGAGGACTACCTGGATTTTTCTCTTATCTAAGAAGGATTTAATTATGTTAAGTATTCTACCAGTGATACCGTATGATCTGATTTTACTGAGGAGACCCTCATGCCATACCCTGTCAAAAGCCTTAGATATATCTAGAGCTACCGCTCTGCCTTCCCCCGCTTTGTCCAGTGAATGGTATATACGTTCAGAGATCACAGTGAGTATGTCTGCTGTGGAACGGGCTTGTCTAAATCCATATTGTTTGTCAGTCAGTAGTTTAGCATCTGTAAGATGATGGACTAGAGTATGGTTAATTATGGTCTCAAATATTTTGGCAAAAAGTGGGAGGAGGCTAATGGGGCTATAATTTGATGGGTCTGTCCTTTCGCCAGAATTCTTGAATACTGGTACAACAGAAGCAGTTTTCCAACAGCCCGGAAAACAAGCTTCATTAAGACATTTGTTGTAGAGTTTGGAGAGAACTGGAGCTACTTCGGCTGAGCACTTTTTTAATAGCACAGCTGGGATAAGATCGGGTCCACATGCTTTTCAGGTGTCAAGGTTTTTTATGATAGCATGCACCTGAGCAGGGGTAGTTTTCAGATCGTCTAGTGTGGCGTCTGTCCGCATAGGAAAGTCAGGTAGGGGGTGGTTGGAAGGGTCCAGTGTGGAGTTTGAGGCAAACCGACTGGCAAGCATGGTAGCCTTGTCGGTTGCTGAGGAGACGACCTCGTGATTGTTGGTTAGTGGGGGAATTGTTGATTGCCCATTATTTACTACACTGTTGTAGATTTTCCAGAAGTCTCGAGTTCCTAGTTTTTGTGCTTCGATGCGCTTTTTAGTGGTTTCCGTAAATTCTCTCTTAGTTGTCGCTATTTCTTTCTTAACGTTATTTCTAGCTTCTATATACTTCAGTCTGTTTGAACTGGAATTATGTCGGTTAAACCTACGGTATGCATGCTGCTTTTGAGTAATGGCAGTTGCACAAGTCGACGTAAACCATTGGGGAGAGTGGGGCTTACTATAAAATTTCCGCATGGGAACATGCGCTTCGATTGCAGTTTTGAACCAGTCAGTGGTCTCGTTTGCACATTGTTCAGCAGGGAGAGAGAAAATATTTTTCCATGGAGCATCTCTAATTAGTTCCCTGATGGCTTCCCAGTCAGCCTTATTATAATATCTCGTTGTTTTGAGCACTGGCTCTTCAGTTTTTGGTCTAGAGTTTAGGGCGATTTCAACCATTATCACTGCATGATCAGCGTTCCCGAGTGGGCTGTGGGCCTTCGTTATGCAGTCATCGGGAACTGTGGTCAAAAACAGATCTAGAAGTGATGCGTGTTGTTCTTGCTGGTCAGGGAAACGGGTTGGAAACGTAACAATTTGTGATAGGGAGTGAGATATAGCGAAGCTATGGGTTGTGCTGCCCGCTACATCTGTGTGAGTAGAGAATCCAAGCCAGTTTTTGTGGTGGACATTAAAGTCACCAAACACATGTATTTGTGCGCTAGTGTCGAGGGACAGTGCCGTGTCTATGCTGTCAGATACTTTGTTTATTATGGAGCAGTCCTGAGTCGAGGGAGAGCGGTAGAGAAAATAATAGTAGCTAATACTGTGTTGCACGTTTAGTCTAAAGCACATAAAGGCTTGCTCATCTGTTTCTAGGTTTGTTTCTCTAGTCAAGGGAAGGGTATTACGAATGTAAACTCCAAGTCCGTGCATATGTCTGTAAGAGTCCTTACGGCAGAGTGGGAGATATCCAGGCATGTTAAAGTGGTTAGAGGGAATGGAGGAGTGTAGGTTAGTCTCACTTAGTGCTAAGATATCCGGGGTATTTGTTAAGAGAAATGCTTCAACATCAGCTAAGTTAGTTCTAAGCCCACGGATATTTGTGAATGAGAGCCTCAAGGGAGGAGGCAAGTTGAATTTGTTTGTCCCTAATCCTGGTTTAAGCTTATTTTTAGATTGTACTGTCGTCATATTTTTTTTAAGAGTTTCGGTAAGGGGGAGCTAAACAAGAGGTTATGCGGAGCTTCAGACATGCATCACAAGTAGACCATCAGCTGACCTTTCTCCAATTAGGATTATGGCCTCAGGAAAGCCCACCGGGGATGAGTGCAGGGTCCCTTTCCATGCGCGTCATGGCACTGCAAACAACCCGATATTATTCAACTGTTGATGGAGCAGCCGCTCTAAGCGCTACCAAAGAGTTAGGGCTCCTGTACTACCAGTCGGGAACAGCAGCCAGGAACTGTCAATCCGGTACCCTCAACCCTTTAGAAGAAGGTCAACCCAATCTAATCGCTCAGGCATATCTTATACTCAAGCACTCCCAAATGTTCAGTTTTAGGGGTGGGGCATGCTGGAAATGGGGAAGAACGGCGTTCATTGCCCTAGCCAGGAAACAAGATCTACCGCTGGGTGTTTCTGTCGAATCACTGAGATAGTGTCTCTGCGCTTGACATAGGCAAAGAAGGAGTATGGAAGCCGGGCGATAGACAGAGCCTATCTACTCCTTGCAATTTAGGTTTGCAAACCGGTGAATTTGTTTGAGTCACCAGCTCTAGGAAGGTTGTCATCCAAGACTGAAGAGGCCTCTCTCCCCTTTGGTTTAGTTTCAGAGTTTTCCTTCTCCTAGACGGATGATCTGGGAAGACCTACTGGGTCCGTCAGCCCTGAGAGGGTTTTCTCCGCGCCTAGGTTCTAATCCAGGTATTTCTGCGACCCCGCGTTGTTAGTGTTACTGGGTTAGTTTGTGGGGGATTATATCTCTACTGATTAGTTACACTCCTCAAAGTGATTTAGGGACATGCTATTTACTTGTTAATGGATAACGGGGTGGGTGAAGTTCATGCAGTGTAAGCGTCTATGTTTGTAAGAGGGCTTGTTAGGGAGGAGATAATGTGATTTTAGTCTTACCCTTTTTTTATTTTATTAATGTTAGCTTAGGTCTAGTATAGTGTTACAGTATGAGTAGGTATAACTACCCATTTAAATTTAATACTTAAATAGCATAGTGTTACAGTATGAGTAGGTATAACTCCCCATTTAAATTTATTACCCTTTATTGCAATTATCTTTATTTTTAATTTTAAAATTTTATAGATTTAAAAAAAAAAACTTTAATTTTTGAATTTCAAAATTTGGAAATATTTTATTCTAAATTCTTTATTATTTACGCCTATATCTATGTTTTAACTATTACTTATTTAACATCTCTCAGCGTATCAGTTCCATAATTATTACTGTATTTTAATTTTATCTGCTATGATGTCATTCTAATCATTATTCTTATAATTTTTTATCCGTATATTCTTGTTTATTCTCTACTTAGTATTCTATATATTTTATTATTTCCTAAATTTTATTCTTTTTTTATCTATTACTATTGTTATACAATGTACTAAGTTATTCTTCTATAATCTCTTACTCTATCTTTTTCTTTATATTAATAATTTTATTATGCTTTTATTTATATCTTCCTTATTTTTATTGTCTTATTTTTATTTCTTTATTTATTTATTTACACTTATACCTATATTTCATCTTCTTCTTTTATTGTTATTATTATTATTATCATTATTATCATTATTATTGTTATTATTATTATTAATAGTATTATTATTAATATTTTATTATTATTATTATTATTATTATTATTATCATTATTATTGTTATTATTATCATTATTATTATTATTATTATTATTATCATTATTATTGTTATTATTATTATTATTATTATTATTATTATTATTATTATTATTATTATTGTTATTGTTATTATTGTTGTTGTTGTTGTTGTTGTTGTTATTATTATTATTATTATTATTATTATTATTAGTATTATTATTATTATTATTAGTAGTAGTAGTAGTAGTAGTAGTAGTATTATTAGTAGTAGTAGTAGTAGTAGTAGTAGTAGTAGTAGTAGTAGTAGTATTATTATTGAATCTTTAATTTCTATTACTGGAAATTTTAATTATAAATTTTACTTTTAAATCATTAACTCAATTGAGTAATATGGTTTATGCTTAAGAAAACACAGCCAATTTCCCAATGCATAAGGTTGTCTCAGGTTTTATTTTTCCTTTACGCACATATGTGTGTATGTCTGGGTGTCCGACTGGGTTGTTGACGCACATATAAGTATGCGTATATATGCCTCAATGGAAACCCTATACACTAATTTGTCTTTATCCAACATCCCACCTTACGTCGACCTCTTTCTCATCTTGAGTGTTTTTCTCACAAAGTTTCGACCGATGTAACTTCCGACCTTCTTCAAGTATATCTTGTTCGAAATTCTGTGCAGATTCGACTGAAAGATTCCCGAGTTCAACAAGATACACTTTTTCTTTTTTACACAGTGATCACCACTTATCAAGGCTCGGAAGCCACTCAGGGATAATGGTTATTGCAAGTACATTACGTTAATGTGGAGATTTGATGAAGTGTTTACTTAAGGGGGCGGTTCATTAGGACTTTGTTAACATTGGACTTGAACACATCCAAGTTGTAGTCCGGTGGGAAGCAGGCAGACGGAACAGAGTTCCACAGGCGTGCAGTTCTAAGAAAGAAGCTTTGTTCATGGAATCCACGTTTTGATTTAGGCACAGATAAAGAGTGGGGGAAATTTTTCACATTGGATTCGGCTAGACGGGTGTTTTTCGTGAAAGATTGGCGAGGGGGGACCAGAGATTGAAGTTCAGACTAGCACCTGCTATGGAAATAACGATAAAACAAGGATAGGCTCGCAACGTCTCTTCTGTGGGAGAGAGGTTGCGGGGTAGAGAAAAGGGCATCCCCCACTAAGCCACGGTCTATTTTGTACTCTGTCAAGGCAGGATAGGCTGTTTTTAGCAGCTCCTGCCCAGATATTGCAACAGTATTCCATCCTTGGACGTACTTGGCTTTTATATAGATAGAGAATTGCATCAGTAGTGAGATATCTTCTGGAGCGGTAGAAGGATCCCACCATCTTTCCAGCGACCTTGGCAACAGATTGATGTACGTATTCCATTTCAGATCAGGAGTAAAGGTCAAACCCAGAAGCTTGTCAAAACACGGGGCCTCACCCAGACGAGAGCCATCCATCACAATTGAAGATGGTCGGTTTAAACGTCGTGACAATAGCACTTTAAAATAAGAATAGTTGTCCGAATAATACAAATTATATTTACTCTATCAGATTCAGTTTTATCCTTAATGAAAACATGTTCTTAAAGTCACATGTTTACATTTGCATTTTATATTCTACCATTATAACCCTATTGTCACTTCTGTTTCTGGTTTATTCTACGAGGCATGGCTGAATAGTAACGAAACTGACGTCATAAACAATTTATTAAAATTCTTAACAGCAAACTACTTAGTACCCTCTTTCTCTGTCAAAGTAATCCCCCTCAGCTTCCTATTTCCCGCCCCCTACGAAGGCAGAAATTGACACCAGTTCAGAAAAATATATTACTTAAGCCATTGTACAAATTTATATATGAAACTGGTCCTTCTTTCTATATTCTAACATACTTGGGTTTATATATATATATATATATATATATATATATATATATATATATATATATATATATATATATATATATATATATATGGGGAGGTAGTGGCTAAGTTGAGGCGATTTACTTACCACCCCAGAAGGTCAGTTATGCAGAGCGTGGCGATTCAGAAACATAGGCCACCCTAAATGAAACCGTACCAGTGTCAAGTGAAAAGCTAACCTCGATGTGAAAACGTTCCTATTACCAAACCGGACTTCCTGCTTTAGTTCAAGATAAATCTATAAAATATATTTTTTTTAAATTAAAAAAACGTGTTCAAAAGTTTTACATATTTTCTTTCATTTCAATTTGCTTATTTATTTTGAACTAAAACAGGAAGTCCGGTTTGGTAATCGGAACATTTTCACATCGAGGCTAGGTTTTTATCTGATTCCAGTATGGTCGACAAAGTTTGATTTAAATGTAGAAAAAATGCAATCCTCATCCCCTCCCCCACCAACAAAAAAGGGGCCCGATGTGGATTGAAACAGGTCTTTTTTAATACCTAAGGTCTCTTCTTCACTGACTGAAGATAGAAAATATGAAGTGTAGAACAGATACTGCACGTTATTCCTAGAAAAAATAATAAAAAATAATAATCCTCGCAACCATATCTATGCTGCCCATTGAGGAGGAGTGTCGATGAGACTATACATATATATTTTGGGTGCTTATTCAGATTTGGCACTTATGGCGGCATTTAAAATTAAAGAAACTACAGAAAAGTCTATATGATGTACGTACCATTCGCAGAACGAAGATGAAAAATTCTAAATATCGCGTAATTTGATTAAGTGGTTTTTTTTGGAGGGGGGGGTTATTCAAGAAAATTAAATTTTACTCTGTTTTAAAGAGAGTAAAAAAAGCGTCCAATGAATCGACGGATAAGCGCAAACAACCCAGATGTGCGTGGAAACTGTTAAAATAATCAATGATTACTTCCCTTTATTCTGTTATCTAGATAAACATGGCCTCGTCTGTCACTTGTCGGTAAAAAAATGTCAAATTTTGTTTTTTGTAAATAAAAAAAACTACTACAATTTTTGTGATTTGCTATAAAATCTTTACGTCATAGCAAGTAGGTACAAAAAAAAAATGTTCTTCATTTTTGTTTATCGCTTTAAGTGCCAATCTGAATAAGCGTCTATTTTTTGTTTCCATCAGGAAAGTGATAGATTAAAAACTGTCCTTGTGTCTTACTTTACTCCTGTGTTGAGCCAAATAAATAGAAACAAATGAGAAAAATACAAATATTATTACTTAGTGATTTTATTGAGGCATGCGTTCACCGGAGAGCTTCGTAACCTTCTCGAGAACAGAACTTCCACTTGCTAAACAGTTGTTTGATTGTGTTAACTCATGTGTGCATTAGCAAGTTATCCCGATGTTAAAAGATATCTTAAGGTTGTATTTTCTTTTTAATCTTTTATTATACATTTTAGTTCGTTAAACAAACTGGAAAAAAGTTATAACGCGTTTACTTAGAATGAATGCTTTATGCAAATTGATGATTGAATCTTTGCATTAAATACTAATCGCTATGAAACTCTATTGATATCTTATTGTGCACTGAACGAATACCATAATACTTAGTTTTTGTCCTAATTCGTAGCACCACTTTTGGGAGAGCTAGATTTCCTCTCATATTAAAAACCGACCTAGTATCTAACTCTGCCCTCGGTGTGTAGAGAGGGTAGGGGGGGGGGCAAATAAATAGGAACTAATTGCATAGAAATTCACACCAGGTATATATTAACTTGAAATAAACGTAGAAAGGGTTGATATGCCGTAAAATACGTCGTATGATATGCCGTGTCCCTGATAAACCGCCCTCTTAAGTAAGACACTTTATCAAATCTCCAATACTAAGGATTACTACGATACGATCCCATTGATTACTGTACACGCAATAACGCTTATCCCCGAGTGGCTTCCGGGCCTTGATAAGTGGTGACCACTATGTAAAAAAAAAACAAAGACAAATAATTTAAACTGTATTGACGAGTATAAGCAAGAAAAGAAAAACAAAAAAGAAAGAAGGATAGAAAGAAAGAAAAAAAGGAACGGCTTACCAACTACAAGTAACTCATCTGCGTAGGTTTTTACAGCGACGCGGTCACATTGTTGAATGAGAAAAAACTGCACCCATGTCGCGCGAATGAGGTGGTCGTGATGGCAACACTACAACAAATTCGATAGAGCGGCTCGAATACGCACTACCTACATAAGACTATGACAATAAAATAAGTCAACCGTGAAGAGATGAAGGAAGCACAGCAAACGCATGTTAAAAACACCTTTTTAAAAAAAAAAAATGGAGAGAGAGCGTAGTATGATAAGAAATAGTGTTTCTTTTTAGAATCATTATTTTATCATAGGGATGCCTATCAAGGCCAAATAACCACTCGAGGACAAGAGTTCATCTTAATCAGTGTCAGGGGGACGGTGAGACAAAACTGTCAATAGTGTTTCTTTTTAGAATCATTATTTTATCATAGGGATGCCTATCAAGGCCAAATAACCACTCGGGGATAAGAGTTCATCTTAATCAGTGTCAGGGGGACGGTGAGACAAAACTGTCAATAGTGTTTCTTTTTAGAATCATTATTTTTTCATAGGGATGCCTATCAAGGCCAACTAACCACTCGAGGATAAGAGTTCATCTTAATCAGTGTCAGAGGGAGGGTGAGACAAAACTGTCAATAGTGTTTCTTTTTAGAATCGTTATTTTATCATAGGGATGCCTATCAAGGCCAAATAACCACTCGAGGATAAGAGTTCATCTTAATCAGTGTCAGAGGGAGGGTGAGACAAAACTGTCAATAGTGTTTCTTTTTAGAATCATTATTTTATCATAGGGATACCTATCAAGGAAAAATAACCACTCGAGGATAAGAGTTCATCTTAATCAGTGTCAGAAGGACGGTGAGACAAAACTGTCAATATTGTTTCTTTTTAGAATCATTATTTTATTATAGGGATGCCTATCAAGGCCAAATAACCACTCGGGGATAAGGGTTCATCTTAATCAGTGCCAGGGGGACGGTGAGACAAAACTGTCAATAGTGTTTCTTTTTAGAATCATTATTTTATCATAGGGATGCCTATCAAGGCCAAATAACCACTCGAGGATAAGAGTTCATCTTAATCAGTGTCAGGGGGACGGTGAGACAAAACTGTCAATAGTGTTTCTTTTTAGAATCGTTATTTTTTCATAGGGATGTCTATCAAGGCCAAATAACCACTCGAGGATAAGAGTTCATCTTAATCAGTGTCAGGGGGACGGTGAGACAAAACTGTCAATAGTGTTTCTTTTTAGAATCATTATTTTATCATAGGGATGCCTATCAAGGCCAAATAACCACTCGAGGATAAGAGTTCATCTTAATCAGTGTCAGAGGGAGGGTGAGACAAAACTGTCAATAGTGTTTCTTTTTAGAATCATTATTTTATTATAGGGATACCTATCAAGGAAAAATAACCACTCGAGGATAAGAGTTCATCTTAATCAGTGTCAGAAGGACGGTGAGACAAAACTGTCAATAGTGTTTCTTTTTAGAATCATTATTTTATTATAGGGATGCCTATCAAGGCCAAATAACCACTCGGGGATAAGGGTTCATCTTAATCAGTGCCAGGGGGACGGTGAGACAAAACTGTCAATAGTGTTTCTTTTTAGAATCATTATTTTATCATAGGGAAGCCTATCAAGGCCAAATAACCACTCGAGGATAAGAGTTCATCTTAATCAGTATCAGAGGGATGGTGAGACAAAACTATCAATAGTGTTTCTTATTAGAATTATTATTTTATCATAGGGATACCTATCAAGGCCAAATAACCACTCGAGGATAAGAGTTCATCTTAATCAGTGTCAGGGGGACGGTGAGACAAAACTGTCAATAGTGTTTCTTTTTAGAATCGTTATTTTATCATAGGGATGCCTATCAAGGCCAAATAACCACTCGAGGATAAGAGTTCATCTTAATCAGTGTCAGGGGGACGGTGAGACAAAACTGTCAATAGTGTTTCTTTTTTGAATCATTATTTTATCATAGGGATGCCTATCAAGGCAAAATAACCACTCGAGGATAAGAGTTCATCTTAATCAGTGTCAGAAGGACGGTGAGACAAAACTGTGATGATCGGTAATGGTAGAACGCAAGACGTTGCACGCAGGGTTTAATTATTTAAGAAAACGGCTCAATAAAAACTTGTTTACATTAGCCTTGAAAACAAACATATTATAATAATCTGGGAAGCAGCTTCGCAATATTGTGTTCCACAGATGGGTAGTTTTAGGAAATAAAAAACTTTACTCATGGAAGTTTTGTTTAATTTGTGCTCGAGGAAGTGGCGTATTGTAATAATTTTATATGAAGGACCCGCGGCGCAACTTTTATGTGCTAAATAATAATTAGTTCTAGGTGACAGTCTTTTGGGGGTTGAAGGTTCAATTCTCATACGGGCAATGTTAAAAATCCTAAAAAAAAAAAAAGTGACTTAAAATCACTACCAGGTTAGGACTGGTCAGGACTGGTGGAACAAGGGCAAACTCTATGGGTTAAATAAAGGGTTCCGTTCGAAATTTTGTAAAAAAAAGTCACAAGTTTAGCAAAACGCAACTGAAGAAAGTCGGAAGTTAAATCGGCCGAAACGTTGTGAGAATATCATCTAAAAGGAGAACAGTAATCTGAGTAATACAGATAATATAAATAAATTCAATGATTTAAAAAGATTTATTTTACGAATTATTTTTTAATTTTTATTTATATTATTTTATTTTATTTATTATTTATTTATTTACTTTTTTTATTTTGTTTATTTATTTTTATTTATTGTTTATTTACATTTTATTTTTATTTTATTTATTTATTTTTATTTATTTACTTTTATATTTATTATTTATTTATTTATTTTTACGGGAAGTTGGCGAATTCAAAACCCATTATTTTCACAGTTTAGTTAATAATGTTAGGAAACGTATAAATCTGCAAATTCCCTGTAGCTATGAATCTAACAGCAATATTAGTTTGGTTCTACTTATTTATTTGAAGGAGGAGGTAAAAGTAGAACTGCTCAAAGACACTTCCATTGATTATTATGGCAGAATTAATAAAAGAACAAAAAGAAGAAATGAAGAAGAAGAAAATATATTAAGAAGGAGGAGAAGAAGAAAAAGAAAGAGGAGTTGAAAAGATGAAAAAGATAGAAAACAGAAGAAAAAGAAGAAGAACAACAACAAGTAAAAGAAAACGAAGAAGAAGAAAAATTGAGCTACCAATATCTAAATGTATGTATGTATGTATGTATGTATGTATGTATTATGTATGTATGTATGTTTGCATGTCTGCCTAAAACTTTCGACAGAGGCGACGGATTTTCACAAGATCAGATGGCAGCCATTCTCTTAATGATGTTATCGCAAGTTACAGCACTTATCTTAGATACGCCACCAGACTAGATGTATTCTTGCCTTGAAATCCAGTAAAACCGAGAGACGAAAATAAAGATAAACCATAACAGTTAAATTGCCATTTGAGTGGAGCAAAGTTAATGCTCTTCACTTCTTTGCTAACGCGAGGTTTGAAAGGTAGAGAAGAATCTTGACTGAACACTCGGATATTTATTTATCTCGTATAGAAATCAAGAGTTATCTCCCCTTGGTTTCTTAGAAATTATTTACTAAATATGAAAATAAAATAGAACTGTTCATACATGACTGACCAGACCGACGTAAAACCGACGGTATCATTTTGGTTTGACGATCTTTTGTAACACTATTATAAGTAGATATTATGCTATAACATGCATCACAAGTTAAATAAAGATAAATAAAAAATTTCAAAACAGTTTCTACACAAACTATTATAAATTATTTTATTCAAATAATTTAAACTAGCGGGACCTGTGGAAATTCCAGGGTAGCATTTTTTATATATAATATATTGCTGCGGTGCATTATGTGGACGTGCCACATGAATAGAGACCCCCACGATATTATTGTAGTCCTTTTGTTAAAACTGTAAAAATTATTTATCTAAGTTAGAATATAAAATGTAAAAGTTATTTATCTAGTGTTAGAATCTGGTTATTACGGTTTATCTCCAATATCCTCATAGTAGTCTGTGACATATTTCCATTGTATGGACACCCGGCGCGAATGGAAGCCTCCCGATATCATTATACCATCTTTAGACAGGACAGATACTACCCTTGGATCCTAGCCAGAAAACCAAGAAGGTATATTTTAGTTCCACTTACGGCTCAAAGGAGACATCATTTTTTTTTTTTTTTTTCATTTTTTTTTTCTTTGTACATTGCGTTTTCGATGATCGGGAGATCCTATTTATTTAAAAGGAAGATAGAAGGTGATAACATACTAAGAACATTAAATTAGCGTATCTATATACTAATTTAATGTTCGTTGTAGTGTATCGCCTTCTTTTTTAATAAATAGGATCGCCCAATCAAATAATTTATAACCTGGAAACCGTGACATATGTACGTACATAGTTTAAAGTGTTGCGTTTGTTGGGAATACAGTAATTTATTTAGTAATGAGTAGTAAAACTACAAATCTAAAATACAAATAGGACAAAAGCAACTATCAGTGTCAACATAAACCTGTGGCGCAACGGATAAAGGTGCTAAATTAAGCAGTTCTAAATGATAATCTTCTGGTATTTATAGTTTCAATACTGAATGCGGACGAAATTAAGAATATAATTACGCGTTATTTAAGATTTCTATCTGATTATGGTTGACAGAACGAGGACAGGCTACCCCGAATAGTCCAAATAACCCAAATATTACCAAACGAAAATAACAAATAGCATCCTTAATTTTAGGCGTATAAAACGTGAACAACAAAAAGATATATTTTAAAGGGAGACAATTCTGACGCGAAAATTGTTTCCCTTAAACCCAGACAATTCGCATGAAAATCGCAAGTAATTGTTTGTTTGTTTGTTTTGTTTTGTTTTTTGTTTGTTTGTTTTTGTTTGGGTTTTTTTTTTGTTTTTTTTGTTTTGTTTTTTTTTTTTTTTGCTTTTACTCACGTTCACCTTAGCAAGGTATATCACCACTTGGACTACTATTTGGGACGAGGCTTAGGAAAGATTAACAAGACATTAGTTTAAGTTACATCTAAACTTCTACATATCGGTATAAGGGAAGCAGGGAGCAGGTAGTAAATTCCAAAGTCTAGCTTTTCGAGGGAAGAAATTATTAGAGTAGAAAGCTTTCTGGCATTTAGAGACCTCAACAGTGAAGGGGTGATATTTTGTTGCTAAACGGGTTTGTCGGGGATATGGGTTCATCAGAGAGCACATTCCATTAAAATATTTGTAAAACAGGAACAGAGATGCAATGCATCATTTGAAGCTTAGTTGACAAAGTTGAACTTACGAGATTGAAACCCCTTTTTGGGGGGACTTTATCCAGTGGGGAGAGACTAGTGATAAACCGGCCCAGATGTGGCAACAACAGCACTCCATGCATGGGTCACTGGTGGCCTTGTAGAGGTAGCGGATACTCTCAGGTGGGAGTAGTGTTCTAGCACGACAGAAAAAACCCACCTCCTTTACAGCAGCTTCCGCAATGTTTAATATTTGCGTGTCAATTCCATATCTATCTTCCATGGACTCGTCAGGAATTTCTCAACCAGAAAAAAGAAACATAGCGATGCAACAAACAAAAATATAAAAAACAAAAACAAACAACTCACACACACACACACACACACACACACACACACACACGCACACACACACATATATATATATATATATATATATATATATATATATATATATATATATATATATATACCGTACTTTGGGTTAAATGCGCCAAATCCGGGTGTAATAGCGCCAACTTAAAAATAGTGCTCTTTATAAGAGCACTTTCAGCTAGTTGGTGCAATTAACCCGGACTTGGCGCAAATACCCCAAAGTACAGAATATATATATATATATATATATATATATATATATATATATATATATATATATATATATATGTGTGTGTGTGTGTGTGTGTATATGTATATATATATATATATATATATATTATTATTATTATTATTATTATTATTATTATTATTTATTTATTTATTTATTTATGTAAATACAGTCATATCTTGCTACGATGTTGCAGACCGTTTCAATCATTATTAATCTCGTCAGGCAAGAGGATTTAAAAATCCAAACGTTGAAAAAAGGGTTCAAGACCATTTTCACTTTAAGAGGAGAGAAAATATATTTCGCCATGATTAATAGATTTAAAGTTAATTATAAAAATTAAATTTCAGTTAAAGAAGGTTGAGGGGTAAAAAGATATTATTACGGAAAGTGGTAAGCGGGGGAGGGTACTATAATAAAAAAAAAATAAAACTATAGAATGGGGTATGGATTTACTAAGAAGGAGAAATGGAGAAGGAAGGGTGAAAACCGTTGACATGTAACAATAGAAGGTGTCAGGAAGACAATATTTAAGTCATTTAAGAGTGTATTTAAGAGTAATAATGTATTTATTTATTATTTTTATATGCATTAGTTTTTTATTGTAATTCATAATTATTATTATTTACTTATTTCATGTCTTTTATTTTCTTTATTAAACTTATTAAGCGTTTTATTTATTTAAGTTTGAAGCATGAATCTAAAAAAAATTGGGGAGAGGAGTTTCCAAAGAATTTTAAAATTCATCTAAGGTTACCGTTAATCTCTACAGGTTGATAGTCTTTTATCAAATTTTATAGTGTATTTTTAAGAACTTAATTTATCCTTATGAAAACGTCATTTCTTCTTAATATTTTGTATATCTTTTGGAAGTATACTTTGAACTATATTATTAGTTGGCTTGGTGTAATTATGGAAAATTGGTATTTTGGGCTTATCTAGTTGTTAGTGGTAGATTTAAACAAATGGGTTACTTAATTAATTACTTAATTATATGGGTGTATTAGGCATATTACTCATACGTGTATATATATATATATATATATATATATATATATATATATATATATATATATATATATATATAGCATGTCCAGGGGTGATGAAAAAAATCCAGTAAAGTGCTCGATCGTTGATGTGACAGCTTTGTCGCCGAAGAGATTATACCGATTTTCCACAGTATATTATTACTGTTTTCGGTGTATCGAAACCAATGGTACGACCTTGAAATATGTATATATAGTGTCATAATAAATATTGTATATATATATATATATATATATATATATATATATATATATATATTGTGTACAGAAAGTTGTTAGTTGAGACAGATCATTGGTACCGTCGGTTTCAAGCCCGATAATAAGGCCCGTTTAAGGTATCCTTATCAAGCTCTCTTCAGCCAATATTCGTCTATCTTATAACCGGAAGTGTGAAGTATATATACCTCGCGAGTTCACGTTTAAATCTCGTTTTGTTAAATCCCTCCCCCCTAATTTTAAACTTTGAATTATTTAAATTTAAGATCTAATTTCGAAAAAAATTTCTTTATATAAATCGATTTTAATTTGAACCCAATTTAATTTTAAAATCTCTTTTCTTATGTATAAAAAACTTTAAAATCTGTATTGGTATCGGTTAAAAACTTTAAAATTCGTTTAATTATATCGAATTACGTTTAAAAATTTCCAAAAATACGTTTAAAGTTTAAAAAAATATTTTTAATTATATCGAATCACGTTTAAAAATTTCGAAATACTTTTAAAAATTATTTTTTAAAAATCTAAATCTTTCAAGGTTTGGAGAAGTGAGTATTTATCTATCCTAAGTGATTTCCCTAGTTTATTAACATTATTATATTTTTCTATAGTTTTAAATTCGGATTAATGAAAAGAATAACACTTAGATGTTGTTGTTTATATATATATATATATATATATATATATATATATATATATATATATATATATATATATATATATATATATGTATGTATGTAATAAAGAAAAAAAATTGTAAATACAAAATTGATTAGTCGGTAAACTTGGATTTAATCGCAATTATATTATAGATTTTAAATTAATGTATTTTATAAAAAAAAAATTGAATTATATTTTATAAATGTAATTTATAATCTATTTCGAATTTAAAACTACGAAAGTAAAACTGTAGTATTCAAAGAGCTAGACGTGACACGCTATAAAGCGATTAAAAATACAAAAAATTAAATAAATTAAGATAAACGTATTACGTTCATGCAAAAATAATGTTATTAGTTTTGCACCAACCTATTACAAAATGTATAAAAAAAATTTAATTTTAACCTATTTTTTATCTCGTAAAAAAATCTTAACTGGCCAAACCTCCATAAAAGAACGCCCGTAAAAAATCCAATCGTTTTAGGTCCCTAGCGCCGCTCTGCGACTTTTAGTTTCGGAGGAGATAGAGTTTGAAAATATGGAGACAGACAAACAGACCGACAGACAGGCCGACAGACAGACATGTAGCTGTGTGTATATATATATACATATATATATATATATATATATATATATATATATATATATATATATATATATATACTAGCAGGGGTGCCCGGCGTAGGTGTATGCTGTGCAAAAAAAGCAAAAAACAAAAAAAATGGTTAATTTTTTAAAACTTTGACCCCTATTATGACCCCTTAAAATTTATAGTTTCGGGCTCAAATCACTTTATTAAGTTAGACCCAGGTTCAAGGAACCTATATCTAAAATTTCAAGTGTCTAGACCCAAAATTGTCGGAGGAGTTTGGTAGAGTTCTTAAAGGTCAAATCGTTGAAATTTGACCCCTTAACAGCCAAATTTCTGGTTGACACCCGTCATATCGATTTTCCCAAATCTCAGTACCCTGTATTTCAAATTTCGAGTCTATAGACTAAAAATTGACAGAGTTATTGCGTAGGGAAATGTACACAGACAGACAGACAGACAGACAGACACGTTCACTTTTATAGATATATATAGATAGATAGATATATATTCTGTGCTGTGTGTGTGTGCGCGCGCGAGCGTGCGTATGAATAGCAGAAAATTTGTTGAAAACAAAACTTAATTCGTGGAAAATCAAAATGGGTTTCTGAAAATCCTATTACTAATTTCTCATCACGTAAAATTTTATTTGTTTTGAGTGCATCTTTGAACGCACCTATAAAACCATCATTCGTTCAATATTACAAAAACAAAATATTTTTAAAAAATCATCTCCGTGTGTATTTCTCATCTCTATATATAACTTTGGTAAATACACCTTAAATTATTTCGCTTATTAAGTGTGAAGGTCAGATGTCAACTGTGAGATTGTCAGAAAAACCCGAACTTTTCTAACATCCGGCATGATACAACGATAAAATATGTAAAAATTCTTTAGCAATACTTACATTGCTATAATTATTAACTTTATAATAAAGACCAATGTGTATCTATTCGAATTTTGCAAAAATTCAGCTTCCCTGGGGATTCCCTATATGCAGTGAAACGTGTAACAGTGCGCATATGACAATTATATGCAAATACTGAGCCATGTGCGAAATGACGTCACACTAAGGAAAATAAAGATATAAAAAGGAGAGATATGACTTTAGAGAAGACGATCACGTTAGAGACGAAGGTGATGTCACAACCCTAATGAGAAGTCGCGCGTGGCGAGCAAATGAGGAAATAAATGTCGTTGTTACAAAAAAAAGGAGACGAGTTATTACTTGCCCTATGTTCCTTGCGACGTAGACTCAGTCTACAATGGTTCATGTCCTGTGTGTAAACGTGTGTAACCTTACATACGTGCGTCCTTGAACAATTATATATATATATATATATATATATATATATATATATATATAGAGAGAGAGAGAGAGAGAGAGAGAGAGAGAGAGAGAGAGAGAGAGAGAGAGAGGACAGGCAGGCCGCTCGGCGTTTTCCGGTCGTAAAATAAGCTTAAATATGATATTTTAATTTATGGACATTCGTATTTATTATTATAGAGCCAATTCTCTATTGATTTTTTTTTACACAGTGATCTCCACTTATCAAGGCCCGGAAGCCACTCAGGGATAAGGGTTATTGCAAGTACATTACGTTGGTGTGGAGATTTGATGAAATGTTTACTTAAGGGGGCGGTTCATTAGGAATTTGTTAACGTTGGACTTGAAGACATCCAAGTTGTAGTCAGGTGGGAAGCAGGCAGACGGAACAGAGTTCCACAGGCGTGCAGTTCTAGGAAGGAAGCTTTGTTCATGGAATCCACGTTTTGATTTAGGCACAGATAAAGAGTGGGGGAAATTTTTCACAGTGGATTCAGCTAGACGGATGTTTTTCGTGAAAGACTGGCGAGGGGGGACGAGAGATTAGAGTTCAGACTAGCACCTGCCATGGAAATAACGATATATGATTATTATAATATTGTACCAAATATATAGTCGTCCAGTCGTAAAATACGTTTAAATATGATATTTTATTGCACGCAGATTTCGTATTTATTATTAGAACCAATTTTTTTACTGGTTATTATATTGTACCCAATATATAGCAATGATTTCAAAAGCTTAAAAAATTACTTCGGTGTTATCAGATAGAATAAAAACGAAACAATTTAGCGTAGGCAATGCGAGAATAACATCAAAGAACGCAAAGTTCAAATATTTCAAAATACAACCGCTAGAAACAACGCGCGGCTCTTTACAAACAGAATTCTTTCTCCAAATCTACAACATAGCAAGGAAAAAGAAAAAAAGAAACAACACACTGAAGATGGAGGATACTTCTGAAATACATTTGTGATAAATTTCAAATAAGTAAAATATTTGTTTATTTTCCTAATATTACGTTGTGATTTGGTTTTCAAGCACACTTGATGCGTATTTTATTTCAGTCAAATTAAAACAGGCGAGGTCCCATCATGAAACGAAAGTTTTAAAGTACTTGCAAATAAAATCTTCCTATACATTTTTCAATTCATGTAGTAATATATATGAGTTGTTAACGATAATACTGTACACACACACAATCATTCCCTATATATATGTAACTATACGTATTTACATAGCGTAGCTCTGAAAGCAGTGGACATGTTGACAGTATCAATAACTTATGGAGCAAACAGAAATTATGAGAATATGATTAATAGCGATTCCCCAATAAATTCCTCTTTATCTTTTTTCCATGCTTTCGTGACTCGCCTGAGCTCTAATCTATGGTCCCCCCCTTGTTGGACTTTCATAAAAACACTCGATTACCTACAACCACTATCAACACTTTCCTCCACTCTTTATATGTGCCTTAATCTAAACGCACATTTTATTACCAAAGTTTCTTCCTTAAAACTGCCCGCATATAAAACACTGTTCTGTTGGCTCGTTTCCCGAAAGTCCACCCAACTTACACCATTAACGATTTCTACACTACCTCCTTACATTCATTAACCCTTATCTACGAATGGTCTTCGAGCCTTGATAAATGGTGGCTCCCTTGTAAAAAATGTTAATCATCTATCAAACAGGAGCATAAGTCTGTTGTGAGAGTGTCTAATTCCGTTTGACAATGTAAGTATGCATCAAAACCTTATCTGGTCCACACAACTCCATATTGTATGAAGTATCACCGAGGTTATGCCATGGATGATAATTCTAAGACTATGTATCTGAGCAGGCTGAAATATTGCATGGTGGCTACTGTTATCATAGAACGTTTGACCCATACATCAAACTTGTAAATATATAGGATATTTTATGAGCACTAAAACAGTAAAAACAAAGGCACGAGAAAAGAGAAATTGGAATCAAAGGGATGATTGACATCATATAACGCGCGGTAATAAAAAAAAAACAGCCAACATATTAAGGTAAAGCTTTGAATACGGAAACAAACCTATATAGAAACAAATAAACCTATATAACAAACAAATAAACCTATATAATGCGCGCTTCAATCAGTAGACAGAAGAGAGGAGAGTAGAAGGTGGGCGGATTTCAGCGAGGACTCGTCACGACCGTCGCTTTCTGGCGTACTCCTTCTCTTCTGCCTCGTCTGTTTACATCGATCTGTTTTCTCGCAGGTGTTTAACCCCGGCACCTGTGCGGTCAACTACTTGACCTATTCACTTTCAGCAATGTCACTTTTGACAGGTCTGCCTCATCACCTGGTGGTTTAAGCCTGCAGATCGCTCTGCGCGTGCGTGTGTGTGTGTGTGTGTGTGTGTGTGTGTGTGTGTGTGTGTGTGTGTGTGTGTGTGTGCACAGTCGCAACACACGACATGACCAGACAGAAGTAAATTGAAATAGAAATACTATAAATCATATAGAAGGAACATCACACAAGCCCAAGATAACTGAAACTCCTAGAAATCCCATAAACTATTCTCTGCGTCCTCCCTCCCCCAAAAAAAGAATATCATACATGTGTTGGATAATCCAGATCCTCGGGAAGTGACCTCAAACAAGAGTCGGTTACCAGTCTGGATGCAAGGCCCGGGAGATGACGTCAAAGGGGGTAAATTCTGGGATTTAAAATCCTCGCTGGCGAGTTTGACCCATTTTCCACACTACAGGTTGGAATGTTGACGTTGGGCCAATAAAAAGGTATACAGAGAGAGTTCAGAATCGAGACAGCGACACGAGAGGGTGCTAGCAACACATTCTTCTCCACACACACACCCCACCTCCGCCACGCACGCCATCACCTTGTCAAAACTGCCATTTGAAAACAGAAAGGTTATATTTACAAATAAACAATAATTTGAAATAGATTGACCTCTAGAGTTTGACGACTCTTACGTAGAGGTCATTATAAAATGACGTGATTTTTAGGTAGAGTTTTGTGGAAAAGATACGATGATTTGATCAGTCAGAGATAGGAAGCCCTACTCCCCCTGACCTAAATCCATGTAATTACTTGCTCTGGGAGTACCTCAAAGAAAATGATCTGACAACAATCTTCAGATTCTGGCGGATTTGAAGGATAACATAAGGGGAATTCAGATGGATAACAACTAACATGATAGGACAAGTTATAGATAATTTAAACGTTCGCCAGGGAGATACTTAGATGGAACATATTACTAACTGTTAAAGGCAAACCATAGTATACAATCGTCTATTAATTAGATTAACAAAATTTTGCAAATAATTTGAGATCGCAAAGGAAATATGGCGCTTTTTTACCACCCTGTAGTTTTTTTATTGTTTGAATAACTAGCTGGCGCCCAGACGTTGTCCAGTCGTACAATACGCTTAAACATGATATTTTAATTTATGTATGTTGTGTATGTATTATTATAGACTCAATCCTCTATTAAATATTATGTATTACGAGGAAGAATTTGCCTGATGGACACATTCGCAAAAAATAAATAAATAAATAAATAAAAATAATTATGATGATTCATCAAATTTCGTCTGTGTTTGTTTACAGTATCACGTCAGCTGATATTTAGACTTGGCAATCTTAAAAATAGTCTTCCTTCTTTCATCTAAAATAGAAGAATTTTTACAAAGGAATATTTTACGTTACACCGGATGAAGTTACGCCGGTGTAACGTAAAATATTTCCCTATAAAAATTCTTTTTATCTATAAGAGAGAAAAGACTGTTTTTAAGATCGGATTTTTTCAACTTTCGATACTTATCGGATGAATTTCTGTACAAAACATAACTAAGAACACTGCCAGACATATAAATTAGTTTTGTGCGAAATTTGCAATCAGCTGTTTCGGAACCTATGACAAATGAACTCTCTCTCACACACACACACACACACACAAATGTCTTTTAGATAGATAGATAGATAGATAGATAGATAGATAGATAGATAGATAGATAGATAGATAGATCTTAACACAAATTTTGAAAGTAAAAAAAACTCTACATCTCCGAAGTCCTTGAAAATCAACGCACGTGCCGAAGCACGTGTTAATGTTAACGGATATGAGTTAGGGTCGAAACAATACGTATTGACCAAAATTCATAACATTCACACGGACGGGCTATTGTTGAAAGTAACCCGTAATAATGATCAAATTTCCTGCTTAACCAGTTTTGCACGGGAAACCAGTAATATAAAATTGTTCGAAGACGATTCAAGCAACATTAAACGAAACAACTTCTCCTGAACCATGACGCTCACGTAAGTTGTAATTATTTTAATCTATTTGTGTTAACTAGATGAAAAATCTATGTCGGGCTATAACTTATCTTAATTCTATTACGTCACATTATACTTTTTAATGCGAACTTCTAAATGGCCGTTTGTATTGGATTCGTATAGTTGATTCGAAACAACTTCTCATACGAATTTACGTTTAATTATAAAAAAAAAATCATTTTATATTTTTACCATTTCTCTTGCTTCAATTGGGGCAACACTCAATATTTATATGATATACAAGGTGCCTTCAATGAGTTTCCTGACTTTTTTGTTCAGGCATTTAAAATTGTCATAGACTCTTGAGAATTCAGTATGCTATTGTTTTACATCTTATGAGATAACTGACCAGTTTTAATGATTTCAGGTTCATATGAACAGCTACAGCAAGAATTGGAATACACCCTACTAAAGTCTTGTTGTCACAGCTGCTTAATTTTGAAAATGCAATATGGACGTGAGGACACTTTAGAAGGACGATATGCAATAAAAAGTTTAAACTTGGAAAAAATGCCACAGGAACGTTTGGAATGTTTCATACTGCTTTTGAAGCATCTTGTATGAATCGAGCATCAATTATTAAGTGGCATAAGAGATACGAGGAAAGCAGGGAGTTTTTGAGGAATTGTGAGAGTTGTGGAAGGAGTAAGGAAGTCAGAACAATAGAGTTGATTTGTCAGTTAAAGAATTTCATGGATAAGGACCGTCGTATGTCTACAGAGACAATACGTGCACAGTTTGATACCAGTTTGGGAATTGTATGCAAACTTATTCGCGAAGAACTGGAGATGCGGAAGATTTGTGCGAAGTTTGTCCCAAGGATCCTTAGAAAAGATCAGAAAGAAAGACGTTGTCATAGATATAGTCGAGCTGATCAATTCATATCCCGCAGTTCTTGGTGCTCTGGTGACCTGCGACGAAAACTAGATATACTGCTATGACCCAGAGCCTATGAGACAGAGTTCCCAGTGGAAGCATGCTGACTCTCCCAGACCCGAGAAGGCCAGACAGAGCAAATCTACCCAGAAAAGTATGATGATTCCTTTTTTGACAGCACGGGTATGATCTGTTGTCATCGGGTTCCCACTGGACAGACAGTCAAGGAATATTATGTTGAGATTTAAGGCAGCTCAGCAAGAGATTCCGTCGTAAGAGCCTAGCACTTTTCAAATCGGGTCAGTGGCATGTTCACCAGCACAATACACTAGTCCAAAACTTCATCCTTGTCACAGACTATTTGACCAAGATGTTCATCAAGACAGTTCCTCACCTTCCCTATAATTCACCTATAATTCAGAGCTTGCTCTCTGTGATTTAGTTTTTCCCTAAGCTCAAGGAAAACCTTAGAGGCTGTCGTTATGAGACAACTGAGGAGATGACAGAGGTTGTGATGAGGATCATTGACATGCTCACACAAGAGGACATCCATGGAGCCTTCCAGAAGTTGTTGAAACGGTACAAGTGCTGTTAAAACTCCCAATTTGGTGCCGTAAATGACCAGACCACCCAGCAAGGGTGGGTTTAAAGAAAAAAGAAACCGAACCTGGGGTCGATACCACGAAAAAAAAAGTAAAAACACAACGTTTTAAAAGGGTGCAACATAATTAAAAAAATAAATAAATAAATAATACCACGGAAAAAGAAAAAAAATACACGATCACAGAAATGCGAAGAAAAAAAAAGAACAAAAACAAAACAAAAAATTGAACACACACGCACACAGAGAACAAAAGATACAGGAAATAATAAAAAGAAAAAGAAGAAAAGGCCGATATGTCGTAAAAGAAATTCGTAGTAATGGAAAAAATAGTAAATAAGTCACCATGAGTAATTCATTGATAAATGAATTGGTCTGTTAAAACACACACACACACACACACATACACGCAAAAGCAGAGATTGTGTCACCCATTATTGTTTTGAAATTTGTAGAAGTGTCATTAGAAATGTGTGTCAATATGAAATCGTTTGGACAAATTGTTGAATTTAATCTGTCAATCAAAGAGGAATTTTTCAAAGGTCGCATGTACTCTCTGAAACAGCGTGTAAATTCTTTTTGGAAACGCATTTCGTGTTCATAGTTGAACTTTTCGGCTTTTTATTTTTTTGTGTTTTTCATTTGAATTTTTTTTTTTTTTTTTAAAGGGACAATTGTTTTGGACAGACTGTTGAATTGTTGTTTGTTACAGATGATTTTTTTTTTGTTGAAAAAAAAGTTATAACTGTTGCAAAATGTTTAAATGTATTATTAAGGTATTTTTTGAAAATGTTTTTATGATGTTGAACAAATATTGTAAATTGTCTTATGTAACTAAATGTTATGATTTTCACAGCAAGAATTCAAAGTTATCCGTAAATATACATTAGATTAAAATGATCTAGTAGAAAATAAGTTAAGACGTATGGTTGGCTTACAGATTCAGTTAGAATTTTAGAAGGGGGACAAAAATTAAAATTACGTAAACGGGTATTTGAAGAGTTTTTAGATGTGATAAGCCGTAAGAAAGGTGTTTTGTTTAAGCATTTGGTTTTGTTGGGGTTTTTTTTTTAGAGATCCTAAAAGTTTTTCTCCAAGAAAAGTGACTTGGTAGGGATTGATAAGCACAAGATGTGCCCCTATACGAGAAATTTGGGAGCCTGGTTAATTAAGTGCTTAAAATAAGCTGGTTGCACGTACCGACTCCAAGCAAGTGGTAAATTAGTCTTGGCTTAATTAATAAACAGGCGTTGGGAAGAATACGAAAATTCTTAAGGGGACCAGTAAACCGATGAGAGGTAGTCCCGAGGCAATCACATATAGCATAATGAAGTAAGAGACAGGCAAAAATATGCCGTAGATTACGTAAGAAAGATATAACTTTGTATTTTTTTAGAGATGCATGAATGTGGGGTATATCTGCTGGATCTTAGAAGCTGGTGAGAAAAAAGAAAAATCACAAAAAAATCGGGCTATTAGATAGTATTTAGAGCGCTATTAAGGTGTTGGGCGCGAAAAGTGTTAGTTAGTTAGGGGTGATATTTCTAAATCCTCGTCGAAGTTTCAAGAATCCAAGCAAGGAAATCCGAGTGAATCCGTATGAGAGAAAAAAAGGTATATCTTAAACTTCTGAAGCCAACCACAAAGATTTAAGTATATGAGCTTTGGTATGTCCCGTATAAGATACTTATAGAATAAGAAAAAAACAAAGCCATACTTGATAAGACTAACCATGCGGAAAGAGAGATCAGAACACTTTTGAGACGAAGGAAGTCGTCCATTTCGAGAAAGGTGTAAACCTCTAGTCTGCGGCATATGGGTGGCTGGAAAATAGCTGATGTGAATCATAGGTAAATACCCTACACCCAAAAAGTAAATGCCACAAAGATCAGAAAGGTTCTGATCTTATAAATAAATAAATAATTGTGAAGTCGGCCGTGAAGGGCTGACTGAAAGAGATTTTTTTTGTGTGTTTTTTTTAGCCTGATCTTTCTAGCCGTGTGGTTGTGTAGATGTAAAAAAATAAAAAATGTACTAAATTTAAAAATGAGTACATTTTTATTTTGTAAAATATGGAAGGGAGGGATGTTACATGATAAGGGCTGTCCCCTTTTCATGTAAGTATAAAAATGGAGAATTTAGTTTAAAATGGAAATGAGATGGCAATAGACAAATTCGAACCTCGTAATCTTGGTTTAGAAATAGATTACGTGTGAGAATTTAAAAACGTAAAACAAAACATTTGTTTAGAAATAGATAAATATTTCAAGAAAAGAATGTGAGCTGTCAAGTTTATTATGAAATTTTAAATTGAAAGAATGCAGCTTATAAGATAATGTTTTAACATATTGAATATAGGTTAAAATTCCTTTTGTAGAAATAGGAAAAGTTTGGACACGTATGTCCAGGAAACGTGAAAGAATGCACATGTTTTAACAAGGAAAAAATGTGAGACTTTGAATTCTTGGTGATGGAACGGCCGGTCGTGAAGAATAAACCATCAAGTGTTTTTGTAAAGCTCGTCTTGTGTATTATGTTTCTTATACAAAGGTAAAGTCCAATTGTATTATATATTTGTGTTATATGTATTTACATACACGTCTCAATATCATCATGTCTACACAATGTCCGAACTGTCTGAACACTATATCATGTCTTCACTCTAAGAGTTTCTTCTTCTACACATCTAAGGAAGGAATGAACAATAATCTATCAAAGTCTCTTCCAACATATCTCTCTAAGTCTCTCTTACAATAAAATGAACTTCTCTATCTCTCTCGGAGTCTTACAACATCCCTCACTGTAATAAGACTCTTCTAAGACTGTGCGTATAATAAGACTCTTTCTAAGAAATTCTCTCTAATCCTCTTTTAATAAGACCCCCTATGTAACAGTGCATTGCACTCGGAGGAGATTACTTCGAAGGCGTTCGAGTTTCATGTGTGTACTATCAATAAAAGTGCCCATACGAAAAAAGTCTGGAAACTTATTGAAGGCACCTCCTACATATATATCCGAGTGTTCCATAAAATTTTCCTTTATCCTTTTTAGAGATTAAGTAAGTAAAAATGTAACAAACAATAATTTTCTGTTACTATTTAATCAGTATACTCTTATTGTATTCTCTTTATCTTACCAAATGCCAAAGCAAGAATTCATCTTTTTTTTTGTAACTTTTTTCCTCGCAATACAAAAAGTGATTTCTAATATTTATATCTAATCTAATAGACGGTTTCGCTTTGCGATGACATAATTATTCTACTCTTGAATTTATTTAGTCTTTGGATGTTTGTAATTTTTATCTCGATTTTTTTTTTTCGTTATGTACTGAATGTTTGTTAATGAAATCTAAAAAAATGCTCAGCTGATCTAGCCCCCGTACTTTCCAACTTCTACAATAAATGCCTTGCTGAATCTTGTTTTCCTAATAGCCAGAAGATGGAAACTGTGGTACTAGTGTACAGGAATTCTGGTGAAAGGATTGATCCTCTCAATTATCAGTCTCCTCCCCCTCTTTGCTAAAATCTTTGATACCTTTATTAATAAATCACTAGTCAACCACTTTGCAAAAGGAAATATTCTCTCTGACAAACAGTATGGATTTAGACAATGTCGTTCTACTGCAAATATTTTAACAGTTATCTTTGAACTGTATGGATAAGGCGGGCAAGCCACGGCTGTAGCCCTTAATATACGTAAGGCCTTTGACAAAGTCTGGCACGAAGGGCTGTTAATGAAAATTAAATGCTACGATATAACTGGACGGATAATAAATATAATTAGATCCTTCTTAGACAATAGGATCATCCAGGTTTTCATTTGTGAACGTATATCCAAGTAGCATAGCATTAATGCGGGTGTATCTCAAGGGTCAATCCCTGGACCACTGTTATTCCTGATATTCATAAATTCATAAACGACCTCCATATCGTGTACAAGACCGATATATATATATATATATATATATATATATATATATATATATATATATATATATATATATATATATATATGCTGATGATACAACGCTCTATAACATGCATGAGGGAAGAACAGATGTTCATAAATCTAAGACAATGGAAGAATCGTTGGAAAATGAGCTCCAGACTGTAGTGAAATGGGGCCAAAATGGATGGTAACATTTAATACGAGTAAAATTAACAATTACAAGACGCTTCTCCAACCTCCTCTATCCATGACAAATAACAATCTACCTGAGAATTCTTCTTTCAAGCTCTTCGACCTAACATTTGTGGACAATATGAATTGGAGCAAATACATTGAAGACATTGCAAAAGCTGTTGCAAAGAAGATGGGTTCCCTTTATCTAGCTAGAAGACTACTCTACAGGGCCACCTTTCGCCCATGCATGGAGTATTGTTGCTGTATCTGGGTCAGTGAATCTATCACTAGCCTCTCCCTCTTTGATAGGATCCAAAAAAGTTGCCAGTTTGTCAAATAAGCTCCAACCCCTGTACCATCGCTGCAATCTCTGTGCCTTTTTGTACAAATATTTTAATGGAATGTTTTTTTATGAACTCGTGTCCCTCGACGTACATATTCCCGACAAACACGCTTAGCAAGAAATTTTCACTGCTTCACTTTTGAGGTCCCTAAATGTCAAAATTTTTCTATTCTGATAGTTTCTTCCCTCGAACAGCTAGACTTTGGAATTCCCTTCCTACTACCTGCTTCTCTGGTTGTACTGATATGTAGATGTTTAAATGTAACGTAAACAAACATCTTAATCTTTTCTAGGCATGATCCCAAATAGTAGCCCTTACGTCCAAGTGACTATATGCCTTGTTAGGGTTGAACGTGAGTAAAAAGAAGAAATTATGACTTCCGATCTTGCTTGGATGGGTTTATCTATCTGTATACTCATGTCTCATAGAATCTTGAGACTTTCATTTTCCAGTACTGCTGCCGGTTTACGCTTGTACCATTTTTCTGTGTGGTCAAGAATCAATTGTCTGCATAATTCCCAGTGTACTGCATTTCCTACTTGATCGTGCCTATTTTTATATGGAGGGGGGCTAATTTGCCGTATTCACTTATTATGTGTTTTATTGTTTCGTCTCTTTGTCCGCAGAATCTACATTTGCTGTTTTCTTGTGTCTTGTCGATACTTGCTTTAATGTGGTTGGTTCTATTCGCATTATCTTCTGTGACTTGATTATGATTAGCCTTTTTTTTGTCGCCATGTCCAAATGTTTTTGTTAGCCTCATCTTTTGTCACTCTTATGAAACGTCCGTCTAGCTGTTTCTCTTTTCATTTTTGTTTTCTGTATTTTTCGGTTTTCAGTGTCTCTTGCTGCGGCAAGTATTCTTTCGGTGTTCTGCATTGTCTTTTAAACAATTCTTTTTTGTGTCATTTACACAGTCTTCTATACAAACCATTCCTCTTCTTCCGTCTTCCTTTAGAGCCAGTCAGTATCATCCTTTAAGTCTAGTGCATTTTGCATAGTCATGAGTTTGGGACTTTTGGTCGAGATGCCTCAGTTCTTCTTTGATCCAACCTTTAAACGGTCCCGAGTATCTTACTAGTGACAATTTTTATGTGTTTATAACTTTTTTAAGTTTCTACTATTTAGTTTCTAGGAGTTTTCTTGTTCTTCTGAGGTATTTCTTTCCAATTTTCTTTTTTTATATATGTGGATTTGATAGTGTCTGCTTCAACAGCTTCCAAATATTTGTAAATGTCATGTTCACCTAGAGCCGCAATCTCCGTTTGGTTGGGTAGAACTATACCTTCTGTTGCTTCCAGTTTTCATGATCAGCATTCCATTCGGATATCCTGGACGAAGATTCTGCTTGTGTTATTCCTTCTTGTTCTTTTGCAAACAGTTTCAGGTCATCCATGTACATTAGGTGGTTCATTCTTCCATCTGCTTTAGTACACTTGTATTCGGATTGGCATTTTCTTAGTATATTGTTATGGGGCATCATGGTTATGATGAACAGCAGTGATGATAGGAAGATATCTCTTTGTATTTTAATGGAAGATATCTCTTTGTATTTTAATCTGTTTTGTATTGTCCATCAGTCTTTATGTTATTGCATTTTCAATCAAATTGATAATCTTTCCTGGTATTTTGTACATTCTCAGGCATTCTATTATCCATGCTTGTGGGGTACTGTCATACGCTTTCTTGTTGTCGATGTATGCCTGGAGTTTTTTTTTTCTATTTTTTACTTCTTTCAGGATCCTTTGATCTACGTATAATAGGTCATGTGTTCCTCTTTTCTTTTTAGACATCTTTTCTGTTTCTTGGGGAGTAGTCTGCGGTTATGAAGGGAATGATAAATTTGTTCCCTCAATTATGCTGTATTTTCCACATTATTGGTAAACATGTCATACGACTAGTCGATGGGGATGGTTCCTTTTTCTGCGTCTTTTTGGTTATCAATTTCGACACGTCCACTTTGTAGATACATCTTTTTTAAAACCAGGATACATGAATACCGTCGTGACCTGGTGCCCTCCAGTTTTCCAGTTTTCGTAGGGTTATCTTGAGGGTTGCGTTGTTGATTTCATTCTCTGCCTCTTCTTTCAGCCATTCGGCATTTATATTATGATCTTGTCGTTCTCCCCATATCTGGCTCAAGTAGTGTTTTGTTTCTGTTGGTTCCGGTTGTTCTGTTCCTGTTTCTCCTCTATTCATATTCTGATAGAAATGGCTTTCATTATATGATAATATTTATCATATTATTATTATTATCATTATTATTATTATTATTATTATTATTATTTTATGTGTTTCAGATATTTAATGTGCTACCTTGTTTGGTTTCAAAGTGCTCGACTCAATTTGATTTCGGCCCAGTTGGAGAAGCTACAATCCAAAGGTTCGGATTCTGTGTTTAAAGCTGAACCAGAGTTGGTACGACCCAACAGTTGGCAGACCGTGCTAAAACCTCTACCGAAGTCGATCATAAATGACAGGAGATTTCTCCAACAAAGCGTCACGAAGGCGGTGGTTTCAGAAAGTGAAAAAATTTCCCGCCAAGTCTTAGCCCATCAAATCGAAGATGACCTCTTTTTTTACAGGAACGGTGGGTGACACAACTTTATTGGAAACATATATCTCTATGGATACTAAAATATTAATTTATTAAAAATAATTGTTGATCTCCGTTAAAGTGTTTAGAAAAAAATATTATTATTGATGGACATTTAGTAATGTTACGAGTTGTCGCACTTTAGTGGGTAAATCACTGTTTTTTGTGACTTTTTTTTTTACTATATTTACAAATAAATTGATTTCCCTGGTATTTGAAGTTTATGTGTTACAATTACCGAGCGATAAGAAGCTTGGATTCGAAGTATTGGAGTATTTGTGCCCGGAGTTCGAATCGTTTGATAGACAATTGCATCATCTCTGCTGATGGATATTAATGAAAATGAAACCACACACACACAGACACACACACACACACACACACATATATATATATATATATATATATATATATATATGTTGAAATGAAATGAACATAAACACATATGTATGTATGTATGTATGTATATATATATATATATAGATAGATAGATAGATAGATAGATAGATAGATAGGGGGTGTATACATACATATATATATACATATATATATATATATTGAAATTAAATGAAATGAACATGAAACACATGTATATATATATAGAGAGAGATAGAGATAGATAGATAGATAGATAGATAGAGATAGATAGATAGATAGATAGATAGATAGATAGATAGATATGGGGGTGTATACATACATACATATATATGCATGTATACATGTATGTGCATATATACATATATAAATTAAATAATTATGTATTCAAGAGTAAATCTTTAACAAAGCAAATTTCATCAAGATAAGAAAAAACAGCACTATCAATTCACATGATTATACCAGTATTCTAAGGTATTCTAAGGATTTGCTATATTATACAAATATTTTTCTTTAGAAGATTGTACTGGGACTTGATGCTACAGAAATGTTTACCTTGATGGATTTGTAAACACTTACCAGATTTTTGGAATCTGAAACTAAAGACTTCGGTGGAACTTGTATTATTTTATTCTATTTTATTTCTGAACTTCTTTAAACAACTTTCTAGTTTCATTTTCCTTACTTTCAGATTGCTATATTTTTACTTTTATTTTTATTGCTTTTATCTATGCATTTCTGTATCTTTTACTGTTCCTATTTTTCCCCCTTTTTCCACTTTCCCCTATATCTTCCCTATTTTCCTTTCTTCTTTTATTATTTAATTTTCTTTAATGATCCTAATTATTTCATAGTGACCTATATATTTTTTTAATATTACCTACATATGTACTACCCTTTTGATTTATCCTTATACGCTGTACTTATTTTTAATTACTATTTACCATGTTATCCTATTCCTTCTTTTTCATTTCATTTCTAAATATCATTAAGCCATTTTTCCCCCATATTTAAATTTTGCATTATTCTGGCCTTACTCCTCTTCTTATGAGAATACGATAATGGAAACCAATTATAATCATTCCACGTCTTTTTTTTTTTTTTTTTTTTGCATATATTCTAATGAACTTTTTTCGAAATCTTGTTATGCCGCCTCGTATTCCTTTAGAGATACTATTGACGATGTGCTATACATTCTAACATATTTTGCCCACACAGTCGACCCAAGGGATTTTTAACCGTTTATCAATGTTATACTTCGCATAATTTGTCCTGGGCATTTGCTCCTATGCGGCACATAGAGGTTTTGTACCAGCCTTCAAGTCACTTTTTGACCACCATCGCCAGGTTTTTCCTTGTCCACTTCTTTTGTAGTTTATTTTTATGTATTGCCTTAAATTCCTTTCTCCTTACTAGTTAGCTCTCTAGCAAGTTTTCAATTTTTGACATACCCTTTATAAGCTTTTTCTTACAGTTATAAAATTTAAGACTATTTTCTTTCACGCATTGTTTCCCAGTTATTAGTCCTTCTCCACCCTCTTTTCTTTTCACATATAAATTATCGACATTATTCTTTGAGTAAAAAGCTCCATTCATTATCATTGATTTTCAGCTCGTTTACTTTCCATTGAATAATACCCCCTCATGCCGAAATATAGCTATGAATCAAAGTATTTATTTCTGTGATGGTCCTGTTCCTGCATACTTTGTCTACCTGCGTCTTCAGAGCTTTTCTATCTAATTTTTAAACATGATCCAATCACGTCTTTTTCCTTTCACCATAACTCTTTCAGCCTTTCAAAAATCCCTCTCACTTCCTCGGTTTCTTCCAGCACCTCATCACCAGTTTCCCTCTTATTATCAATTACCTCGTTTCTTGTTTTCTCTCCATTTCTTGTCGCTTCATCCACATCTTCCACTTCATTCTCTATTCTTTTTTCCTCATTAATCAGCATATTTTCTTCGTTTTCCTTGTCATCCTCTATTACTTCTCCATTTATTTGTCTTTTTATGGCCTTCAATTCCAGCTCTGATAACCATCCACTCTTCCCTCTTGCTCTTGTTTGATCACACATGTAGTTACTCACTTAATGAACTTCTTCCCGTCAGTAGGATAGTTCCGCCGGGCTTACTGACTGTCACATGAGAAGGCCAAGTGTATGACTAGATTGTCAGAGGTTGTAGATTTGAGCGTGCCTTGAGAGTTCTTTATAGGAGAGTGGGAGCTCGTCTCAACTTCCACCCTCGGCAATAGGACATTATGTGTACTCATTAAGAGTTCTAACATAGGTCATCGTCATAGATTACTCACTGACAACAACTGGTGGTGTTTCCTGGAGTCTAGGTAACAAGTCTCTCCAGATTTCGATAACCTTTGAAAGTGAATTTGCATTATCACAACAGCCGTTTATCATTGACTTCTCGCTGGCAACCACCATAAACTTTCACTGGAATTTGAATGGCAACAAGCCTGCCCCCCAAGTCCCATTCCTTTTCGCACTTATCCAGTGGAGGTCTTGTTAGTCCTTTCTCTTCTCGGTCTTTCTTTTCTTCTGCTTCTTCTTCTACTTATTATTATTATTATTATTATTATTATTATTATTATTATTAGTGTCATCTGTTTTGTATTATTGCCGTGCATTCTAGAGACATCCGTGGTCAACGTAACCCGACAATATTATTGTACTGCCTTTGCTTACATTGCAACATGGGTATCTGAGCACTTAAGATAATGCAGGTTATGGGGGTCTATCTTCAATACTTTTGTAGCCGTTTGTGAAATATTCCCATTCTACGGTTGTCCGGTGCGAACGCAAACCTCACGATAGTATTGAACCATTTTAAGATATTTCAATGCATTAATCTCCGCATTCAAGGGTTTTCCTTAATATTTTAGCCGTTTTCATTAGTGTTATCCGTTGTATCTTCTCAGTCACCCTTTGATTCCAATCTCTCCCATTCTTTTTTATTTTCGAAGTTTTTTGTTGGTATTGTTCCTAGTACTCATACTATTGTTATTGTTATCTTACTTTCTTCGTCTTTCATATACCCTTTTAACTCTCTTGCGAGTTCAATATATATGCTCCGTTTCTCTGTCTCTTGATTTTCATTTTGTGGCTCGCTGGAACAGCAAAATCTACAATCTAGCAGGACTTTTCTGTCTTGTTAACTAATGTAATATATTATTATTATTATTATTATTATTATTATTATTATTATTATTATTATTATTATTATTACAGGCGTGGATACGATCAGAGGAAATACATCTATTTCTCTGCATAGCATCTTCCTTTCCCCGAACCCTTCCTTAACCAATGAGATACAGAAATCTGGACTGTTGTCTATTGCTGCGATTAAACATTTATCTTCACGGTAAGTGTATCATCGGAACACGAGTAATATAAATCACATTCGAAATTTTTAAAAAATATATATCCTTCGTTTTCATTAGATGAATTATGGAAACTAGTTGACCTATGGAAATTCCATGGTGCTTTCTACATTAATTTATTGAATTTGCTGCTAATAATAATATTCATTTTGAAATACTAAATGTCCGTTACTGTAAATAATATTAAATATTAATATTCATATAAATAATATCATTTTTTTTTTTTTGCTATAATAAATGTCTGTAGGAGTTAATACTATCATTAAATAAGACTCTTTCTTCTGTAAAAAAAAAATATTGTCATTGATAGCGAATGCTTTCTTGGCGTAAATACCGTCGACTTGCCCGACAAACAGCAACATCCCACGCCTTCAGTGTAGAGGTCCCCGGACGCTGTCTTCCAATTGAATCGTTTTCACCTCTGCTAGATTTTTAATGCTCTCCCGATTTCTTGTTTCCCCGACTGTACTAACATCCAGAAATATAAGAGCAAAGTGAACAAGCTGCTCAACTCCCTAAGAGTGTCTCTGAAAACATGCTCCCTAATCCACAGTAGCTCCTTACATCTTAGTAGCAATACGCCTTATTTAGTGTGAATATGAGTGAATAAAATTAATATTTAAATATATAAATCAAATACGTATATTTTATATCAATTAATTTATTTACTTAAAATTGTAACGATTTGGTTATTTTGAAGAAATTATTCTTTTGACTAAGTAAAGTGATTGTGTTCATTTGTTATTTTGTAGCGAGAGTGTCTTAATCTGAAGTAAAAGAAAAATAAATAATAATAATATTTGTTTCGGAATCAGATTCGAGACCTTGCGAGATGTTCTCATATTCTCTAGTAGATATTGGCATGAGTTAGCCCAAGTTTGCCCTAGGAATGTTCACGATTACCAGCGATTATAGAAAGTAACGGTGGTTCAGTGGTTAACGACTCATACCAAGTCCGAAACCAGTTCGTTCCATAAAACGCACTTCCACTCAGGACGTTGGAAACCTTCATGTGGCTCTTCCCATGTATACCCAACGTTTTCTAGAAAAAATTCTGACTAGAGAAGTATCGGGAAAAGTATGACCCATCCAAGTCTTGTTCTCTTTCTTTAGGCCGTGACAGAGGTCATACTCAGAGAGTCTTAGCAACACTTACAGATCGCCCAGCTTGATAAAAGCTCAAAGTTCACCACTCGGGCAGTTTCGAGTGAAATCTTGTCAGCGTCTAATGTCCCATGTCGCACCACTGCTGTACTTATGTGTAGATGGTCCCTCACTTGGTTCGACAGCGTGTATCTGTTATATAAAAAATTAGATGGATTCTCACTTCGTTCGGTGGCGTGTCTCTGCTGTATAAAAGAATGAATGAATTCTCTATATGGTTAGTGGACGTTCTTTGCTGTAACGTTTCAAAATGAAATCACAACAGACGACAACAATTTCAATTAGATAAATATATCTTTGGGGAACTTTAAGGAAAATTTACAGAAGGACAATCTCCAAAAAGAAAAAAAAACTAGAACATAACAATCGAAACCATGTACAAAACATACAATGAACATATGATTTGCTCCTTTCTTCTTCTTCTTCTTCTTCTTCTTCTTCTTCTTTTTCTTCTTCTTCTTCTGTTGTCGTCGTCGTCGTCGTTGTTGTTGTTGTTGTTGTTGTTGTTGTTGTTGTTGTTCGTCAATGCTATTAACACCGACGTTATTAGAAATGTTGGGAGAGAAAATAGATAAAATGACAGCGTTAAGCTCGCGCACTGTCAACTTTGGGTCGTCGCATCTATGTTGTTGTCTGGGTTAAATGCCTCACTTCGTAAGGGAACAATCTTTTCAAGATAAAACGTTTTCTTTGGATTCACAACTCATGATTCAGTTCGACCGAGATTTCAGATTTCACTTCTCGGTGATATATTTTGTCGTTAACTATCCCTGGGGAGGGGGTGTCCCTTTTATTCATCTTCTCCGATGTTTTTTTTTTTTTGCCCCAGTTGTATATCTTATACTCAGTTAAGTGGTTGGGTTCGGGCGAATTCCCCCTTATCATAAACCAATCAGAGAGTTCCACCTCATCTTCGACTTTCAACTATTGGTCCGTCCCAATCAACAAGTGTACTTACATTTTACTGCAAACTTCCCCGATTCGCACGGAACAAGCCCCGGGTTAATTTAGATGTCATTCTTGATACCACCCTTTGACATCAGCGGGGACTGGGTTTTAACCATAAAAACTTTCTCTGCGCCTAGATTTAGAATTTGCGAGCCAAAAAAACAACTGCTGGTTTTCACCCATCTTCGGATTCATACGATGATGATGATGATGATGATGATGATGATGATGATGATGATGATGATGATGATGGTGGTGGTGGTGGTGGTGGTGGTGGTGGTGGTGGTGGTGGTGATGATGATGATGATGATGATGACCAAGTTCGAATATAACGTAAGCCTCAAGAATATATTTACTGCATGCGTGTTTTAAGTAACCATCATAGAATAATAACATTAAAAACATGACAAATATTTCCTAAACTAAGTAATCTTTTTTTTTTTTTGATAATACGCAAGAAAATTTAGATATGGCCGCATTGCGAATTTCTTCAAAATTATTATTATTATTATTATTATTATTATTATTATTATTATTATTATTATTATTGTATAAAAACATGATTTCTAATATTTTTTGTCAAGAAAAACAATACGTAAATACATCCACCGTAGTTATTCTCTTATGCAAATATTCGGTAGCGTTTTTGTTTGTTGGCTTGTTTGGTTTATTTTGTTTTGTTTTTAACAAAATTTCACAAATATTTTCTTCATACTAGCTATGAACCAATAGAAGCTGCGTAAAATTGGAAATTGACATATTTAGGTACTGCTTGAACACCGCGGAAAAAATGGGCACACGCTAATGTTGTTAATAATATATATATATATATATATATATATATATATATATATATATATATATATATATATATATAGGGATCAAGACAAGAAGGATCGAAAGACCGAGGGAAGAAAGCACTAACCAAGCCTTCACTGGATGAGTTCGAAGAGGTTGGGACATTGAGGAGACTTATTGTCACTCAAATTCTAGCGAAAAGCAATATCCGCTACCAACGAGAAATCAATGGTGAACGGTTGTTGCAATGACACAAATTAATTTGCAAAACGTATCAAAAGAAGTCGAGAGTACTAGAAATCTGTGCAGACTTGTTATCACTCAGACTCCAGGAAACACCATACGTTGTTCTCAAAGAGAATTCTTTGATGATGGCCTGTGTAACTACTCCTAGTGAGTGTATAATAATATAATGGTCGTAGGCAGCGAAAAGTCAATTTTAAGCGGCTGTTGTGATAATGCAGATACATTTGCAAACGTTCTGGAAAGCGGTGAAGAGTTCTGGAAACTTGGGGGTACTTGTTGTCATCCAGTTTCCAGGGACCACTGCCTATCATTACCAGTAATAAAGACCTGCGTGAATCTCCTAGTGAGTATTCCTAGTCCCAATACTACTACTACTACTACTATTACAAATAATAATAATAATAATAATAATAATAATAATAATAATAATAATAATAATAATAGGCAGAAAAGTTGATTAATCCGTGGATTAAATAAAGGGTTCCATTCGAAATTCTATTCAAATTCCGAATTCTATAGAAACAAATTCCTGAGTTCGATAAGATATACTTGAAGAAAATCGGAGGTTATATCGACTGAAACGCTGTGAAACTCAAAATGGGAAAAGTAATCCAGAAGAATAAAAAAAATCACATCATAAATCATCATCTTAAAACTTGTGAGAATCAGGGGTTTGTGAGGACAATGAGACATGACGACGACGACGATGATGACGACGACGACGACGATGATGACGACGACGATGATGACGATGATGATGATGATGATTATGATGATGATGATGACGACGACTATTATGACTATGTTGATGATGAAGATAAAGAAGAAGTACATGTTTTGTTTTTATTGCTGTTGTTGTGAATGATGACGATGAGGGGGCGGATTTTGTTAAAGCACAAAAGTAATTTGAGGATTTTCACAACCTTCAATAAAACATTCACATAAAGAACTCGTCTATATACGACCGCAGCAAATAATTATCCTTTTTTCTCACTGCATATAAAGAAATCGAACAAACCTTGCGTGAACTAACTTTATTTCTAAAACTTTTCATACGTGAAACAAAATACTATGCAGCTACCTCCCAACTGACTACAACATGCTCGTCTTCAAGTCTAATGTAAACAAATATTTGTTGAGTCGCCCCTTTAAATAATCAAACGCTGCAAATTCAAACAATCGTTGAAAATACTTCCATGCCATTGTCCCTTTATCATTGTGTGGTTTATATGGCTTGATTAGCGACCATCCATTAGTAGCAAAAAAATGACTGGAAAATAACCTTGCTTTGACGACGAGGAAAATATGTGTGCTCTACCATTGTTGTTAACTTTGGCTACTATCTTACATGTTGAATGCTGTTTCGCGAATCAAATATGTTTATTTGAAGAATTGCTTTATACTTTTATCATTGTTTTCAGTTTGAGCCTGAGTGAAGACCAACTGCGTCTCCTGCCGAGAATGAAATCAGTTCCACAACCCAAATTTCCTTGTCCATTCAAACTTCCTCTTTGCAACCATGGAGATAAGTACCGCACAGCTGATGGGTCTTGTAATAACCTGAAGAATCCTATATGGGGAAAGGCCGGCACGCCTCTGCAACGGTTCCTTTCACCATTGTATGACGATGGTAATAACTCCTCTTCCTCTCTCTTTATATATATATATATATATATATATATATATATATATATATATATATATATATATATATATATATATTAAGTAATGTGATTTATAATTTAAAAATTTTAAAAATTTTAAAAATTTAAAAATCAAAATTTAATTAAATTAAAAATCAGTTTCATAAGAAGGAACAACAACAAAGTCAATTATCTGTACGATCGTTTCGGAAATCCGTGCTTTTTATTTGTGGTATACATGAAGTCACGTAGAACAATTATACATAGTTTTTTTGGTAAGCACGGTCTCCTCATCAGCAAATTTAGGAGGATTTTTATTGAATTGAAAAGACACCAAAAATAAACCTAGCATTAAAAGTAAGGCAGATGAATCTGAAAAATTGAAGCAAAAGGTTTGGATTTAAAATTTATAAGAAAATTAATAAGAAAATTGGTATAGGTTAGAGATGGAAATGAGTAGAAAAAATATATATTTTTTTGAATTTACATAATAAATTTGATTTAAAAATATATAGATATATAATTACCTTTTGGTTTTTCTTTTTTTGAAATCAGGAACTGTATTTAAAGTAGTCATTTAGATGTTTGCTATAGCTTTTTATTTTATTGAATGATGAATTTTAAAAGGGCGACGCTCGTGCAGTAAATTGTTTCCGTTAGCGTATTTTGATTTAAAGACGCTACAGTTAATATCTATAGAGAGAGAGTATTTATTTTGCAAGTTTTTAAGGGGAGATAATTGTCATGGCTTTATTTATTATTTGATTTACGAGTCTAAGGGCGGTAATTGGTTTAACTTAATTTATTTAAAAAAAAATCAATTTTAATAATGAGTAATTTTTAATGATTTAAGGTGGTTTATATTTATTAAATTTAAACCAACGTTTATGATTACATGATAGAAGCTCGTGTCTTGAATTTACTAGTTTGGTTGTGCTTTTTATATCTTCATATTTTAAAATTTTTAGGGTTTCTTTTGTACATAATGTACAAAATTTATCTCCTGGTTTATATGATTTGCAAGTCTCAATTATTTGCCATTTTAAGTTGAAAGAAATATTGCTATTTTTTAGTTGCCAAATATAGTTGGATAGAGTAGTTTGGTTTGATAGAGAGTTATTTTTAAAAGAATGTTTGTGCGTTGAAATTCTATGTTTTATTGGGCCAGATGTGGAACCAATATATATTACCTCTTGATTATTATGATTATTTTCCGTTAGGTCTATTGTTGGATTATAATGTGGTGGGTTGGTTAATAATTGATCGGTAGATTGATTTAAGTTGGTGTTATTATTTAATCTGGTAGTTGAGTTATGGCTGTTGATAGGTTCTTGTATATTTGGAGTTTTTGATACTGTGCAGCTATAGATAACATTTTTAATTTTACATGAGCCTTGTAGGGGACATTTATTTTTTCTTCTACAGTTACAGTCCGATGTATTTTGTATAGTTGCATTTTGTAGTTTATTAATTTTATTATTATTAGAGCTAATTATTTTCTGATGAAGGTTAGGCATAGTAGAGTAAGAGACTTTAATTGTGTTCTTATTGAAAATCTTATTATATCTATGGGGGGCTTTAAAGTTCTTATCTAATATTTTAAAAAATTCTCTAGCTATGTTTGTTTCTAGGTTTTTGGAATACGGGGGGTTGAACCATAGGATCTCCTTGTGTCTATTCTTACGTTTGCGGGTTTTAGTTTGTTGTTTATTTATATTATTATCTAATATTTGTAGTTTGGTTTTATCTTTTTTTGTCTCCTGGTTATTTTTCTTAACTCGTATACGGGAAGACATTGCCATATTATATGTTATTACGCTCTTAATAGGTTTATTTTTAATGCAGTTTATGTTTCTATCATTTTCATTTATGAATTTAATTTGTGAATTATATCCAGAGTTTTTAAGGGCTTCATTATAGTATTTTTCATTTTTGGTAAATATTGATTTAGTAGAAGACAGTCTAGAAATTCTTAGAGCGATATTGGGAACTATTGATTTTAATATTGATTTAGGGTGGTTTGATTGATTGTGGACATATAGAAGTGATTGGTTAGGTTTATGGTATGGTTCAAAGGTAGAATTTTCAAGATTTAAGGTTATGTCTAAGAAATTAACAATTTTTTTATTAGGGTCGATTTTTATACTAAGTCCATAATTTTTAAATAATTTATGTAGAGCTTTAATTGCATTTTCATAATTTTTATTAGTAGAATTCGTTATGAAAAGTGCATCATCTCTATATAGCCCTCCTTCAAGTTTGAATTGTTTATGGAGTATACAATGTATTTCATTTAAAAGGAAAAGGCCAACTAGATCAGTGACCTGAGTCGAGTCCGTTGATCCCATTAAAATGTTGAAGTGGTTAGGGGTATTTTTCCTGGTCCAATATTTATTATCAAATGTTATTAAAGACTGTCTAGTTTAGTTTCGTCTTGAGTTATATTAGTTAATTTTCGTGCCATTAATAGAGATTTATTAAGTAGGATAGGTGATATAGATTGGTCATATGATTCAATGTCAAAAGAAAGAAATTTAATATTATTTTTATTTTGAATATTAGAAAACCAGTCGATTACTTGGTTTGAAGATTGCCATAGTGGGTATTTTATTATGGATTTAATTTTGGGGATAATTCTATCTAATATGTTTTTACTAACCAGTCCTATATCTGATTTCGATGGGCAAATGAGTCTAATAGTAGGGTTGATATTGAAGCTGTGTTTGTGGTCTTTTAAAGTAAATCTCGGGGTACCTGGTACCGTTATTTCTGTGTATTTATCTATTTTAAGTTTAGTTAAAATGTTTTTTGCATCATTATTTATTTTATTTAGTGCTGATTTATTAGTAGTTTTATAATTTTTATTAAGTTCTTTATATATTAGATTTTTATATTGTATATAGTCCATTGTGTAGAAATTTCCAGTTTTATCTGCCGGTACTATGAGTTTATTTTGGTCGCTTGTAGAAATAGATTTTGAAAATTTATTTATTTTTTTAAGTGTTGGAGTGATATATTTTTTATTTTTCTTAAATTTAATATTTTTAATCAGGTTGATTAAGTCATTTTCAAAATTTTCAGTGTCTATGTTTCTCTTAGGGTTTTTGTATGTTTTTAGTCTGTAGTATTTCGCTGCTTTTCTTTCTTCATTGTCTTGTCTGAGGATGGTTTCTTTTATTTCTCCAGGTTGGTGGTGTATTGGTTCTGTGGTTTCACTTTTATATTATCAAAATGGTAGGCTTTCCATCTCAAGTTCCTTATAAATGTATTTATACTTGTAATTAAGCTGGTTATAAAGGTGTCTTTAGGGGGTATGGGGATGCATTTAGTTGATAATTGTATGTCCTTCTTATGAAACATATCTACAATTACGTATATAAACTCAACCTGTTATTGGGAGCTAATAATTTAAAGGAGATTAGAATAATAGTCTAAAGAGCTAAGTGTATTTTAACGTAATAGTGACATTACTAGTTTAATTAAAATACAGGAAATGCTCGTTGTAATTTAGATATATAATAAGCTCGATAGTTAAATGTCCTAGAGCTAATTCAATATTAAGTAATGTGATTTATAATTTAAAAATTATTTTCTGATGAAGGTTAGGCATGATATATATATATGTATGTATAATTATTTACTAAATTAATTATTAAATGCCTACATACACTAGTGTTTCACCCTTTCGGGAATCATCAGTGCGGAGTGTCACGATTAACGCCGGTCGAGAGTTTGAACACGGCAACGAACCATATCTAACTCCATTAGCAAGGACCAAATCCATTTGGCCACCATCAACCGCTAGAAATATCGTTTTGAAACCCAATTACAGGAGACTAAACCAGACCTTTTATTTTTAAGTGAAACTGGCATTTGGACAGACTATTTCCCTAGAAAAGTTTGCAGTTACAGGATACTCTATCTTAACTTCTAAATCTGACCCCCAAGATCGCCATGGGCATGGAATATGTGCCTATATTAAAGATAGCTTTCCATGTGGGAGGGACATCTCCAGGAAAGATCCTAACTTACCCTATATGTGCTTCCGGGTTGCTTTAGCTCACACTACTGCATTTATATTTACTCTCTATCGCCCCCACAACAGCGGAGTTTCTATCTTTCAAAGCATATCTGAGAAAATTGACCAAGTCCTATCTGCTTATCCTTCAGCTAACATTCACGTATGTGGTGACTTCAATGTTCACAACGTCGAATGGTTGACCCACTCAAACAAGACCGATGATGAGGGGAGGTTCTGTCATGATTTCTCCATTGCCTATGACCTCACTCAGATTGTTCAGGAACCCACCCGTGTGCCCGACAATGACGGCCAGTATGGTAGCCTACTAGACCTTTTTCTCACAACTTGCCCTGAACAATGTTCAGTTTCTGTTCTGTCGCCTCTTGGATCTTCCGACCACTCTGTTGTATCAATTAAGATAAAAATGAAATGTAATAAGTCCCCAGACGTACCTCTCCATCGTACAGTATATCGATACACTAAGGCTGACTGGGATAGCTTCCGTACATTTATATCTGATCTACCTCTGCATTCCATGTTTAAAAAGGATGTGTCCTCTATAGTATTAGACCTGACTGAATGGTTAATTGTAGGTATTGACCATTTCATACCCTCTAAAATGTTTCACCAAAAACCTAACAGCCAGCCATGGTTCTCTCCAGAATGTGCTGCTGCCATTGCGCACAGAAATCACTTTTTCCACTGCTTCAAACGTAATAGATGTATGAAAACTAAAGCCGTTTTCAGGACTGCCAGCACCCATTGTAAGAAAGTAATAAGGAACGCAAGAGAGTTGTATGCTCAATCTGTTAAGTCCAAAGTAGCTGAGCAGCGGCTTGGTTCCCACCAGTTTTGGCAAATATCAAACAGAATCCTGAACAGAAGCGTGCGCTCCATCCCAACTATTATCAATGGACCTGAGGTAATCTCGTCAGCATCAGACAAAGCCAAACTCTTTGTCAAGAACTTTGCAGCTAATTCTACCCTTTGCGACCAAGACCGCCAACCCCCAATATTTCCTCCTGTATCAGAAAACACGCTATGTGATATACGTATATCTGTACGTGATGTTGCCAAGCTAATCAAAAACCTTGATTCCAGTAAAGCAACTGGCCCTGACGGTATTCCAATTATAGTACTCAAAAAACTTCAACCTGAAATAGCGCCTATGCTTACAAAACTGTTTAAACGTTGTCTTAAGGAGAATAGTTTCCCATCTCCCTGAAAAATCTCATCAGTATGCCCTGTATTTAAGAATTCAGGTGATCGCTCATCCCCCTCTCAGTACAGGCCAATAAGTCTCCTGTGCGTCATGAGTAAGTTGCTAGAATCTATGTTAAATACAGAAGTAATCAACCATCTCAACAAAAATAACCTTCTTAGTGACACTCAATATGGTTTCCGTTCTGCTAGATCTACAGCAGATGTGCTTACAGTTATATCGCATAGGATTAGCAAATCTCTCGACGGTGGCAATCTTTCTAGGGAAATTGCTCTTGACATATCTAAGGCCTTTGATAGGGTATGGCATAAAGGTTTACTTCATAAGATTGCTAGTTATGGTATAGCTGGAAATGTCTTCTCAATTATTAAATCATTTCTTTCTGATAGGTTCATAAGAGTAGTAGTTGAGGGGCAAAAATCAGAAGCTCACAGTATTAATGCCGGTGTCCCTCAGGGGTCCATCCTGGGCCCAACTCTTTTCCTGATCTACATTAATTATCTTCCAAATCACATCCTTACATCATTTGTAGACATCTATGCTGACGACACTACCATTTATGGTTGCACATCTAAGACAGTAAACGAATAATTGAAGAGATAAAATAGGCTATGACGAGGGTCATTGACATGCTCACACTTCGAAGGGGGTTAGAGTTTCATGTGCGTAGTATCAATAAAATAGCCATGCGAAGTGTGGAAAATTATTTAAGGCACCTTATAGATTACGTAATTATTTGGATAAGTGATAATTAATTTTGTGAAGAGGCATCGAGTAAAATATAGTTATTTTCATTGGTTTTATTTATTTATTTTTATTGTTTTAAAAACATTGTCTACCCCGTTTTATTTTCAGGCATTTCTGACCCACGTACTAAAGCCGTGTCTGGTAATCCGTTGCCCAGTGCTCGGTTGGTGAGCACCTCAGTCCATGAATCAGACTCAAGCAATACATATCACCAAAATATATCGCACATGGTCATGCAGTGGGGCCAGTTCATCGATCATGATATTACCAGCACTCCCATAGGAAAAGGTAGGTTGTTTTGTATAGAGTATGGGGTATATAATTTACTTGGTTGAGAATAACAGAAAATGGTTGTCGCATTGTCGTAATATGCAGCATTAAGAATTTATTATATAATGTTAAATTGATTTTTTTATCCTTAATGCTGCAATATTTTAATATATTAATCTAATATATAAAACTCACTATGTCTGTGTGTGTGTCTGTCTCCGTTTTTCAATTTGTATCTCCTCCTAGACGGATGATCGACAGACGATGTGCAATAGCTCAAAAGATTGCATATAGGGTGCAGAATTTTAGTAGAGCTGTTTAATTGATTAAAACAATTGCTAAGGGATTCAAAAAGGGGTTCAAACTTGAAAGAAATGACCACTTAACGAGCATAGCGACAATGGCGTCGTTTGCGCATGCGCACAATTTGTAACATAGTTTATTTATTTTGTAAATTTACAAGTGTATGAAAGCAGTTGTCATCGATTACTAACACCAGTGTTGCGGGTTCGAGCTCCACCATTTCTTTCTTTCTTTTTTTTTTGAATTCCGATATTCTGGACTTTTAAATGTTACGTAATAATTATAAAAGAACACTTTTATATAAAAAAAAATATGGAAAAATGTCATATTCCAAATTATATAGGATATATTTTATATCGGCTTATTTGTTACATTTCAATAATCACGTAAATAGATCCAGTAATGCAATTCTGTATTGAATTCATTCCTAAACTATTTAACCGATCAATATGAATTTTAATTATGTGTATATGTCTGTATATTTGTATTATTTGAGTCGCTCCTAAATTAATTAACCGATCATTATCATATGTGTATATAATTATATATTTCTATGCATTGGATTCATATATGTCTGTATATTTTTATGTATTGGATTCACTCCTAAACTAATGAACAGATCATTATTAATTTTAAGGATGTGTATATGATTATATATTTCTATTATTGAATTCGCTCCAAAACTAATTAACCGATCATTATTAATTTTAATTGTGTGTATATGATTATATCTTTTTGTGTCTTGGATCAACTCCAAAACTAATTAACTGATCATTATGAATTATATGTAATGTATATGTTTGTATATGTCTACAGATGTCATATTCCAAATATCACATACAATGTTCACTTACTTGTGACGTACGTAAGTTATAAAAACTGTAAACCCCGTTAAATATTCGAGTAGTATAACTTATATCTAACAAATAATGTGCTTCTTCACTATAGCATCCAGATAAAAAATAAAAAATTCTTACTCCCTCATGTACAAAACATTTAGCAGGACAAAAAATTTCATAAAAGTATTGAGTTCTTTCATTTATAAATTAGAAAAAGGTACTTGTATAGTATCTTACACAAGAAATAAGGTACTTGTACAGAATAGTACCCATGTGAAAAACAGAGGAAACTTTACTTGCGACGTACATAAAAGTAATCAAAACCGAAAATCATGTAATATATTCGAGCAGTATGACATTTATATAAGAAAAAAGGTGCTTCTTTACTATAGCACTCTCATGTAAAAACAAACTCTCACCTGTGACACACGGAAAGTAAGCACAACAGAAAATTATGTAAAATTATCGAGTAGTGTCGTCTATATCTTAGAAATTACGTACTTGTACATTATCCTACCCAAGAAATAAGGTACTTGTGCAGTATAGTACTCATATGAATAAACAAAGAAAATCTTACCTGTGACATGCAGAAAAGTTAGCACACCAGAAAATTATGTAAATTATTTTAAATGTGTATTTTACATTACGCGCTCTAAGCGAGGAAATTTTTCTTCATATATATGCTGTAAATTTCCTGTTCTAGGGAACGTACAATTATCTCATACATATAATACCCGACCTAGGATAGGTAAAATATTCTTTTGTTCAAGATGGGAAATGATACATAGACATAAAAAAATTCCTCTATCCTAAGAATAACAGGTATGGTCAAAATTTTCCTTATACGGTCCCGAGCAACGCCGGGTGGCCTTGCTAGTTTATTATATTATTTTACTAGAATATTTGTCTTTTTCTTTTTCAGTTTTAACAACTAGTCCTTTTACTTTTCTAAGTTTTATCTTAATCATATTACTTTTCATGCTCGCGTTCTTCTATGTAATTACCATATAGATAATCATTGAAAAGAAGTTCGTTAACGCAGCTAGACATTTTGTCAGTCTCCATGTTGGATTTTCACATTTAAAAAAAATAATCAAATGCCTTTGATAGTCTGTAAGTTGTTTTGTTTTTCTGCGAACATAAAAATGTGATTGTCAAAATTGAAGGTGAAAAATGTGATTATCAAAATTGAAGGTGAAAAATGTGATTGTCAAAATTGAAGGTGAAAAAGCCAGTAACATTTGAGCAATAAAATTTACAACCTCAAACATCCAGCTTTTATAGCGATCACCCTGTAGTTAATAGTGTGAGTAGATCTGAATATCTAATTTTTAGAGTAATTAAAAGTACATACAATTCGTACCTTGTGAGAAACTAAGAGTTTATTTTCCAATGAGTAATTATCACTCCAGTCGGGGTCGATGCGTGCATATATATATATATATATATATATATATATATATATATATATATATATATATATAAGCCTGACGAATCCTATAGTGGATGAAACGCCGAATATTCCGTGTAGCTTAATCGCCATATATATTTTATAAATTACTATATATATATATATATATATATATATATATATATATATATATATATATATATATATATATATATATATATATACACGACGGTTTTTCCAGAATTAAACATTACCATTTTTTTTATTCAAAAAGTTAAAGAAATTCTACATAGTCACAACCGTACAAAAGTTCAATTGTAACATTGTTACCTCTTTATAAAACCGACCAAACGTTGGATTTGTAAACTTGAAAAAAATGAAAATAAAACTTTGACACGAACTTTTTAGAAAAAGTTATTTTGTTTTACATACAAGTCGCTGACACGTATTTACAACAGGACACAATATGTTCTTTCTTTTTTCTCTCTCTCTCTTTTGTCAGCAGCTCTTTGATTTCAGCTAAAATCAGCTGTTGTGTGTTAGTAATTCTCTCTAGAACACACAGGTCGACCGGTTCGCTTTCTCAGCGGGAAGGAGGAAAAGACTTGCGAGACTCGCGTGCTTATTAAGCGTACCTTTCAAACCGTCATATGTATTTTTCTATTCTGTAGTGGCTAGCCATAATTCGCTTGTTAGTCGTCCATTTCGTTTTCGCTCTTCCTTTTTCTTCTCCATTTTTTTTCTTCTTTCGAGCTGCCTATACATATATTTCATTCCGTGACATCACGCTGACACTACGGCTTAAATGCTGACGCGACATTAACTCGGTATGTGAATCGTCAGTATGCGTACTTGTTGCTGGCTTGGTTATTTGATGGCGGAGTCAGCGACTACATTATACATTGGCGCATCTCTGCTTCTGACACACTACCATGACATGAGTTTCTTTCGTAGAGTCTCACGCCATTAATATCTTCAACGGAAAGTGAAATTTTTAGATCATGAATGTATAAGTTCAACGTTTCGGTCGATGTAACCTCCGACCTTCTTTAAAATCGTCTTTCTTTCTTTCTCTCTCTTTCTCTCTCTCTCTCTCTCTCTTTCTTTTTGTCTATTTCTTTCTGTCTCTCTCTCACATGAATAACGTACCCGTATATCAAATTGTAACATATCGTCACTTATTTTAATCAAGAAAATTAAACAACAAATATACGTCGAACGAAAAAAGATTCAGAAATATTGTATCTTATATTATCTCGGCAGATATTTATTCTTCAGTAGGCAGTTGCTTCTGTTTCCACAGTTACGTAGCTAAGTTTTATTATTATTATTATTATTGTTATTATTATTATTGTTATTATTATTATTATTATTATTGTTATTATTATTATTATTATTATTATTATTATTATTATTATTATTATTTCACAGAAGTTACAAACTTTTTTTTACATATGTACATCGTTCAGTTCACCAAAACATTTTAAGTCTCACAAAGCTATTTTTCGTCCACTGGATGGCGGCCACGATGAGGAGGGGGATCTCGGGTTTCTGGGAGCGTGTTTCTTTCTCAAAAATTGGCTTCAATCTCCTCCCAACCGCCTGGGCAGTTGTGTAAATATTCAGGGACGGGATGGGTATGGCAATTTGCCAGACCAACCAAAATCCAACACGTCAAGAGGAGAATCCCCCAGCCATTTTGCGTGTGTGCAATTCAGCAAACTGTCCGAAATTCTTAAAATTTGAGACCAAAAATGAAACACGACCTCAAGGGGTCAAAACCTGTAATTCAGAAAGCCATTGTCTGAACAGGTGTTCTTCAAGCCAGCATAGGTCTGGCTTCATTTCCACATTATTCTGACATTTCCGGTCCCTTCGTTTTCAAACAATAAAATTTATGTCTGTTTTCCCAAGTACAAGTACATCAGGTCACTCGCCGCTGTCTGGGATTCATTTACGTTCAACAGACAATCTTAGCATATTTACCCGACCTCCCCCAGGATTTAGGGGGTCTCAACCTCCCCAATGGGGAGCAACCTCGCTCAAGACGGTGACGTCACATCTTTCCACCAGTTAATTTTTCACTCAAGAGTGTTTTTATACTAGAGCATATTAAAAGTGTCAGTTAGACATGGCGTGGAATGTTGTCTATGCCAAGCAGAACCGACTATTGGAGTACGGTGATTCCCAAGGAGTTTATTCCCAAGGAATAAAACTCCACAAGATCATCTGAACTTGAGCCAAGAACGCCCATGATGACTGGCATGATGGAAGTTTTCTTTCAACCTAGCAATCTCCATCCTCAGTTTCTTATAGTTCTGTAGTTTCTCATTCTTCGTTCCCGCTAAGTTGATGTCGCTTGGGAAAACCATATCAATAATAATAATAATAATAATAATAATAATAATAATAATAATAATAATAATAATACATCCGATTTCCTGTGAATTATCTCTCAGTCACATTGAGCCATGAAATCCAAGCCAATCTTAATTTTCTAATTTACCACTATCGCTTCTGAGTGATATTAGACCCACCTGTCCCTCGCTTGTATCCAAACTTCTGGCACAAACTCCGGTGCAAAAAAAATAAATAAATAATATAAATAATATAAATAATAATAATAATAATAATAATAATAATAATAATAATAATAATAATAATAATAATAATAGAAGTCACTAAACGTTTTCGCACAAGCCATCAAATATTTCTCTTTCGTAACAACCTGGAGTGTTCCCTGGTTTCTGAGTGACAATTCTCCCCATATTTCCAGTACTTCCACCTCTCTCGACAATTTCCGCAAATGAATTTACGTTATCACAACAGATGCTTACCATTTATTTCTCACTGGCAATGACCATTGGTCTTTACTGAAATTTGGGTAGCAAAAAAAAACCCCAAGGCACCAGTTCTCTTCGACCTCTCCAGTGGAGGTCTATTTAGTGCTTTTTCTCCTCGGTCTTTCCATCATCATTCAACCTTCTGCTATTTAGTGCGGTGCCATCCGTACTGATGTTTATATTCTTTGTTGGTATTATATTGTCTTTCTTTAAGTTTCATATTCCTTATAGTTCTCTGGCAATAATTGTTTTGTTTTCTGTCTCTTTGATCTTCACTCCACAGTTTGCTGGGACGGCAAAATCTACAATTTGGTAATTTCTTTAATTCTTGTTAATTATTATGACGTCAGTTTTTAATTTATTTATTTATTTGGGGGGATAAGTTTATAAGTTTGTATCTTCATGTCCCAAAGGATTTTGTGGTTTTCGTTTTTCTGTACTATCTATGGTTTGTTTTAGAACCATTTATCAACATGTTTGAGGTGTAGTCCTCTGCAGAACTCTCAGTGCACTGCTTTCCCCATGCAGTCGTGACTGTCTTTATATTCTTTTTGGGCTAGTTTGCTTCACTTGTTATGTGCTTTATTATTTCATCTCTTTACCCACAGAGTCTATATTTACTGTTTTTTAATATATTTTAGCGTTGATGTGCCTGGTTCTAATCGCGTTGTTCTGTGCAACTGTTAGTAAGAATTATGCTTCTCTGTTCATGTATCCTTTCCTTAGTCACATCCAGGTGCTTTCATGGTTCTCTTTTTTTATTCTTAAAAATTATCCTTCAAAAGAGAAAACCAAACGTCATCATAATTAATGTAGTTCCTTCTTTTCCCACTTTTCTTTTTGTCTTTTTGTTTCTGGTTTTATCATTTCCCGTATTGTTCTTCTTGGCGGTGTCTCTCGCTGTGATGTTCAATGCTTCTGTATTCTATCTTATGTAGTTTTCCAAACCTTTTTGTGCCTTCTACGCTGTTTTCTACGTTTAAAAGTCCCCTTCCGATTCCGTTCCTTTTCACATAGACTCGGTCAGTGTCATCTTTTGGGTCTAATGCATTGTCATTAGTTTCCTCGTTTTCTTGTTAAGGTGCCTGAGTTTTTCTTTAGTTCAACTTATGAAATGTCCAGAGTACCGTATTAGTGATACAACCCAGATGTTTATTCTCTAAATTAAATTTCTAATAGTTTTGTATTTAATAGTTTTCTCGTTCTTCTCGTGTGTGCTTTTTTAATATTCACTTTCATTTCTGTAGATTTAATGTTGCCTCCTTCCAGCAGCCCTAGATATTTGTAAATGCCATTCTGCAGTTTCATACCTTCCGATGTCTCTAGTTTTCCCTTTTTCTTTTCGAGTAATGCACACTTTTCCATTCTAAATTCCATTCCAATGGCAGAATATTCTGGTTGTGCTTATCAGCTTCTCCAATTACTTTTCTCTTATACACATGAGATGGTTTATTCTTTATTCTGTGTATTTTAATTTGTATCTTGTATTATATTTACTAGGTATGTAGTTAACAGGCATCATCGGTGTAATAGACAATAGCGGTGATAGTGAGGCTCCTTAAAATATGCCTCTCTGTATTCTTATCTCAGTCAAGTGTTGTCAGTTCTAGTCTCCGTGTTCCTATTACTTTCTAAATAATACTAATAGTCTTGTCGTATATCTTGGACATTCAATTAGGTCTTTCTTATCCATCCATGCCATGGCTATGTTCTTTCTCCTGTATTTTACTTATTTCAAGATCTTTTGAGTATGAGCTGCTCAACCTTAATAGAGTTCAAAACCGGCTTCAACACGTAGTTTGTGATGCAATTTCCTCATTCTTGCAACTGCTTCCCCACAGAAGAGACGTTGCCAGCCGGTCTCTGTTCTATCGTTATTTTCATGGTAAGTGCTCGACTTTCACAAAAACACTCGACTAGCTACAACCACTATGTACAATTTCTTCCACTCTTTATCTATGCTTAAATCTAAAGGCAGATCCCATGAACAAAGCTTCTTTCCCAAATCAGGACCTGTACAACTCGCCTGCTTACTGGTTGAATACAAAATGGTAGCCTTCAAATCTACTGAAACGGGTTCTTGCTGAGCCATCCCCATAAATACTCACATTTTACCCAATTTACACCATTAACGATTAATACATTATCACCATGCATTCATTAATTCTTATTCTCGAGTGGCCTTCGGGCCTTGATAAGTGGTAACTTCAATAAAAAAAGAATGTACACTCATGAGCAAAAAAAAAAAAATGGGCCAAACAAATTTTATACATTTTATTGCACTAAAAGCTATATTGAACAAAGGACAATTGGACAAGGAAACTTAAACGAGACTAATAACATAGAACAAGACATTTACTTTAATAAATGCTTCGGATGGAATCGTATTCCCTTTTGATTTCTTTGAAAGATCAATCCCTTTAGACATGCTCTCAACCAAAATGGAACACAGTGAAGAGGAGATGCTATTCCATTCGCTTTGCACAGCTTCCCACAGTTTGTCATTATTGGAAAAAGTTCTTCCAGCCAATGCAACAGATATTATGGACCGAAATTTCTCGATTGGGATTTCTTTTTTACTAAGCATTCGACTTCGAACCTCCGACCAATTCGCTTCACTACAGAAAGAGAGGTTTTTACTTTTTCTTTTCTAAAAATATTAAAAATCTGCTTGTAAGTCATTTTGGACGTCCTTAATCCTGCAATCCTTGTTGTAGTGTCGAATTCTATTTCTTTTTCTTCCTCTTCTTCTTATTATCATTAATATTTTTATTATTATTTATTTATTATTATTATTATTATTATTAATAATTTTATAATAACGATTATTATTTTATAATTATTATTAATATTTGTAATAATAAGTATTATTTTATAATGCTTATTCCATTAACTTCACAGTGTTGTAGTATTTTATACCGTTTTTTGTTTTGTTTGTTTGTTTGTTTTTAAAGAGCTGGCTCTTACATCAAAGCTGGTAAGGGTAGTTAAGGAGTCAATTAGATGGCAAACACCTGATGTAGTATGGTTGCTGAGCTAAGCAGAACTAACTTCTGGAGTACGGTGATGTTGTATCCGATTCGCAAGGAGTTCAGCTGCTACATAAGATCATCAGGAATTGAGCCAAGCGAAACTATGATCATTGGCACGAAGGAAGTTCTCATATTTCACAATCTAGCAATTTCCACCTTCAGTTTCTGATAGTTTCCTATTTTCTCATTCTTCTTGCCTATTGAATTAGTGCAGTTGGTATCCATTGTTTTTTGTTTTGTTTTTTTGTTTTTGTTTTTTTGTTCACAACTACAATATCCGGTTTCCTGTGAGTTCTCTCTCGGTCACACTGAATCAAGTAACGACTTCATTTTCCACTACAATGTTGTTACCATTTGTCTATCACTTAGATTCTAAACTTTTGACACAAACTCCAGTGCAGATTTGTACAAATTTTGTCATGGCGACGTTTGTATACTTTTTGAGCGAGTATAGAACACACACTAACAATGTGTGACACTGTTTTAAGAGATATACCACACAACCCCCATTTATCAGAACATTCCTTCCCATGTTTTTGTTTATTGTTTCTGTATGTAGTGCCTGTTCATGAGCAGCAAATATAAGCTTTTCTGTTTCTTTTTTCAAGTCACCTTCAAGCAGAAAATTCCACGTGTCCTGGCATTTTTGTGCCGTAGTATCTCGCTCAAACTGACCATGAACTTTCATTTTTACCAACTTCTCTGCTTCGATTCTTTCCTTGTACTTCTGCTTATCTTCCAATGCATCTTTATCTAGCTCTTACTCTTTCGTCACTGCTGTGAGTAATACTTCATGACTGTCTGTCCAAGTAGTAGTGAACATTTATAAGCTTTCCCCCGACACATTCTTTAATCGCAATCAACCCTCTCCTTCTTTTCCTCCTTGTGATATACAGCCTGAGCAGATTACAGCAACTGTCCATGAATCGATGTCTAAGAACAGGTTCCTACGATTCAGTCTAGTTTTCAGGAGCAGTTTGAGTCTCCTCTCTCGTCTTTTCGTCTTTTATTGAAAATCAAGTTCAAGCCTTCTGCACTAATCTCCTAATCTTTTACTATTTGGTAAAATGATGCCTTTCATGTCTCCTCTCTTCCCTCACTTAAGGCTAATAATAATAATAATAATAATAATAATAATAATAATAATAATAATAGAAGGACACAACAAAAGTACTAGAAAAATACATAATGCAAAACACTGACAGGATAATTATGGCAGCGAGAGACACTGAAAAAAAACAGAGAGACAAAACGAGAAAAGAGAAATGGGAAGAGAAACAACTCCACGGAAGATTCATAAAAATGACAAAAGATGAGAATAACGAAAACACATGAACATGGATGCGAAAAGGACATATAAACCGAGAAACTGAATCTCTAATAACTGAAGCACAAGATAACTCGATAAGAACCAACCATATCAAAGCAAGGACCGATAAAACACAAGAAAATAGCAAATGCAGACTCTGTGAGCAAAGAGACGAAACGATAAACCATATAGTAAGCGAATGCAGCAAACTTGCCCAAAAGGAATACAAAAACAGGCATGACCAAGTGGGGAGGGTGGTGCACTGGGAATTGTGTAAACGACTGCATTTTGAGCGTACAAATGGTACAAGCATAAACCCGCAACAGCACTCGAAAACGAGAACCACAAAATCCTATGGGACATGGACATACAGACGGACAAACCCATCCAAGCAAGAAGACCAGATGTCGTAATAATTAACAAGACAGAAAAATCCTGTCAAATCGTGGACTTTGCAGTCCCAGCTGATCACAGGGTGAGTATGAAAGAAAAGGAGAAACGAAGCAAATACACAGAGCTAGCCAGAGAGTTAAAAGGGATTTGGATGATGAAGAAAGTCCAAATATTACCAATAATAGTAGGAGTACAAGGAAAAATTCGGAAAATCTTCGAAAAAGAATGTCAGAAATTGGAATCAGAGTAATAACTGCAAAAGTACAACGACTAACGATAATGAAAACGACTGAAATATTAAGGAAACCCTTTGAATGCGGAGAATAATACAAGACAATATAACGAATAAGCGTTACAGGGAATGAAGAACAACGAAACTGCATATTTACAAGTTCTACACCCCCATCATGCATTTTCCCAATTGTTTCATCACCCCCCCCCCCCCAAAAAAAAAAAAAAATAAATGATACCAAAGGGCCGAGAAGTGTCGCTAAGGACTGAAAGACCGATGAGCGAGCGCCAACCAGACCTCGGCTGGACAAGCGCAAAGAGAACTGGGACCTTGGGGAGGCTGAGTACCACTCAAATTCCAGTATAAACCAATGGCCACTACCAGCGAGAAATCAATTGTAAGCGGCTGTTGCGATGATGCAAGTTCATTTGCAAATGCTATCGAAGGAGGTGGAGAGAGCTGGACGTCTGGGGAGACTTGTTGTCACTAAGCTTCCAGAGAATACCACAGGTTTCCAATCAGATCGTTTGTTGACTTGTGTGAAAGCTCCATGTGAGCCAATAATAATAATAATAATAATAATGTCAGTAGTGGTAGTATGTTTATAATAATCATTATTATCATTATTTTATAATTATCCATATCATCTTTATCATCATCATTATTATTTTTATATCCTATTATTATTATTATTATTATTATTATTATTATTATTATTATTATTATTATTATTTTGTTTTTGTTCATAATTATTATATTTATTATTATTAATTTTATGATAATTATTATCATCATTTTAGTAGTAGTAGTAGTAGTAGTAGTAGTAGTAGTAGTAGTAGTAGTAGTAGTAGTGCTAATACCGTAGTTGTTGGAAAACACGGAATATGAACTAGAAGAATATCAAGGATAAATTTCGAACTCTAAGCAAAAATGTTTTTAATAATTTCTTTTTTTAATTTAAACTAAAAACTGAATATTATGACTTGTTCGCAGGTTATGGGAATTCGGACATTTTATGTTGCCCAAAGACTACGAATAAGAAAGTGCTTCAGAACCTCAAAAATAGGTAACTATGAAACCGTTTTCGTTTTTTTCTTTTTAAATTTTAATTATTGTAATGATTTATTAAGTTTATTTAAACATATTTTAATCTTTAATACCAATGCACACTGTATATTAAGAGAATTAATCACTGTTTTTGAATGTTTAATGTCTCTTCGTACCGAGGTTTGTCAGAACATACTGATACGAGGATAATTCCACTTCCTCCTATGAGTAAACTCTGGCCAATTATCCAAGATAACTGTATATATAGCCCAAATAAAATCTCATTGGAATAGGTGTTATATAGCCATGTTATAGTTCATTGAGAAGGAGCCCCACGATATTGTGTACCACAGACGGACAGTTATAGGAAAGAACTCTGTTCATGGAATTTTCGTTTAGTTTTAGCTAGAGGTAGAGTGAGGGAAATTGTTGTCAGTTGCATATGAGGAAAAATTCCTGGTTTCATTTCATTAAAACATTGGATAGATTTACTAGTTTGTTTTCGTTTCGTAAATTAACAAATTGAAATACTTGAGACCAATGTTAAATATGAAACATTTCATTTACAAGTTTGTTGTAATCACGCGTTTATTCGTATAAATAGATAAACTTCAACATTTATACATCTAAATAGACTAACAGGGATACTCAGTGTTGCCCGGGGTCATAAAAAAATAAATAGAATATGTTAAATAGTGTAAAATCCCCACTCCCCAGAAGATGAATTCATTTCCTTTTATGTAAGGAATGAAAAACCTAGGAGCGCTATTTTCAGTAACGCGCTGGAGGCCTCCTAGGTTTTATATAAAATGAAGTATGCCTCCAGAGCATTACTCTAACTAACTAGAATAATGCTGACTCATTTCCTTTACTGTATTAATACATAGTAGCATTAAAATAATTTTTACATTTTGAAAACGCTCACTGAAATAAATAGCCATTTGACTACCCTCCCTAAAGAATGAATCTTTTTCTAAATTTTACATATTATTTTTCCGGGGTTATGTTGATTAAAAATGTCAATCTTGTGGGGGGTTGTCGTTGTGTATTTTTTAATATTTAGCTCGGCATACAAAAATAAAAACGCACAAACAAGTGCATTATTTAAAATGTCATATTGCAAGCAACATAATATTAAAATAACAAATAGGGTATTATTTGTCAGCTTAAATGTAATTTAGGTCTGACTTTGAAAATATGTATTAGATAACGTTATAGGTCGGATGATTTCAACTTAATGAAATTTCTGCTCAAACTATGACAATTAAATTTTTCTTCTTTTCTAGGAATTCGTGCTTTCCTATTTCAATTCCAGCAAACGACAGACATTTTAAAAGTAAATGTTTGAATTTTGTCCGTTCATTGCCGGCTCCAAATGTGAAATGTCAGTTGGGTAAGTAATAAAATATTTTCAGTCCCCAAATAAAGAACGGGTAATCATAAAAAAATGTTGAGAATGAACTCATTAGTGTAAAGTATCTGTTCATATTGTTTTTAGAATTGTATTTTAGCGTTTCACCCGCATGTTAAATATTGACTACACAACTCCGGGTAAGCTGGTCGATTATCTATATATTAATACGATAGCGTGTGTTCTTTTGTGTGTTGCTTTCTGACAAATTTCATTCGCTGAGATTTAAGAACACGTGCTGCCCACAGGAGAGGGCTTGAATGCCTATGTGGAGAGAGCTTGAATGTCTACTGGAGAGAGCTTGAATGCCTACTAGACACTACCTCGAAGATATCTATGTATCTCATACAAGTGGTAGCTCTAGGTTGTGGGTCCCTTGACTTCTGAGAACTTCGATGAAGTAAAATGAAAAAAAATATATAGATTATATAATAATAATAATAATAATAATTGTGAGTTAATGGATTTGGTGAGTGTTTAATGAGATCCCATGCATACTCTCCTCCTTATTTTCGAGTAGGGGAGATCATAGTCTGACATGTTTACTTAAAGTGATAACGTCATTATCTTCTGTTAAAAAATATGCATATAATGTATTTATGATGTACTACATTGCCATAAGATGTCATATTCTAAAAATCACATGGATGTACTGCTGATTCCAAACATCAGGTAAATGGATCAGTGCATGCTAGGGTTTTTTTTTGTAACATTCCAAAAATCACGTAAATATATCAAGTAATCCTAAGTTCACATTTTTCTCCTTAATGTCCTTATGACAGTAATTTAAAAAAACTCTTCTAAAGAAGTAGGGGGATGATATAAGTCACTGGAATGCTGAGACTGATACTACACTCAGAAATCGGGATCGACTGAAATAGGTGGAAGATATATACTAGCATAATACCCGGTGTCACCCGAGATTGGATAAGATAGGTAAAATATATATATACTGAGAATACCCGGAATTGATTGATGTGTTTGTAATGAAAGAATCAGCCTAGGCAATATATCAAAGTTATTATTTTAGTAAGGTTGGGGGCAATAATGTAGGTTTAAATTATGAAAAATGATCGTCGAAATTAGTAACATATCCAAGAATTATGAAAAATAATAAAATGCGAGTTAATTGATTGGTGTGTGTGTGTGTGTGTGTGTGTAATGAAAAAAACAGTCTAGACAATATATCAAAGTTATTATTTTAGTAAGATTGGGGTGATATTGTGGTTTTAAATTATGAAAAATGATTGTGGAAATTAGTAACATCGAAGAATTGTGAAAAATTATGAAATATAAGTTAATTGATCGGGTTGTTTGTAATGAAATAATCAGCCTAAACAATATATCAACATATTATTTTCGTAAGCTGGGGCAATAATGTGCGTTAAAATTATGAAAAATGATTGTCGAAATTAGTAACATGTCCAGGAATTAAGAAAAATGATTAAATGTGTGTCAATTGATTAGTGTGTTTGTAATAAAATAATAATCCCAAATAATATATCAAAGTAATTATTTTAGTAACGGGGACGATAATGTGGGTTTAAATTACGAAAGAGGAGTGTCGAAATTAGTAACAAATCCAGGAATTAAGAAAAAATGTTGAAATGTGAGTTAATTGATTGGTGTATTTGTAAGGAAATATTCAGCCCAGACAATGCATCAAAGTTCTTATTTTGGTAAGGGGGAGACGATATTGTGTGTTAAAATATAAAAAAAATCATTGTTGAAATTAGTGACGTATCCAAGAATTATGAAAAATGATAAAATATGAGTTAATAGATTGGTGTGTTTGTAATGAAATAATCAGCCCAGACAATATATTAAAGTTATTATTATAGTAAGCTGGGGCGATAATGTGGGTTAAAAATAGTAAAATATATTGTCGAAATTAGTAATATATCCAAGAATTATGAAAAATGATGAATTGTAAGTTAATTGATTGGTCTGTTGGTAATGAAATAACAAGCCCAGACAATATAACACACTTATTATTTTAGTAAGGGGGGACTGGATTACAATTATGGAAAATGATTGTCGAAATTAGTAATATATCCAAGAATTATAAAAAAAAAACAATAAATTGTGAGTTAATTGATTGGTGTGATTATAATGAAATCATCACAGACAATGTATCATAGTTATTATTTTAGTAAGCTGGGAGTGATAATGTGAGTTAAAAATATGAAAAGTTATTGTCGAAATTAGTAACATTTTCAAGAATTATGAAAAATTATCAAATGTAAGTTGATTGCTGTGTTTGTAATGAAATAATCAGCATAGACAATATATCAAAGTTATTATTTTAGTTAGAGGGACTATAATGTAGGTTAAAATTATGAAAAATGATTGTCAAAATCAGTAACATATCCAAGAATTATGAAAAATAACGAAATGTGAGTAAATTGATTGGTGTGATTGTAATGAAATCACCACCCAAACAATGTATCAAAGTTATTTTTTAGTAAGAACGTAGAAGCTGTCGCTTCAATAACCTTCTTAGCGGCGGTTTGATAATTTGCGTTAAAATTATGAAAATTGATTGTCTAATTTAGTAACGTATCGAAGAATTATGAAAAATGATGAAATGTTAGTTTATATATTGGTGTGATTGTAATGAAATAATCAGCTCAGAACATTATATTATAGTGTTTATTTTAGTAAGATGCGGGGGCGATAATGTGGGTAAAAAATATAAAAATGTTTGCCGAAATTAGTAACATATCAAAGAATTATGAAAAATAATGAAATGTGAGTTAATTGATTAGATGGTTTTTAATGAAATAAGCCCATACAATATACCAAAATTATTATTTTAGTAAGGTGGGGGCGATAGTGAGTGACAAAATAATGAAAAATGATTGTCGAAATTAGTAACATATCAGGGAATTATGAAAAATGGTGAAATGTGAGTTGATTGATTGGTGTGTTTGTAATGAAATTATCAGCCCAGGCAATATATCAAAGTTTTTATTTTAGTAAGGTTGGGCGATCCAGTTTTAACAAAAAGAGCTAGAATAATATGATGGTGCCTTTATTCATGCTGAATGCCCACAAAATGCCCAGCAGCACTATATAACATATGAAAGAACTTCCACAGGTCTCGATAGTAATTATTATTATTATTATTATTATTATTATTATTATTATTATTATTATTATTATTATTATTATTATTATTATTACAGAAATAAAACAGTTGGAAAATGTGTACTTACAGCTTGGAATGCTTAGTCAAGAATTTAAGCAGAAATTAAAGTCGATTTATGAAATTTTCGTAGTTATGTCATTAGGTTAGAAGTATACATATTTTGGCTTACCTGTGTGTGTCCTTGGGCACGTGGCTGGGGTTTGCTAACGCAATAGTTAGTTAGCAAAGATCAAACTAATGTTTGGCGAGAACGTAATAATGAACAGATGTGTGAACAACCTAGTTAGAAACCGACAGAGTAACGAGTGAATATGTAAAAAGAGACTCAGCATGCCAAACTGCGACAATAAAATCATGTATATATAATTCGTTTTTATGACGTTCTTTTATGAGTTTAGACCAATAAGAAGTTATGTATTTTTTTTTTTTGGTCTGAGACAAGCAGGTATTGTTATCGTTTGATTGTAAAAAACTATCTATGAAAGTTTGTGTCACGTTTGTTAACTACGTGTCTTTGTGAAAATATGGGCGCATACACAATCGACATTTTATATACATGCAGGACACAATGACCATTTCGCGCACATATGATAATAGAAGAACATTTTATACCACTAAACGATACACGAATTCAGACATGTATATATACAAGATACACGAATACACCTACTGATTAGATAACATGCACTCCGAATTGAACCTTTAACTTCCAGAAGAGTGCATCTTATAACTGAATATACCAAGTATTTTATCCACTACTCTACCGTAATAATATTGCATCTAAAAGTTTTAAGGTTTAAGGCTCCTAAAATTGATACTAGACCCCGTGGCCTAGTGCATAAAATACTTGGTAAATGCAGTTGTAAGTTACGCTCTTCTGGAAGTTGAACGTTCAATCCTCAGTGTGAAAGATACACAAAAAACAATAATGATTTATTTAGGACTTCTACACGGTCATGACTGACGAAACGAGAGCATACTTCTCCCGTGGATTAAATAAAGGGTTTCGTTCTAAATACCGCTCAGATTACCGAGTTCAACATAAAGATTCCTGAGTTCGACAAGATGCACGTGAAGAAGGTCGGAGGTCATATCGATAGAAACATTGTGAAGTGACACTCAAGATGAGAACAGTAGTTCAAATAATCCAAATAATTCGAATTATTAATCCTCATCTAAAAAAAATTCAGAAACCTTTGGAAAGTCCACAGAATGAGAAATATATTAAATCAACATGTAAATTATTTTATTGTTTTTTTTACAAAAAACTAATAAGATGCAGTAAATATGAGTTTATTAACATTTAAATAAAAATAGTTTTCATTGTATTTAAAATATAGAACTCACACAAATAAAATAAGTACTAATTAAATACTCAGAAAGTAATACTGTGCTACATAGTTCAATACAAATAATAAAATCACATTATAATAGGCAATCTTTAATTTACTTCTGCAACGCAGTACCTCTTAGCTGGCAATGTTTTTTTTTGTCCTGTTTCTTTCGAATATTCCCTTTTTAACGTAACATTTCATTGCCTACTTTCTCGTTGAAATTACTACGTTCCTTTATTACACCATTACAATAATGAACATTATTATAATGATTTTTGAAAATGAAGCTACATCAAACGTCATGGTTGCCAGATTGGCTTGTTTAAAGATGAATGTCGTGTAATTGGCTTTTTTAAAAGTAGTTTAGCGTTCCAAAATTTAGTTGACAGTTTTGTAAAAGTGTAACGTAAGGATTAACTAATGGAAGAAGAAGCAGCATATTATATAGAATATAGAACCTCCAGGATACTTGGCGTGTCAAGAATACTTTACTGTAAAGCACTTCTTTTTAAACTGTTGCGATCTCACACATATTCGTCAAAACCCTGAAACAATTTAGCTTTCCTTAATAAAGCAAACCTGTACAAGAAAGTATAACCCTAACCTTACCTGATGTTGTGTAGACAGTGGATATATATATATATATATATATATATATATATATATATACTCGGTTTTTTTTATATTCAAAAGTAATGGACTAATGAATTCAACGAGGTTGTTAGATAGTGCTCAATAAAAAGAGCTGATAATACTTGTTTATTGTTATATAAACATGCTCACATCCCGCTGCTACAAACAGCCACTTGTTTCAATCAAACAACAGATATCATCAGGCAGCGACTTGACTATTCAAAAGTTCAATGAATAATCTATAATAAGATTATTCATTGAACTTTTGAATAGTCAAGTCGCTGTCTGATGATATCTGTTGTTTGATTGAAACAAGTGGCTGTTTGTAGCAGTGGGATGTGAGCATGTTTATATAACAATAAACAAATATATATATATATATATATATATGTATGTATATATATGTGTGTGTGTGTGTGTGTGTGTGTGTGTGTGTGTGTGTGTGTGTGTGTGTGTGTGTGTGTGTGTGTGTGGAGAGAGAGAGAGAAAGAAAAAGAGAGAGAGAGAACAAAATAAACCAAGTTATATATCCATCAACGTTTCTCCTGTATTGTAAGACTTCTTCTGGATTACAATAAATAGAATATAATAATAAATACAAAATCTACGAAAATTTAAATATCATATGTAAGTGTATTTTACGACCGGGAAACACCAAGTAGCCTGCTGGCATATATATAAATGTAACGTTGTTTATGTTTTTCTAAAAAAAAAAAACCCCTCTTTGAATTTTTGGTCTACAGACTTGAAACTTGATATTTAGAGAGTTTGAACCTTGGAAACAACTTCTATTTAGTTTTTAGCCTTTAAAATAGCTGCTCAGGGGATAAAATTGAAAAGAAAATCAGTTGACTTTGGAGTTAATTGATAAAACCCATTACTTCTGCACATGCGCAAATCATTTATAGCTTGAAGTTGTTTAATTTTTAACCGTTTTTATCTACCTTATCGGTAGGTCAAACGATAGCGACCAAAGCTGTAGCGCAAAATATTTCGGTTTCGATTATAGTTGATGGTACCCGAGTCATATTGTTTTTAATTTTTCAAATCATTACTATATATTAGATACAATATAATATCCAATAGAGATTTGTCTATGTAATAATAAATATGAACTAATATGCATTAATTAAAATATCATATTTAATCGTATTTTACCATGGGGCGACGTCGAAGGGCCACTGTTATATATTGTGTACAATATAATAAGCAATATGAAATTTGCATGAATATCATATTTAAGTGTATTTTTCGACGAGGCTGCGCCTAGTAGCCCGCTAGTATCTAATAAAACTTTTTTTTTCTTTTTTTTTCCATAGATTTGAAAATGTTGTTATATAGTTATATATGTTGATATCCCTTTGACTGCCTTTCGAGTGTATCTACAAAACGCTCTGCCTGGGTGCTTCTTAGTTGATTATGGGGGCGATCGTTGTATGTTTGGCCACAAATGTCCGGCAATGGATCCGTGACGTAATGAATAAAGTACCTGGTAGCATTTAGTTGTAAGTGTTACAATCTTCTGGAGGTTGAAGGTTCACTTCTAAATCCGGGAGATAGTAAGAATACATTTTCAAATTAATTAGGACTTCTACCTGGTTATGGCTGACCGGACGAGAGCATGTTAATCCTGTGGATTTAATAAAGGGTATTGTCCGAAATTTAGTGCACATTCTCGAGTTCGACAGAAATATTCCCGAGTTTGGCAAGATACATCTGAAGAAGATAATCGGTATGCAAATGTCGAGCCGTGTGCGAAGTGGCATCACGGTAAGGAAAAAGAAAAGACTATAAAAAAAAGAACGTGTGCACAGACCGACGTTCGAAAGGACAGAGATCACAATCACGTTAAAGACGTTGGTGAAGTCACGCATGGCCAGAGAATAATGAATAAATGTGTTTTCTCAAAACCTGAAACAGAGAGTTCTTTCATATCCTTTGTCTTTGTATAATTTGCGACGAGTCTGAGACGTATTGGGTCTCGATTGTCGACAGACTAACACGTGTATAAACGTGTGTAACGTTACACTGTTACAGAGGAGAGTGGAGTTGCATGTGGCAGAGAGAACGGTTGTCCGGGCTTTCGAAGATGACGCCAAAGAAAAGTCGGTCAGATCCTGGGTCCAGGTGTCCTGGGAATCACATCAAAGAAGTACAAATGGGGGACGTAGAATCCCCGGAGATTAAGTTAGCGGAAGTGACTGACATTTCAAAACAATGCGTGGTGGAATGTTCTGACGTTATCCGTGCCAATAAAATAAAATACAGGCAGCAAACAATGACAGGAGAAAATGAAAAGCAGCGACCATGTCATGAACACCCAACCTACCTCGCGAGTCATTCATGCTGTGAAGTGTTGTCACTGAAAAATAAACATTATTTCAAAATCATTTTATTTTAAAAAGTAAGTTGTACGGATTTACAAACAAACCTCGGTTAACGATCCAGCTAGTTTCGTTTTTTTTAAAACGCAATAACACAAGTAACCAAGTTTTTCTTTAAATGTCTGTTATTTTTTTATTAATATTTCAAGTATCAGAGTTTGCGCAGCGAGCGGGCAAAACTAACAAGGTCATAAATAAAATTCTGTTTTCCTTTATTTACAGGTCCACGTGAACAAATCAACCAAATATCATCTTTCATCGACGGAGGAGCTGTTTATGGCAACAGCATAAACGAACAATCTCAGCTCAGAAGTCATGTTCTAGGTACACAATTGCTGAAAGCATTATTTGTAAATTTTAAGAAAGACTCAACCGTGATATTGTTCAATAATGGCATCGTATATTTTGCTAGACATTTTAGCCCGTTAAAAACTTGGAAAAGTTATAGCCCGTTGACTAAGAAATGAATGCTTCATATTACCATAACAAAAATCTATACACAATTTTAGCCAGATCAGCCCAGTAGCTTCCGAGAATACTTTTGGAGTAAATGAGGCATAGTGATGATTATTAATCTTTAACTGTACATTCAACGGAAACCATAATACTTCGCTGCACCTAATTATAGCAAGTTCCGTACAAGATCTATCAGCCCAGTATTTTCCAATAAAACTTCTAGAGTAAATAAGATATTGTGGTAACTATTAATTTCTAATTGTACATTGAACGACTATAATAATACTTAGTTCGCTGCGAAGTAAGTATTATTATTAATAGTAAGTAATAGTAATCATAATAAAAGTCCTTATAAGATTTCCGCTAGAATGGTCTAGTTTCCTAGAAAAGTTATGGGTAAATGTGGTCTTCTGATAACTAATCCCTCTTTTAGTTTATCTTTGTGCATGAGGGTTGACCGCTTATCATGGTCCGGGGGTCACTTGAGGATAAATTAATGTTGATCAGTAATGGTGGTACTTGAATAAGGTTTTATAATATAAGAGGACAACTTAACAAGAAGTTGTTTATATTAGACTTGAATACAACCATGTTATAATCGGCTAAGAAGCAGTCCCGCGATATTGCATTCCACAGCTAGACAATTCTAAGAAAGAATTAATTCTGCTATTTTGTAATGTCAACAGCGCCTACGTTGCATAATTATAGTCTTTTTGAAATTCAACAGTTCATGGTTCGAATCCACATGCGACCATCGTTTCCTTGCAGCCATTCGTGGCCTCTTATCCCTTAACCTTTTTGCACCGTCATTCCTCTTATCTCATCATCACAAATGTGACATCTCAGTGACGATCTTTTTTGCCCAATAATCCTTTGCTCCTTTGAAAACGTAGATCTTTCTCAGAGACGTGAGATTCTACTTCAACCTTGAATAACTCGTCCTACTGTCGCTGTTTCGTCGTCAGTCTTTCTAACCTGCTTTCAGAAGAACTTTTCCTCACGATGAGAGGTCACTGAAGCGAATTGGCACATCCTCCATATTTGTAGCATTCCTTTGATTAGGACGGACTGTGAATTGATTATTTCTGTTATCCAACCCTAGGAAATTTCGCGATTCAGCTATTTTGTTATACAATGGGGCCCTACCGTGACGAGCCAGTAAGGTTAACTAAGTGAATATATAAATTAGGAATTTAAGCAAATAAAGAATGCGCAGAACAACAATATTGCATGATAAGAGGTCAGAAGTAATTATCTAATTTCGATAGAGGTCATTGACATAGAAGAATAGCGAGTGCGGATTAGAAGTGAGGACGGATTGTCAAAGAGGGATGTTTAGAGAACAAAGGGCAGCTTCTTATATAAGAAGAGCAGAATCGAGGTTGAAGGAGGAGCCGCAGAAAGTTAGCAATAGAATGTGAGAAACTGGAAGAATGTAGAGGAGGATTCGGAGTCCCTAGGAATTACATAGCTGTTTGCGGCTCGACTTGACATTATGATGACATGACAAAATAATGACGTTATATATTTAAAAGAGAGAGGGGGGGAGAAAGTGAGTAAGGGAAGGTATCTCTCGAAATACGTCTGAACTTCTGAAGATCTAGTGTTCTGCCAAATTTTACATTTCTTCATTTCTTCTTTTACATTTCTCTTCTCTAAATTCTGTTTTATTCTTTTTTTATTCGATACAATAAACTGATTGGCAGTTTTAAAGAACATCCATTCGTCTCTGAGGCATTGTTTAGTGGTATTCTGCTTTTTAACGAAACACGTATAAGCTGTAAAATAAGGAAAGTTGAAGCGTTAGAAAATTAGCAAGAAAATAAAACTTATCAAAACTTATGAGTGTAAATTGATCACATAGTTTGCATTAGTTTGAAATGTTAGCTAATAGTATATATATATATATATATATATATATATATATATATACATATATATATACGTATTGAGCACTTTTGAAGTAAATACTTAAAGTTTACGCATAAATCTATACTTTCGTATATTAATTTTATGTGAGTAAATGAAGTAATTATATATATATATATATATATATATATATATATATATATATAGTAATCTTAATTCTTTCTTCATATATATATATATATATATATATATATATATATATATATATATATGAAGAAATAGAAATGTGTTGGATCTAACATTCCAGAAAATATTTAAACAAACAGTTAATTAGCGTTGGTATTTAAAGGAATTTAAAGTGGAGTGTCATATATAGGAAAAATATGCATCAAGCAAACTGATTTTAACAGTAAATTTTTAAATGTTTTAGTTGCGGAATATATATATACATATATATTTTTTTTAATTTTATTTTTTATTTTTATTTTATTTAATATGTATATTTTTTATTTTATTTTTATTTTATTTAATATGTATATATATATATATATATATATATATATATATATATATATATATATATATATATATATATATATATATAGTGCACGATGTTTATATGTGTGTGTAAGTTCCCTCTGGACCTCAAAGTAGCTGGGTCGATTTTTAGTAAATTTCAAACAAATGTACTTTATGTGTATGGAAGTGTTCTCATATTGACTAAGAAACTTTTGAAAATTCAAGTATTGAAAAATGATATTATTTTGATCTGTTTTCATTTGATTTCTGAATTTAAAAATGTTCTAGAATTTTGTTGTCTTCATAACAATATTTTATTTTAGAATTAGATTTGACTGTTACTGGGATTTTTCCTCTAGTCTCTAATGATTTCTAATAATACAATTGAATTTATCGGAATCTTTTGCATGGCAAATCATTGATCCTTCGTCCTTCTGGAGAAGGGGAAGGGTTCAACTATAGCAGTTCACATGAATGCCGTGAATGCTGTTGACTCCTTCAGAAATATGTGTAAAGATCATCTTGTGCGAAAATCATAAATAATAAATAATAAGTTATAGAATGATACAAGGTTGATTTAATAATTGTTTAGTTTATATTTATGATTTTTAATCTATTTTTAAGGTTCTATGAAAGAATCGTTTCCTCATCTTCTGCCCAAAGATGCTGCGAATAGTTGTAGTTCAACTTCGACTCATTATTGTTTCAAAGCAGGTAAGATACTTTAATGGTTTCTTTAAAAAATGCAATATAGAGAAAACCTTCTATATTGGGACTATTGTTTTCATTTTGAGTGTTATTCTCACAGTGTTTTGTTATCGGTCGATGTAATCTTCGACTTTTTTTCAGATATATATTGTCGTTATATATATATATATATATATATATATATATATATATATATATATAACAATATATATATATAACAATATATATATAACAATATATATATATAACAACAATATATATATACATATATATATATATATATATAAGGCCAGCATATATCTGAAGAAAGTCGACCGATATCAAAACACTGTGATATATATATATATATATATATATATATATATTATTATTATTATTATTATTATTATTATTACATTTTCACCCCAAGCAAGGCACATTGCATCTTTGATGTAGGGAGATACTATTAGGGACACAGGCTACAAGGGTACTAGGTGGGGATTTGCGTAGCAAGATGTCGTTCACGTTACACTTGAACTTCTGCATGTCAGTACAGTTGGGGAAGCAGGAACCTGACAGGGAGTTCCAAAGTCTAGATGTTCTGGGGAAGACACTACTGGAGTAGAAGGCTCTCTTACATCTAGGGATCTCTACTGTGAAGGGGTGGGATTGTACTGCTAGTCGGGTTTGTCGGGGGTATTTATGTAGAGGGGGTACAAGTGCTTGCAGCTCGTCGCAACATTCACCGTTAAAGTACTTGTAGAACAGGCAGAGGGATGCTACATTGCGTCGATGGGACAGAGGCTGAAGCTTGGATGATAGTTCAGGACCTATTAGGTTGACGACTCTCTTTTGAACCTTGTCTAGAAGTGAGAGACTAGTAGCAGATGCACCGGCCCAAATATGACAACAGTACTCCATACATGGGCGAATGGTGGTCTTATAGAGGTACAGGATACTTTCAGGGGTCAGTAGCTTTCTAGCACGGTAGAGAGAACCTACCTTTTTCGCAGCGGTCCTGGTAATGCTCTCAATGTAATTGTTCCAACTCATGTTTCCTGTCAACGTTAGGCCGAGGAGTTTAAAAGATGTGCTTTCAGATAAAGAGTATTTGGCCATTGCTATTGGTGGTAGAGAACGTTTCTTGTAATTATTGAAGGAAACAAGCTTAGTCTTGCCAGCATTGAATGTGACCATCCATTTTTGTCCCCATTCCACTACAGATTGGAGGTCATTCTTTCGTGTTTCTGCCATTTCTTTAGATATGTGTTCATTTGTTTTCCTGTCGTGCCTGTTATAGAGTGTGGTGTCATCAGCATATATACCCATCCCACAGACAATTTTGTCAGGGAGGTAATTTATGAATATTAGGAATAACAGAGGTCCAAGAATAGACCCCTGGGGCACTCCCGCATTTATATCATATTGTTTAGATGTAAGACCATCGAGGACAACCTGGATTTTTCTCTTATCAAAGAACGATTTAATTATGTTAAGTATTCTTCCAGTGATACCATATGATCTTATTTTCCTGAGAAGATCTTCATACTATACCCTGTCAAAAGCCTTAGATATATCTAGAGCTACCGCTCTACCCTCCCCTGCTATGTCAAGTGAATGGTATATACGCTCAGAGATTACAGTTAGGATGTCTGCTGTGGAACGGGTTTGCCTAAATCCATATTGTTGGTCGGTAAGAAGTTTAGCATCTGTAAGGTGATGGACTAGAGCTTGGTTAATTATGGACTCAAATATTTTGGCAAAAAGTGGGAGGAGGCTAATGGGGTGGTAATTTGCTGATTCAGTTCTTTCGCTAGAATTCTTAAAAACTGGTACCACAGAAGTTGTTTTCTAGAAGGCAGGAAAGCAAGATTCATTAAGGCATTTGTTGTAAAGTTTGGAGAGGATTGGAGCTACTTCGACGGAGCACTTTTTTAATAGCACAGCCGGGATGAGATCAGGTCCACATGCTTTTGCAGTGTAAAGATTTCTTAAGATAGCATGCACCTGAGAAGGGGTGATTTTCAGATCGTCTAGTGTGGCGTCTATCCGCAAAAGAGAGTCAGGGAGGGGGCGGTAGGCAGGGTCCAGTGTGGAGTTGGAGGCAAACCGACTGGCAAGCATGTTAGCCTTCTCAGTTGCAGAGCTAAGAACCTCATTATTGTTGGATAGTGGGGGGAGTGTTGATTGCCCATTATTTACTACACTGTTGTAGATTTTCTAGAAGTCACGAGTTCCTAATTTCTGTGCTTCGACGCGTTTTGGGGCGGTTTCAGTAAATTATCTCTTAGCTGTCGCTATTTCTTTCTTACAATTACTTCTGGCTTCTATGTACGTCTGTTTGTTTGAACTAGATTTATGTCGGTTAAATCTGTGGTACGCGTGCTGCCTTTTCGCGATGGCAGCTGCACATGTTGAAGTAGACCATTGGGGAGAGTGGGGCTTGCTATGTTTTGTACTCTTTGTCATTTTCTTGTTGTAGTTTCCTATTTATATACGGAAATAATTTTTCGATATTAACAGTAATAAATTAAAGTGGTTTACTTAATAAAATGATAAATTACCAAACCATTTCAAAAATATTATACTCACTAAAATTCGAGGGAGATAATTTAAATGAAAAATATTCTCTTTCTTACTACAATAGATTTATATTAAAAAAATGAACTATCAGTTATTATTTACAAAAAAATATTTAGATCTACAAGGAGTGTTCAACAATCAAAGCTCCTGATTCACCTCCTTGTTTGATCTGACTGAAAATTCGCATACGCAATAATTTATATCTCTATGGGTTATGTGGCAAATTGCAGCTCTGAGCAAATTATAGTTTCTGGTTTACAAGTGTTTTACCTACATCAGGTGTGAAATCAAGCCTGTTTATTGCCGCGCAGTGATTCTGCTTTTATTGTGTATTTGAAAGGAGACACAAGGGACATTTAACAGAATCAAGGAAATAAATATATTCTCCATTATGTGATACCTCCGTTGAGTCTAAAGAGACAAAAAATACCCCCTGTAAGGGTAGCTGCGCATGTGATTATGAGGCAAGGGTGTCGCAAGCCCAACCACACCTCTTCTGAATCGGCAGTGCTTGAGTCTAGTGGCAGGAAGTGCTAGACGACTGAAAACAATGTCAAGATAAGCGAAGAGGACATAGAGTACCTGGAATTCCTATTCCCCATTTTAGTACTCACCAGGCTAAACGTTGCTTAACTTTGGTGATATAACGGAAACCGATGTGCCAACGTGAATTACGCCGTATATATTCCTCATTATATGAACTGCCATCGTGAATTCAAACATGGCTATACATTTGCGAAAACAGCTCCCAGACTTGGTTGCTCCCCTTTCTGCCATCAATCATTTGCCAATGAAGTTGAGGCTGCTATTTTGGAATATTGGCACGTGACTATTCGCTTAATAACTCAAGTGCTTGGTCCGTGAAAACTAACAATTTTTATATGCATAAGGTTTCTGCCAGATAGATTTATAGCTTTCTGATAATGACTCGTGTGCCTCAGGGTGCTTTTTGACGTTTCCCAAGAAGTTTTCAAAAGACTGATTACATAATAGGAAACCTGGGTCTATCGTTATGACTACAAGACCAATAAATGCGCTTGGACCAGCAACCTCCAATTAAAGCAATGGTGCAATCCTCCGTTGGCATGGTTATATTGACACTATTCTGAGAACAGGACGGAGTAGTGATCGCAAAGATCTTGGTGAAAGGTACCACAATTATAAGATCTATTATGCTTCACTTTTGAGGAAACTAAGTGAAGCTGCTAGAATCAAGAAGCAGGGAAAGATCAGCAAAGGTATTATCCTCTTACAAACCAACACGCTGATTCACAACTTAATGCATATTAATAGTCATAGTATTTTTTGCTTGTTTAAAATAAGACGTTTTGTCATTTCATGGTAGTGTTATAAAGAAATACCAATTGTTATCTTCTGCACTTTTGTAGGTGATAATCGTGTTAATGTACAAATGGGCCTCGTCAGTATCCACACTCTATTTGTTCGGGAACACAACAGAATCGCCAGCCAGTTTAACAACATGGGACTTGGTTGGAACGACGAGAAATTATTCCAAGAGACCAAACGAATAGTCGCGGCTATCATACAACGCATCAACTACAATGAATTTCTGCCGACCATTCTCAACGGGCAGATTATGAATTCTTTCGGTCTTGTTAGTCCCTCGAGTGGTTTCCATAATGTCTACGATAGAACGGTTGACCCGAGTATACGAAACGCTTTCTCAACTGCGGCTTTCCGTTTCGGCCATTCTATGGTGCGGTCTTATTTTACGAAACTTTCACCTGATTTCAACACCGCCTTCGGGTCACCCACATTATTGAAGACAATGTTTTTTAAGACTGGCGAGATCTTTACGGTATGTAAATTATTATTTACTGTTGAGGCGAGTAATCGGAATCGTAATCGGGAATCGTAAAAATCGAAACTTACAGCGGTATCGGAATTAGAAAACTTTATGCCTATTTTCCGATGCCAAAAACGATTCTTTTAATTATTTATTTTTTATTTGGTTTTGGTTTTATTTTTGTTTTGTTTTTGTTTTTATTTGTCTAAAACTTAATTTTCTATACCTGGTACTAAACATCTATACATCATACCCCCCCCCAAAAAAAACAAGTGTATTTTTAGGTTTGCGAAAATATATGCACATATTACATGTGTTTTACGGTAATCTGATAATCTATAGCTAAATATTTAACGATTTAAAAAGAATCGGAATCGGTAATTGCCACTTTGAAACTTAAATAGAGTTTACTATCCATCATACAGCGAGAACAACATAACATCCAACACAATCTCACAAGAATACAACGACTCCCTCTCAGAAACCTACAAGAGAAAAACGTAGTGTTCCTACTTTCCGACAAAGGGAAAAATTCTGTGTTATCTCTCAGAATAGATATTACGCCTTGCCACTAAAACACCTCCACAACGAAACACTATATGCATCCATCACAAATCTCCTCCACAAGAATAAAAAAAAAACAGATAAACACAGCCTGGAGCCTATTATGTACAAACGAAACCTCACCACCAGTCACAATAGATTCTACATTCATAGCAAACATTCCATCTTTTTATCATTTACGGAACCTATTTTTCTATATCCTTCACTTCTCTACAAACCGGTGCTAATATTCGATGTCTATATGAGATACGTAGATTTCCGAATATCCCATTAAAGTTGCCCTTACCTTTCAAACATTGAGTCAATAAAGTGATTAAGAACATTCATTTTCCACTCCCCCAATTGATCAGTAAACTCTGTTCTAGTTTATGTTTCTTGTGGTTCCTTGGTCTTACCATATTCCAGGACAAGAATTCGTCTGGTCTGGTGGAATATCCAGCAAAGTTCTTTTATTTGGGGTAACAAACTGCACACCTGTGGAACTCTCTTTCGTTTCCCTGCTTTCCAGCTGACTACAATATGGTCGTCTTCAAGTCCACCGTAAACAAATTCTTGATTAGCCGTTCCCCTTAAGTAATCCAATTTATCAAATTGACAATTCTAACGATAACTATATTGTCCTTTTGACCATTGTACACTCTTTAACTCTTATCCTCGAGTGGCCTCTGGGTCTTGATAAGTGGTGATTTCCTTGTAAAAAAAAAGGTGCACCATACCTCGTATGAGCCAATGTATAGCTGGGTTGATGGCATCTTATTTGGTCTTTGAATACTGTGTTATTTTTAATATTAGGTCAGAGTTTATTGTAAGATGTATGACATGTTTCCATACATTAGGCACCGCCAAAACTGGGGGGGGGGCAGGTAAGTACTTTTTGACGGACCGTCTTTTTAAAAATCTACCAAAAATCAGGTAATGATCCGATCAATACGAAATTTTCAGCGATTATTAAGAGAAGAATGGACTTTATAACAGTGTACTTATTTTTTATAAACGATATTTATATATATTTTTTTTTTACTTACAAACCCCCCCTTGTTTTGAGGTGGTACAAATATGCTTAAAATAATCATCTGAAACTGAACACAACATATTGTGTTGTTGTAAGGGACAAAAATATAGATTTAAAAAAATATTGTTTGCATACCTTATTTTGACGTCTGAATATCAGAAGTTCGATTGTGTTTAATTATCCCGCTTTTGAGTTTTGAAGTGTGAAATTCGGTGAATATGTTAAGTAAAATAATTAATTTAAGTTAAGCAAAACAAAAACAAAAACATTTAATATTTATACGAAAAAAGCTATTTTAAAATCTTTGATAAATAAATTAACAATTTTTTTAGCGAGCCGAATAATGCATGACCATTATTAAACAGGGCATGCTTTGAAGAATCGATACAAAAAAAAAATTCCATAAATATTGTGCCCTTTGTGTTAAAAATAGCAGCATTTTTTCGATCCCGTTTAAAAACGTTTGCCGCCTTTCGACTACAGTGGACCAAACGCGCTGAAATAATTTTTTTTTATTCTGCTTTAAATTGCCCCCCATTTTGGGGAGCCTGACCCCCACACACATACACATTAAAAACCAAACTCATACAAATGGTCACCCATCTGGTACTGGCCAGCCTCAGCGTTAATAATACATTGAAATTTTCGTTACTGAAAAATAAGTTTTTTTGCCCTGTTTGGTCTTCCATAGTTTGGTTTTTATCGAATACAAACGTAAACAATGTCGATCTAGACTCTAGATCGACGCGAAGTAACTGGTTGCCTATATGAATAAGTGGAATTATTTGAAATCCAGGTACTTATATTATAATATTTTTGCATATTCTCATAGAAAATCATCCTAAATCTTAGACAACAAATAACTAAATTAATTATTTCAAAAACCTTTTTTTTTAATATTTATGTACGTTTTTTGTGCAAGACAAAAAATGTCAATTGTTAACTTTTTGGGAAAATTTAACATTTAAAATTTAATTAAAAATAGTAGAAAAAGTTTGACATTATTCTGTTTTCTATATGATAAAATTCAGGGTTTTATCTTTCTGGAAAAAAAAAAGTTACTCAGAAATAATGGATTTTAATAAATGTAATTTCGTTTTAAAAAATAACAAAAACTTGATTTTTCGGCCATTTTTGGCGGTGCCTACCATACGTAGACGAGTACTTCAGCTATTATATAAATTTATTTTCAGGACAAGGTGAAATCGGTTGGTTCGTTCTTTCGCGGTATGCTAAAAGATAAATCCCAGAAATGCGACCGTTTTATCAGCACTCAGTTGACAGATCATCTCTTCGAAGACAATTTCGGCAACAGCCTTGATTTGGCAGCTTTAAATATCCAGCGAGGGCGCGACCATGGATTGCCTCCTTACAATAGATGGCGTCAATTTTGTGGTCTTTCTAAAGTCACTCATTTCGGAACCAAACCTGGTGGACTCGTAGATCACAGTAGCGCAGCTGCCAATCAAATGCAAAGTGTCTTTGAGTAAGTTTTACTTCGATTTCTTCTTAGCTTTCTTTGTATTTGATAAACGATATAAAACGGAGACTTTAAACTAGGCACTTAAATCGTTTAAGTATGATACATTATGCTTAACTTTTGTTATATAGACCGCATTTTTTATTATAAATTTAACTTGCCCTATTCTATCATCATGCAACTGTATATCTCCATTATGTTTCTGATTTTTTTTTTTTTTAGACGAGAGATAATTCGTATTATTTAGATTACTGGAACTACAGTTTTCATCTTGAGTATTATTTTCACAACGTTTCGGTCGATGTAACCTCCGATCTTTTTCAGACGTACTTTGTCGGATCCGGGATTTTTTTTGTCGAGCTCGGGAATCTTTCTATAGAAATTGTGAATCTTTCTGTCGAACTATGGAATTTGTGTCCAAAGGAACCTGTGGCGTAACTGATAAAGTACTTGGTAATTCAGTTGTAAATTACACTTTTCTGGAGGTTGAAAGTTTAATTCTCATTGCGGACGATACTCAATACACAACTGCGAATTACTTAGAACTTTTTCCCGGTCATGACTTACAGAACGAAGACATGCTACCGACGCCCGTAGATTAAGCAATAGGTTTCGTTCGAAATTCTCCGTATAGTCTTGAGTTTAGATATCTTTTTTACTTTATTTCTTCTTATCTTTGTTTCCGTATATACAGGTAGTGTTCAATAAGTAATACTCCTAACTCACGTTTTAAAGCTGTATAGCAACGAAACTTGACACAATTATTTGTCGTTCTCTATATAGAAAGCATCTAGAGTAACGCATTTGTCTCATCGTTTAATCCAGCTCTGAAGACCATTTTTGTAAAGCAATCTTCCAAAGGGTTTTTTTTTACATAGGCATAACCACGTATCAAGGTCTAGAGACCATTCGAGGATAAGGGTTAAGAGTGTACAATAGTCAGTTGGACAATAAAGTAATCGATTAGTAATAGAAATTCGGTAAATTTGTTAACAAGTGGAATTACTCATCAAAAACTTGTTTACGTTGGACTTGAAGACAACCATATTGTAGTCAACTGGAAAGCAGGCGTGCAGTTATAAGAAAGAAGCTTTGTTCATGGAATGTACGTTTAGTTTTAGGCACAGATAAAGAGTGGGGGAATTATTGATAGTGTTTTCAGCTAGACGAGTGTTTCTTGTGAAAGTTTGGCGAGGGGGGACCATAGATTGAAACTAAGGTTTCTAAACGGCTGAGCCCATCTTTTTCAAATTTCACAAAAAGCTAATGCATATGTCTGGCAGTGTTCTTAGATATGTTTTGTACAGAAATTCATCTGGTAAGTATAGAAAATCGAAACAATCCGATCTTAAAATAGTTTTTCTTCTATTATAGATAAAAAGATTTTTTACTGGAGAAAATTTTACGTTACACCGGCCAAGGGAAATAATAATGTCTCAGCAAATTATTTCTTCTAAAAAACAGATTAATTTTAAGGTATATCTCAGTGGTAAAGCATTAGACTACAGTGTGAATGATCCTCTGTTCCCGCCTAAGTGTACTTCATTTTATTTTATTGTTTTTAATTAATGAGTTTAATTTACAAAGAAGAGGTACCATTTAAAAGCACCGCAAATCATTTCTTCGTTTGTATATTTGAAAACAGAAGTGCCCTTTCAGGGCATTTATCGCCAAGCCAAAAAATCTGCTGACGTGAAATTGTAAACAAACACAGACGGAATTCGATTAACTACATTATCATTATTACTTTTAATTTTTATCTTGTTTTATCTTGTTTTAGTGAAATAGTTCACCGGGCAAATTATTCCTCGTAATATATAATAATCAATAGAGGATTGATTCTACAATACGCAATCGGCATAACTTAAAATATCATGTTTAAGTGTATTGTACGACCGGGCAACACCTGGCGTCCGGCTAATACATATATATATATATATATATATATATATATATATATATATATATATATATATATATATATATATTAGCGAAAAATGCGAAGCTCGTGGTTTGTTTACAAACAAGCGTTTGAGCACTGTACAAGTAGCGGACGGATGTTTATTTAAATAGACATTCGGGCAGATTAGTTCTAGGTTCGATCCTTGGCTTGGGAGGGGTGCTAGTCTAGCGGAGCTGATGAGTTGTGATACAACGAAACAGGTCTGTATGTCGATGACTATATATATATATAAAACTGGGTTTTATTTTGTATTTCAGCCATCCAGACGACATCGACCTATTTACAGGAGGACTGTCAGAGAATCCTATACCAAATGGCGTTGTTGGACCAACATTTGCATGCATAATTAGCCGTCAGTTTCAAATCTTAAAAAGAGGTGATCGCTTCTGGTATGAACGAAATGATCCGGCAGTCGGTTTCGAATTAAGTATGAACGCACATTAATCGTAATATTTTACATTTTTTTCAATCGCACAACTATAGTCTTCTTACAATCGTTTTAAAGCAATTCTATCCTCTTTTCAAGACGTTGAATACAATATGGGCAAAAAGCAAATTCGTACAATTTTCTTATTTCAATTAAAGCTAGAACTGATGAAAATGATCTCAGTATCAATGAAGCGTTTGGCACAGGAATAACTACTGAACGCACAGCACAGTGGTTGTTTTAGAAATTCTGTCGCGGCCACAATAGTCTTGAAGATGATGAGTGCAGTGGTCGGCCATCGAATGTTGACAACGCTCAATTAAAAGCCTTAATCGACTCCAATCTACACATAACTGTTCGAGAACTTGCTTCTGAATTAGAAGTAACGTATACGACAGTTTTCAAACCATTTGAGAGAGATTGGAAAAACAAAAATCTTGATAAATGGGTGCCTCCCGAAGTGAATGACAACCAATAGAAACGGCGTTATGAAGCATCACCTTCCCTTTTTTTACGCAACAAGAAGAACGACCTGTTTCTTGTTTTGGTTGTGATTTGTGATGAAAAGTGGGTTCTTTTCGACACAACTGAGTGGTTAGACGCATACGAAGCCCCACGGCACTTCCCGGACCCAGAGTTACAATAAAGGAAGGTCACGCTGACAGTTTGTGGTCTGCGACCTGTCTCATTTATTACAGTTTTATATGCAGACGAAACCATTATGGCAGAGAAGTATTGTCAACAAATGGATAAAATGCATCAGAAACTTCGACAACAACACCCAGCATTAATCAACACAAAAGGCCCAATTCTCCTCCACGTCAATGCCCGACCGCACGTTACTAAACTGTCCCTGCAGAATTTGAATGAATTGGGCTACGAATTTTTGCCTCGTCTGCCATATTCTTTAGAGCTCTCACCTACCGACTACCACTTTTTAAGTATCTCGACAACTTTCTACGTGAGAAATGCTTCAAAAACCTAAGTGATATTGAAAACGTCTTCACCGACTTCATCGCCACCAGAACGCAAGATTTTTACGTTACTGGCATAAATATACTTATTTTGGCAAAAGTGTGTTCATTCTGATGGTGCTCATTTCGATCAATAAATTTTTGTTTTATTCGTGATATATTCATCTGAATTTAATAGTTAAAAATTGCAAGAACTTTCTTGTCAACTTGATAACTTATAAATAGCATAACAACTTTTTCCAAAATCACTGAACTCGAAAGGGGTTGATATGCTGTCAAACAAAACAACCAAACCAAATACTAGGAATAAATATTTGAACATATGAAGAACTTGAGACATCCCTTTTTTTACAAAATTATTGGATTTGGCATCAAATATCAGGAAAGGGGTTGATATGCCGCAAAATACAACAAGCAAACTTAACCAAATTCTTTTACTTTTCACAAGAAACTATTGCTATTTTCCAGACTTCTTTTCATAATAAAACTAAATTAAAATATTGAATAGATTTTATTGAATTTATTGAATGATCAATAAAATCTATTACCTGTCTGTTCACAGAGCAATTCGACCAAATTCGAAAACTGACCTTTTCGAAGTTGACTTAGCTCAACTAATCAAATCATTATCTTTCTGATCCACTTCTATTCGTAGCAAAACTAAATAAAAATAGTGAATGATCAATAAAATTTATTATCTTTATTTTTACAGAGCAATTGGACCAAATTCGAAAAATGACCCTTTCGAAGTTGATATGTCTAAATACTGATATTTCCCAGATCCAGCAAAATCCATTTCTAGTACCAGGTCAAAAGTAAGTATATCGATGAAACATAAAAAGACAAGAACTAAGTGTTTTAAATATACTCATAGATAAATGATATATAAACACGTGAACCTGATGTAAACGAGGCAAGATACCAAGGTCCACACAGTTTTAGCAGTATACTAGATGATATGTGATCCATTGAGTCAGTGTTTATTGTCTATAATAAAGCATCTCTTCTTTATTTCTCCTTTCTTTTCTCCTATGTCTCAAATCAAGATGATTATTAACAGGAATACACACGCATATAAATATACAGTAGCATTCAAAACTAAAGGACAAAATGTTAAAACCCAATATTTGTGGAACTCCCGACTATCAACGCAATGGTTCTAGGCTAGGGATAGGTGCTACCTTAGCCGCACTGATAAGTTATGCTACAATGAAACAGTACTATATGTGGATGACTATATAAATATATATATATATATATATATATATATATATATATATATATACGAGATATACATAAAAAATTTGATTTGTCAATTTATTATATATATATATATATATAAATATTATCCTCATGATTATTATTAATATTAGTATTTTTATTATTGCATGTATTCATATACATTTATAAGAGATATTAAATTTTATATATCGATTTTCAATAGTGCTCAATGCGTGAGTAGAGCTAGATAGTAAGTTATGAAAATATATATGGCAATAAAGTTGCGTACAGTTTTCTGCGTTCCACCCCAGTAAGAATTCGTTAGAATAAAATGCGAGTTTATACGGTGATGAAATACGGAAAATTCTGTGTAGCTTTATTGCTGTATACTTACTATTAAAAAGTCAAAGTCTTATACTCCAGGTTCTAAGTCCTGTCACCTATGCATATCTGAAGCTATAAGTGTAATAATCCCCCCAAAGTATCACCTTAATCAATTCCAAAAGCGAACTTATTTCCCAATGTAAACATAATAAAAATTCAAATATAACCAATTCAAAATAACTTTGGTCACCTCTTAAACCTGTTGCTATAAATTTACTTGATAAGAGATTTATTCTATTCTTTTTTGTGAGACTAAAGGATCTACTGTATATTACTTCTGCCGTTATATTCACGTATATGTATGTTTGTTTTTATACGTAATGTGAGAATTTATGTATGTGTGTATATGCGTATATATATATGCATATATATGTATATATCTGCATGTATGCATCTATGTATGCATCTATTTTTGTATATTTACATGTGTATGTGTCTCCATTACTTGTGAGTGAGGTTTTTCCTTTAGTCTTAGTTTTTCCATATTTTATTATACATTATTTTATATTATTCTATATATTTTATATATGCATATATTTGCATGCGTACAATTATAATTATAATCAGGCATTAATTTATTAAACTCTCAGTAACCCCTTCCCACTTTAATTTTTTTCTGAATTTAAAATTAATTATATTCCTGGCTGGGTCAAATTAAAATTAATTTACTTATATTTATCTGTTCTAAAAAATAGATTTAGAACGACGATTCTCTTTATGTCCGTTTCTCCCCTTCCGTTATCGCCTTCTCCCTCAAGTATGTCTTTCTCTCTTTCTCCCCTATGTTTTCGACTTTTTAATATCTTTTATTCCTCTCCTGTTCTTGTTTCTCTTTATCCCAATTTCCAAGCTCATTTCGAACCTCCATTTTATTTATCTCCATTTTATTTATCTCCATTTTATTTATCTCCATTTTATTTATCTCCATTTTATTTATCTTCATTTTATTTGTCTCAATTTTATTTATCTCCATTTTATTTATCACCGTTTTATTTATCTTCGTTTTATTTATCACGTTTTATTTATCTCCATTTTATTTATCACCGTTTTATTTATCTTCATTTTATTTATCTTCATTTTATTTGTCTCCATTTCATTTATTTCCATTTTATTTATCTCCGTTTTATTTATCTCCATTTTATTTATCACGTTTTATTTATCTCCGTTTTATTTATCTCCATTTAATTTAGTTTCATTTTATATCTCTCCATTTTATTTATTCCGTTTTATTCATCTCACTTTTAGTGATCTCTATTTCATTTATCTTCATTTAATTTATCTCCATTTTATTTATCTCCCTCTTATTTATCTCCATTTTATGTAGCTCCGTTTTATTTATCTCCGTTTTATTTATCTCTATTTTATTTATTTTCGTTTTATTTTTATTTTATTTTTAATTTTTTTTTACATAGGCATCACCACATTATCAAGGCCCAGAGGCCACTCCAGGATAAGGGTTAAAGAGTGTACAGTAGAAATTGGACAATATAGTACTCATTAGTAATGAAAATTTGGTAAATTTGATAACTTATATGGAACGGCTCATCAAGAACTTATTTACGTTAGACTTGAACACAACCATATTGTAGTCAGCCGGAACGCAGGAAAACGGAAGACAATTCCACAGGCGTGCAGTTCTAAGAAAGAAGCTTTGCTCATGGAATCTACGTTTAGGTTTAGGCACAGATAAAGAGTGAGGGAATTATTGATAGTGTTTACAGCTAGACGAGTGTTTCTTGTGAAAGTTTATTCATCTCCATTTTATTTTTCTCCGTTTTATTTGTCTCCATTTTATTTATCTCCGTTTTATTTATCTCCATTTTATTTATCTCCATTTTATTTATCTCCGTTCGTTTTATTTATCTCCGTTTGTTTATCCCTATATTATTTATTTCCATTTTATTTATCTCTGTTGTATTTATCTCCATTTTATTTATCAGTAGACAGTTCCACAGAGCAAAATATTCTTACCGTGTCGAAACGGAAAAAACACATGTGGAATTGGTTCCAGAAAAGGTTTAATATTTATGCAGCAATTCTGGTTTCTTATTGGTTGGTAGCAGAACGTGAATTAATTCGATTCGTCAGTTCCTAGCAGCATCGTTTATAAATAAAATCGTCCGACTGTGTGGGGTCATACCCTATTACACATCCAAAATATTGCAACATTTATCTTCATTTTATTTATCTCCGTTTTATTTATCTTTATTTCTCTTATCCGTTATTTAAAAAAAAATATTGCCCATATATAGAGTTTTGTGTCACTTTTGGCCTGGTGCATCTGCTGTCTACTGGACAGGGTTCAAATGAGCGTCGCCAACCTGATAGGTTCCGAACTAGCAGCTTGGCTTCAGCCTCTCTCATATCAACGAAATGTTGCATCCTTCCGCCTGTTTTACAAGTATTTTAGTGGTATATGCTCCGACGAACTATAAGTCCTTATATCCCCTCGACAAATCGAAGCAGCAAAATCCCACTCCTACACAATAGAGATCCCCATACACCATAAAGCCTTCTAATCTAACAGTTTTTTCCCCCCAGAACTGCTAGACTTTGGAATTCCTTTCAAGATTCCTGCTTCCCGACTGTACTGACATGCAGAATTTCTAAGTGTAATGTAAACAGACATCTTGCTGCTCAACTCCCTACATAGCATCCCTTCAATTATGTCCCAGATAGTAGCCTTATTACACCAAAGTGGCACTGTGCCTTGTTTGGAGTGAAAATACAATATAAAAATCTACTATTAAAAATTTTTCTAATCACCGAGTCGTTGCCTAATAGAACCATACTTAGAAGTCCAACATTCTTACTCTTCAGCCCAACATTCATAGGGCATGAGAGAGAGAGGAAGACAGAGAGATAGATACACTGGTAGCTCTTCCGCTGAACCTAGTTACATCATACCCACCGTTGTTCATTGGAGGCAGCACTCAGGGCACGTCTCTTATGCTTAAAGCCTCGCAAGGCAAGATAGTAGGTCTCGCTGTTTCGTTGACTTCTGTTCTTGGAATACCTCCAATCTGTAAGGTATCACTAAAGCTTTCACATTCAAACAGTCCTTGCTATAAAGAATCTTAAGGGTGCCAGAACTCGTAAGATAAATGTAGGGGAAAATGTGGAAACCAAGAACATGGCTTACCATTGACGCGTCTGCTCATGTGTGTCTCATACGGAGTCGGGCTATTGGGGGCAGGGAAAAAAGAATCAAGATGGTGGCACACACAACTTTTATAACTAAGCGATCTCGCAAAGTGACGCAAAATATCGTGGCTCGGGTGCGAAATCTCGCCGCTCGACTACATAAAAGGATACTGAAGGGAGGACGCGGACAGACGATTACGAGAACCCTTGGAGACGTTTACGGGAATCCTTAGAGACGGTTGTTGCGTGTTACTGAATCACTTTGCTGACTTGCTTTTTTTAAATTCTTTTTCCTTCGTTTTTATGCTACAATATGTCTATGTATATATTTATTGTTATGATTTTTTTTCACGTTTTAACGTATGAAACAATCAAATATATTTCTGTTTTATTATAGCAACCCTCTTGTTTCCTGTAATTCCCTTCCAAACATGGATCTAAGCGCTTGGGAGAGTTGCCCACAGAATAACTGGGGAGCATGGGCGCCATGGACAAACTGTATTGGCGGCCGACAAGTATCACAACGTGTGTGCAGTGGACGTTGCGGATGCAAAGGTTCAAGCAAACGATATCATTTATGCCATTATAACGATTGTAAAACTGACATCAGATCTTTGAGTTTCGCATTTTTGGCAAAAAAACCGTGTTACCCCGAATTCAGGTTAAATAAACAATGATATTTGTAATATTCAAATAACTGAAATATTTTTTAAATGCAATAAAAACTCACACATTTTAATCTTTAATGTTTAACATTTTCAATAAATGAGATTAATATATTCATTTTTATTGTTTTCTGGAAAGATGCAAGATATCCCGTTTTTCTATTCTTGTTGGTTTATTTTTCCGTAAAGCCAGGAAATATCTCATGTTATGAAGGGAAAGCACATTTATTGTCAATTGTTTGAGAGATTGATTGCATAAAGGCTGCAGTAAAAACATAGGTTTAGCTATAGTTATTATTGTTACTGGGTTAACTAACAACCGTTTCGTATTTACCTATTCAATAATTTCGAGATGTGATTTTCTAGGATTTTTGGAACAAACAATTTCTTATAAATATTTAATAATTATTAGAATTATGTCCGATTCTAAATTCAAAATCGTGACGCTTTCTCGATAAATCCAAAATAGCAGCATGAGAAACCCTTCGTAGACTTTTTTTAGATAGGCGTCACCATTTATCAAGGCCGAGAGGTCACTCAAGGATGAGGGTTAAAGAGTGTACAGTAGTCAAAAGGACAATATAGTAATCGATAGTAATGGAAGTTCGGTAAATTTGCTAACTTAAGTGTAACGGCTCATCAGAAACTTGTTCACGTTGGACTTAAAGACAACCATATTATAAACAACTGAAAAGCAGGAAAACGGAAGACAATTCCATAGGCATGCAGTTCTAAGAACGAAGCTTTGATCATGGAATCTACATTTAGGTTTTGGCACAGATAAAGAGTGGGGGAATTATTGATAGTGTTTTCAGCTAGACGAGTGTTTTTTGTGAAAGTTTGGCGAGGGGGGCATAGATTGAAGCTCAGTCGAACACTTTCTATGAAAATAACGATAAAGAAGAGACAAAATCGCAGCATATCTTCTGTGAGAGAGGTTGCAGGGAAGAGAAAGGGACATCTCCCACGAGGCCACGAAGTCTATTCTTAACCCTATCAAGGCAGGATAAGTCCTTTCTAGCAGCACCTACCCAGATGTGGCAACAGTATTCCATAGACTAATGGAGAATGCCCTTTTCTCTTCCCTGCAACCTCTTTCCCACAGAAGAGACGTTGCGAGCCTGCCTCTTCTTTATCGTTATTTTCATGGCAAGTGCTCATCTAGGCGCCAATCTATGGGCCCCTTTGCCTGACTTTCACGAAAAACTCTCGTCTAGCCGAAATAACTATCAATAATTTCCCCCACTCTTTAGCTGTGTCTAAACCAGGGACTCTACTATGTTGTTTTTCAGCTTTCCAGATGGCTACAATATAGTCGTCGTCAAGTCCAACGTAAACAAATTTATTGATGAGCTGCCTCCTTAAATAATACAATTCATCAAATTTCCACTATTAACGATTACTACGATGTTATCCCATTGACTACCGTACACTCATTAACCCTTATCCTCGAGTAGCCTCCGAGCATTGATAAGTGGTGACTCCTTTGTAAAAAAAGAACCGCTTACGTTAAAACGGATGTCTTTTATCCGAATATCATTTTTAAAATGGCGTTTTATGTTTTGAGTCACATTTTCACCCATTTTCTCAAGTATGCTAATTTTATTTAACCTTTTTTTAATCTGCGACGATTTTATTGATGTATAATGGCATAATAACAACATTCTCAAGTAACAGCGAAATGCGTGTAAGACAGTAATTGAAGAAAATATAGCCATTTGCCTAAATTATAAATTTTAAATAAATATAAATATAAAAAATTAAAGAGTAAAAAAGGAACAAAAATAAGTTTGCCAACCGTTTTTTTTTTTTTCTATAGTCATTATGTTAAGTATTTAAAGCTTAGTAGTTTCGTAAAATATAGTTATGAAAATGAAGCTACACAGAAACGTACATGTTTAATTCCTGGAGAAAAGCATCAAGCTAATAATTGCTTTTATATCTAAGTAGTATTCACTCTAGCTAACTAACAAATGAGATTCATTATTTCTACTCCCAAGTAATTCAACATTAACAGTATACCTATTGGTGCTAAAAGAAAAACAAAACATCACAAATCAACTGAAAGCTATAAGATCAGCATCGTCTTATAAAATCTCATTAAAACCGTCTCCTCTGCTTCACGTAAATATTGTTACAACTGGAGAGAACACTACTAAACCAAAGGTATATATATATATATATATATATATATATATATATATATATATATATATATATATATATATATATATATATATATATATATATATATACCCAATCATGTCATCCCTCTCGTGTTTTTAGAAACCTTAAACCCAACATAAGTAAAATAATTTAACACCTTTCATCCAGCCCCGAGATTTTCCAACAAGCCTCTCCCTATTATAACTGAGATAATGATTGTAGGGATGAAATAATGAAATATCATACATACTCTTAATCCAGTAGAAAACATAAACCTAATGAAAAGGGAACATTATTTGGGTCACTTCACCGTTTGCGTACCGCAGATTTAACCGACGTAAGTCCAGTTCAAAAAGACAGAAGTTTATAGAAGCTAGAAGTAATTGTAAGGGAGAGATATCAACAACTAAGAGAGTATATACTAAAACCACTAGAAAACGCGTCGAAGCACATAAATTAAGAACCCGTGATTTCTGGAAAATCTACAACAGTGTAATAAATAATTGGAAATCAGCAATTCCCTCCCTATCAAACAATCATGAGGTTGTTTGCACGGCACCCGAGAAGGCTAACATGCTTGCCAGTCGGTTTGTCTAAAACTCTACGTTGAACGCAGCAAACCACTCCCTCCCTGACTTTCCTATGCGGACAGACGCCACACTAGATGATCTTAAAGTCACCCCTTCTCAGTTGTATCGTATCCTAGCCACCTCGAAAGCATGTGGACCCAATCTCATCCCCGCTGTGCTATTAAAAAATGATCCGCCAAGGTTGCTCCAGTTTTCTCTAAACTTTACAGCAAATACCGTAACGAATCTTGCTTTTCTGACTGCTGGAAAACTGCTTCTGTAATACCAGTTTACAAGAATTCTGGCGAATGAACTGACCCATTAAGTTTTAGCTCCATTAGCCTCCTTCCGCTATTCGTCAAAATATTTGAGTCCATAATTAATCAAAGCTTTACAACTTCTAAGCTTCTGACTGACATACAATATTGATTAAGGTAAGCCCGTTTCACAGCAGATATCATAACTGTAATCTCTGAATGTATATACCATTCACTGGATAAATCTAGGCGGGTAGAGCGGTTTTCTTAGATACAACTAAGGCTTTTTACAAGGTATGGCACAATAACGGTGTACACACCGGTTCTCACCAGATCACCGAAGCTAAACAACGTTGAGCCTGGCCAGTACCATATGGGTGACCATTTAGGAAGGCGAGGCGCTGTATGTAACGCGAGGTAAAAATACCAGGTTGAGAAACTGGTGCGGTCCATCCCTTCTCTCGAGAGTAGATGTGAATCTCTTATGCCGTGGTAGTCACCCCATTTAGTGAAGGCGTCACGATAAAAAATACCCTTGATAGCCCCGGCAAAGTATCAAGCATTCAACTACGAACAAGATTTGAATTACACTACAATCAACGTGTAGTGAGTTCCATCTCGGCTACAGCCGCGCTGGATGGATGATCGGCACGATGGTCTTCTCAGGAAAATCAGATCATATGGTATCACTGGAAGAATGCATAACTTAATTAAATCTTCTTAAGTAAGAAAAGAATCCTCGACGTAAATACCCCCGACACACCTGAAAGCAACTAAATCCTGCCTCTTCACAGTAGAGATCCCTAGGTGTAACAAAGCTATTTACTCCAATAATTTCTTCTCCAGAACTATTGGACTTTGGAATCCTTTTCCGGGATTCTGCTTTCCTAACTGTACTGACATGCAGAAGTTCAAGTGCAATGTGAGCAGACATTTTACTGCTCAACTCCTTGTTTGGGGTGAAAATTTAATAAAAATCTTCCCTCAGTGTAAAATATAACATAAGTAGACAATTTGTTCACATAATCGCCTAAAAATGTAGAATCTCATTTTGTCTGGGGTGTGTGAGTAAGTTTACATGTGATTCTATTTATTGTCGTCCCTTACCCGAAGGTAGTGTTAGACACAAAGTCGGTTTTTAATATAGGGAATACAACTCTTTATTTTTTTGTATTATCACGGACTTAGGGTTAGTAGTAGGAAAGGGCTGTGTCGTTTATAAAATGGAGAATCGAACTTTTCTTTTCGCAACAAAAAGTTATAATTGCGATGGGCGAAAAATGAAAACGGAATAAAAAAAACACCGATAATTTCATGAGAATACATTATTTAGATCTTCGTACCGTTTTACACGTAACTATTTAAAAATGAAATATAAACATTGCCTATAAACACTCATGATTATAAAAAAAATAAATAAATATAAAACGATTAGGAATTTAAAATAGAGGGTCATTTCACAAATAAATTTAACGTAAAATGAGCTGCTTTTCCAAAACATTGTAGTGTGTTTTTATTGCTAAAAGCATTCATTCGAAGCATTCGAAACAGTCAATCTAAACTACGCCATTAGCATTGATTTTGGTTGAAATATAATAACATATATAATTTTATATCAATTAAGCGATTTATTACAGAAATTTCATGTTCCCGAGATTGAAAACAAGCTGTAAAAACAAAACTACTTGATGAAATTAAGTGAAATTTTTTTAGAACTTCATTCCATAACGGGTACGTAGAATATAATTGTTTTTTTTTTAATTTTCGTTTTTTAATGAGGGATGTAAACTTCACAAGTACCATGATCACTTTTCTTCCCGTCAATTTAAAAACAATGTTCTAACACGTAATCTATAAAAGTAATATTTCATTTTGGAATAGGGATTTAGCTGCGTGTTAATCTACAAAGTCGTCGTTGTTGTTGCTGTCGTCGTCGTCATCATCATCATCATCACCATTTGCACTTCGTTTTGTTTTTGTTTTGTTTTTTATAGCAAAGTAAATCAATTTAATAACCTACCAAATTTTTATAATTAAAATCAAATTTTAGTTCATTCATAGAGAGAAGGCACAAAAAGCTCACGCAATCTCACGTTAAAAATGTTTTTCTAAATAGTAACATTATTTAGAAATTCGTTCGTAACAATGAGAAGTGGCGTTGTTAAATATTTTGTCTTACATCGTTTTCTTATTTTGCCTACTAATCTTCGAATATTTTCAACTATTTAATTATTTATGTAAGTAGCATGTTATACAGTAAATACGAACTGATACACTATAGCTTTGTTTTAAAATCAAAATAAATGTTTTGTTGTCTTATAATTTTTAATCCATTACAGAGCAAACATTTGAGAAAAAATATAATCGGACATTACCAAGGGTTTTATGTAATAATTTGAAAATTTACAAAAGAAACAAAACAAAACAAAACAAATCTCTAATTAAATATGTATAAATTTTAAAAGAATCGGAATCGGGAATCGGATTGGAATCGGAAATTTTGAAAAGAATCGGTAATTGTATCGGAATCGGGAAAAATTTTGGAATCGTCCCATCACTAATATATATATATATATATATATATATATATATATATATATATATATATATATATATATATATATATTTAAATCGAATTCGCATGGTTTCCGGTCTTATTAGTTAGTTTTTAGTTGGTCCAAGACAGGTAATTAATCTATCTTATTAATTCTTTAACTTTTTTCTTTCTTAATTTTAGTTGAGGGGAGGTAATTTGTGATTCTTTTCTTTTTATTATATTATATTTTATATTTTATCTTTTATATATTTTTTGCGTTTTTATATATATATATATACATTTTTTATTATATATATGCTTATATTTTGATTAATCACTCAGTATCCTATATGCTGTTATTTTATTTTATCTTTGGTTAATATCTATCTGGTATCAAGTTCTAAGGTATCTTATATAAGCTATTTAATTTCTAGGTCTTTTTATTTTTTTATTTATTTTTTATATATGTATATTGTATTCTTTTAGGTAGCCATAAAATTTCTTAATATTTTTATATATACTTACAATTGCCTACAATTCCATTTTCACTTTTATTAAATTTTGTTTTAAATTGACTACCTCTAGAATACTCTTGAAGAAATTCCTTTGCGTGGGGTCTACGTTTGTTGTTCGGTCTTCCCAAAAAAATAGTAAACATATATATATATATATATATATATATATATATATATATATAAAATAGTAAACATATATATATATATATATATATATATATATATATATATATATATAACACGGAAATTACATAATTATGTAATTTCCGTGTTATATTTTTATGTTATTGCTCTGTTTACCACATTGAGTTCTCATACCCGGATTTCCTCCTGGAATTATTCCATTATAACACTATATATATATATATATATATATATATATATATATATATATATATATATATATATAGCTTTGATGTCGCTACCATATATTATAATAGTTCAATATAATAATCAATAGAGAGTTGTTTCTATAATAATGCATATGTAATCTGCATGAATTAAAATATCATATTTAAGCACATAGCTTTGTGGATGTCTTGGGAAAGGCAAAGGCTAAGAAAAAAAAGATCCCGTTTTGGAGATCCCGATAGGCAGATGGTGAAGCACTGCAACACTTTTCCGGCAACTCTTGCAGCTGCGCTGGATCCGACCGTATTGGCTTACATTTCGGCCGGACTTTGTTTGCAACGTCGAGAGAGGGACCCTGGTAACTGGCCAAACCTAGCTCTCCTTATCAACCGCCTGTACCTAGAAAACCAATTCTAGCTTCGAACTTTATAGCCACAGAAGATGCTGCAGAATGTCATTTTGTTATTAAACAGAAGGTTGTCATCATGACACAATGTATGGAAATTAGTTGAAGGGGGTGTAACTGTTTTTAACATTTAATAGATGCCATTTAGTTTAGACCAACTAATCCTCTGGCTTGCTTGGGTAGGATTAAAACCGCTGTCTTCAGGCAATGTTCGCCTGCAACTGAAGAAACTCAACACCTCTATCCAATGCGCCACGGGCCCGGAAAGGCGATGAAAATTGGATCTTATGATCTTATAAATTCAATTTTGTATTCTTATCTTGTCTTCCATTATAGGTTCTGTACTGAATTGTATTATTATTATTATTATTATTATTATTATTATTATTATTATTATTATTATTATTATTATTGTTGTTGTTATTATTATTATTATTATTATTATTAATATTATTATTATTATTATTATTATTATTATTATTATTAATGTTATTATTATTATTATTATTATTATTATTATTGTTATTATTGTTATTATTATTATTATTATTATTATTAATGTTATTATTATTATTATTATTATTGTTATTATTATTATTATTATTGTTGTTGTTGTTGTTGTTGTTGTTGTTGTTGTTGTTTATTTATTTATTTAGTTAATTATTTTTCATGGAATGCTTTGAGATGGGGCTTCATAATTTGTGCATTCATTCTTTTTGTGGACTGTTATCCTCATCTCCATAGTTCAACTAAGAGTTCGCAAAACGAATGAATTCACAAATTATAGAAGCCTCATCATTAATAAATAAATAGATAAATAAATAAATAAATAAGAGTTTTAACTGTTTGGGAAATTTAATAGACTCCATTTAGTTTATATTTTTTTAAATAATTTATCTTTAAAAATATTCGAAAGTAAACAAAATCTACACCCCCGAAATTGTTGGAAACCGATTCATATACCGAAGCAGGTGTCAAGGTTATTCAAACTGCATCGTCTGCGTCATAATCTTCCCAAAGAAAAACTATTGAGGAAAGTAACGCGTAATAAAAATAAACTTTCAAGCTTGGCCAGTTTTACACACAATCCGAACGTATAAATTTGGTTGGAGATAAGAACACAAAGAAATGACGTCTCAGCGTAGACGCTGTTGAACAATCAGCCTTGCATAAGTTAAAAGCTACCTTTTTTATGTACTTTTATGATTTTCATCTGTGTCGAATTCGTATATTTGATATTAAACAACTTTTCATGAGAATCTACGTTGTACTATAGATAAAACTTATTTTTATTATTAACATTGCTTTTTTCAATTTCATTTTTTTTTTCTCCATTTCATTTTTTTTTTACAAGGGTGTCACCACTTATCAAGGCCCAGAGGCCACTCGAGGATAAGGGTTAATAGGTATATATTAGTCATTGTGATTTTAGCATAGTAAACAGTGGGAATTTTGAAACTTGGATTACTTAGGGGGACGATTCAATTAGAACTTGTTAACATTGGACTTTTTCTTTTTTTTTTCATAGGTATCAACTCATTATCAAGGCCAAGAGGCCACTCAAGGATAAGGGTTAAAGAGTGTACAGTAGAAATTGGACAATATAATAATCATTAGTAATGAAAATTTGGTAAATTTGATGACTTATATGGAACGGCTCATCAAGAATTTATTTACGTTAGACTTGAAGACAACCATATTGTAGTCAGCCGGAAAGCAGGAAAACGGAAGACAATTCCACAGGCGTGCAGTTCTAATAAAAAAGCTTTGTTCATGGAATCTACGTTTAGGTTTAGGCACAGATAAAGAGTGGGGGGAATTATTGATAGTGTTTACAGCTAGACGAGTGTTTCTTGTGAAAGTTTTGCGAGGGGGGACCATAGATTGAAGCTCAGTCGAACACTTTCCATGAAAATAACGATACATCAGAGACAAACTCGCAACAGGCAAACATTTCATCTCTAAATTATATACATAAATAATCTAAGGTTACATTAAATTCCCATTTACCTTTAAAATGTTGGGTTATTACAGAAAGTAAACAACATAAATTCTCCTCTTACTAATGTACCAGTTGTTATGGGGTTCAATGGTAATAAGAACGAAGGAACACAGGATTTTTAGGAAACGAGCATGTATTCACATATACTATAAAGTGAGTTGATTAATACCCTTACTCAACGGCGGGGCGTTTGCACACGACCTGCTTGGCCGAGGGCCAATCTCTGGCTGCCGGGCACCGATACTCGATACTGGAAGTGACGTCATGATAGTCCATTAATTCCATGGAGGGGCGTCTCCAACAACACCTCCCAAGCTTTTTGTTCGTAAAAGCTTTCAGTGTCTCTTCCTTTTAGGGTTTACCGTTAATGGCTCGGTAAACTTTCTCTTACGGGACGACCGCCGTAGTTCAAGTGTTAGTTGAGGAGGTTCAAGGTCAAAAGTTTCGAAGACAGTGTCTATCGGCTCATCTTTCAATGGTGGACTGTCGATGTTTTAAACTGATCGACATCTTCGTAGTTGGTTCTGGTGACGTTTGTGAGTATATATTGGTTCTTGGATGATATAAACCATGTCACCGACTCGCTTAATAATTGTACCCACCTAGTCGAATGATGTGTTGTTTTTATAACTTTTGAAACACACTCTTTCACTTGGTATGAAACGTTTACTGGGTACATAAGTGGTCACTAGTGGACTTGACTGTTTGGGTAAGAGCTTGTCAAAAACGGATCTCACTTTCCGTGCAAACATCATTTCTGAAGGTGAGACTGCTGTTGGTGTGTTCGGGTTGGGTGTAATCCTATACACGTGTAGAAATTGTTGAAGCGCTTCATCTGTTGGGGTCCCTTAAGCCTTCTTCAGTGCTCTTTTAAGAGTGTCCACGAAGCGTTCCGCTTGCCCATTCGAAGTTGGATGGCATTTGGGGAGTGGAGATATGATTAATTTGGAACATATCACAAAAACCTTTGAACTCAGCCGACGTAAACTGTGTTCCATTATCACTTACGATGCAATCGACTAAACCAAAACGTGCGAACAGTTCATGTAAGAAATTTATAGTTGTTCCAGTTGTCGGTCTTTTGCACCTTAATACCTCAGGCTACTTGGTGAAACTATTAACTACGATTAAGTAATAATTGTCCGCGAGAGGACCCGCAAAATCGATGTCACCCTAGACCATGGCTGGTCAGTTTTCGGCCAAGGTTTAAATGTAATCGGTGGTGATTTAGCCGCAAGGGCCCAGCCTGTGCACGAGTCTAACCTCTCATTGATGTCCTTGTCTATATTAAGTCAGTAGACATAGCTCCTCATCAAACTCTTCATCCGATTTTTTTCAGGATGTCCTGTGTGAAAATCCCGTAGAATTCGTTTTTGGAGACATTTGGGAATCACCACTTTTTCACGATATAACTTTGTTTCGAAGACAAGTACTCTAGGGTGAAATCATAATTTAGTAATAATGTACCCCATCTCAACAGTCTATTAGCCGTATATGTCGATAAGCCTTTTTGGAACCAAAACTCGTGAGTAACGGCTTATGATCCTTCTGCAATGTAAATTTTCTGCCGTGTAAATACCTATGAAACTTTGTCACAATGAATATAATACTCAAGGCTTTTTTTCAATTTGAGAGTACTGTCTTTCGGCCGTTAGTAGCATTCTAGATGCATGTGCAATCGGTTTTCTGGTACCGTCAGGCATTATATGAAGTATACAAGCTCCCACACCAAATGAGCTTGCGTCACACGCTACTGTTATTCTCAACCTTGGATCATAGTGTGTCAAAAAGAGATCTGACGTTAACGTCTCTTTGATCTTCTCAAACGCCTTCTGCCATTCTGGCGTTCAGTCCCAGGCTTTTTCTTTCTTCAGCAGTTCATTTAGTGGAGCGCGCAAATCATGCATATTCTTGATGAAGACTTGGTAGAAATTAGCCAAGCCCAGAAAGCTTTGTAGTGCTTGCACGTTATTGGAAGCCGGCATGTTCTTTATGGCTTCCGCTCTCTCAGGATCGGGGTGTCTACCATTTTCATCAATAATGTGACCAAAGTAACGTATCTCCTTCATCAGGAAGTCACACTTTGCTTCTTTTACTTTCAAACCGAAACTTTGAATTCTTTCACAAACTTCATGTATGTGTTTTCGGTGCTCATCTGTGGATTTCCTGGCGATGACAATATCACACAAGTAGGCGCAAGCGAAATCAAGGCCACCCAGCATGGTGTCCATGACCTGCTGGAAAATCACAGGTGCGACCTTGACTTCAAAAGCTAACCTTTTAAACTTGTAGAGTCACCTGTGTGTATTTATACAGAGGAGTTTTGAACATTCCGCCTCGACGGGGATCTGCAAATATGCGTCGCTCAAATCCACCTTAGAAAATACTTTACCACCGTTTAATTTGTTGAATATCTCCTCTGATGTGGGAAGTGGATAGTGGTAATCTTGGAGGGCTGCACATACACGAATCTAGTTTATTTTCTTAGTCACATATGCGGTAGGAGCGGACCAGTCACTGCTGCTTACTTTCGATAGTATTTCGGCCTCTCTAAGCCGATCCAATTCCTTACCGAATGGACGTTTCGTTTCTTCTTGAAAACGGACAGAGTGTTTTCTTTTAGTTCGAATTTTGCTATAGCCTTTGTACATTTTCCTAGTCCTGGCGAGAATATTTCTGGAAATCCCTCTTTTAACTCGCCCTTCATTTGTTGCTCCTCCATAGATGAGTCTTCTACCCCATGACAGAAGTTATTCATAGGTTGGTCCCACAATTCGAATCGCTCCATCCAATCAGTACCGAACAGATTTGTTCTTCTTTCGCATGGTTGGTTTCCTGAGCCTTTTCCATGTCTTAAGGTTAATGATGGATAGGTCTGATCCGGAATCCAATTGTAGATGCACAGTTTTATTTGCGATGTTAACTGTGACATATTCGCGCCGGTTCTTATCCAAATCTAAGTCTGACCCATTCAAATAAGACACACGATGCGGAGAGGTTTTCTCATGATTTTGCCATTGCTTATGACCTCACTCAGATTGTCCGCGAGGCCACCCGTGTGCCCGATAGTACCGGTCAATATGCAAGCCTTCTAGACCTTTTTCTATCCACTTCCCCTGAGCTATGCTCATGTTCCGTTCTATCTCCTCTGGGATCCTCCGACCACTGCGTCGTATCAGTTAAGATAAAAATGAATATGAGTATACCGATACTCTATGGCGGACTGGGATAGCTTCCGTACATTCATATCTGATCTCCCTCTCCATTCCATGTTTAAAAAGGATGTGTCCTCTATAGTATCAGATCTGACCAAATGGTTACTTGTAGGCATAGGCCAATTCATACCATCCAAACAATTCCAACAAAAAACTAACAGTCAGCCATGGTTGTCCCCCGAATGTGCTGCTGCCATCGCACACAGAAATCACTTTTTTCATAGCTACCAACGTAATAGATGCACTGAAACTAAAGCTGCTTTTAGAATCGCCAGCAACCACTGTAAAAGAGTAATAAAAAATGCAAGAGAACTAGATGCGCAATCCGTTAAGTCCAAAGTAGCTGAGCAGCGGCTTGGTTCCCACCAGTTCTGGCAAATAGCAAATAGGATCTTGAACAGAAACGTGCGCTCTATCCCAACCATTATCATTGGACCAGGGGTCATCTCGACAGCATCTGACAAGGCCAAACTATTTGCCAAAAATTTTGCGGCAAATTCTACCCTGTGTTACGAAGGCCATCAACTCTCCATATTCCCTCCTATAACAGACAACACGCTATGCAACATACAAATATCTGTGCGTGAGGTCGCCAAGCTAATCAAGAACCTTGATTCCAGTAAAGCAACTGGTCCCGACGGTATTACAATTATAGTGTTAACAAAATTACAACCAGAACTTGCCCCCATACTTTCCAAACTGTTTAAGCGTTGCCTTTAGGAGAAGTGCTTTCCAACACCCTGGAAAATCTCATCAGTATGCCCTGTATTTAAGAATTCAGGTGATAAGTCCTCTCCCCTCTCAGTACAGACCAATAAGACTCCTGTGTGTCATGAGTAAGTTGCTGGAATCCACAATAAATAGAGAAGTAGTCAACCACCTCACCAGAAATAACCTTCTTAGCGACACGCAATATGGTTTCCGCTCTGCTAAATCTACAGCAGATGTGCTAACGGTAATATCTCATAGGATTAGCGAATCTCTCGACAAAGGCTTCATTTCTAGGGCAATTGCTCTGGACATATCAAAGGCCTTCGATAAGGTTTGGCATAAAGGCCTACTACACAAGATTTCCAGCTACGGTATAACTGGAAATGTTTTCTCAATCATTAAATCATTTCTCTCCGATAGGCTCATAAGAGTAGTGGTAGATGTTGATAGGCAGAAATCAGAGGCCCACAGTATTAATGTTGGATACCGTCAGGTATCCATCCTGGGCCCAACTCTCTTCCTGATCTACATCAATGACCTCCCAAAACACATACTAAAATCTTTCGTTGACATCTATGCTGATGACACGACCATCTATGGCAACACATCAAAGGCCGTAAATGATGATGTTCTCTCTGATTCCCTCTCCTCTGATCTTGAGCGCGTGGTACAGTAGGGAAAGAGGTGGCTGGTTACCTTTAATGCATCTAAGACCAAGCTCCTATCTCTACATCATAAACGCTCTGATCCCCAGCTGGCATCAATTGAAATGGATGGCTCTCGTCTAAGGGAGGCCCCAGGATTTGATAAGCTCCTGGGTTTGACCTTTACACCTGATCTTAAATGGAACACATACATCAAGTCTGTGGCTAAGGTCGCTGGGAAAATGGTGGGATCCTTTACCGCTCCAGAAGATATCTCACTAATGATGCAATTCTCTATCTATATAAGAGCCAAGTACTCCAAAGATGGAGTACTGCTGCCACATCTGGGCGGGGGCTGCAAAAAACAGCCTATCCTGCCTTGAAGGAGTACAAAATAGACTCCGTAGCTTGGTGGGGATGCCCTTTTCTCTACCCTGCAACCTCTTTCCCACAGAAGAGACGTAACGAGCCTGTCAGTGTTCTATCGTTATTCCATAGCAGGTGCTCGTCTGGGCTCCATTCTCTGGTCCCCCCGCGCCAATCTTTCTAAAAAAACACCCGACTAGCTGAAACCACCGTCAATAATTTTCCCCACTCCCTATCTGTGCCTAAATCAAAACGTAGATACCATGAACAAAGCTTCTTTCTTAGAACTGCACGCCTGTGGAACTCTGTTCCGCTTGCCTGTTTCCCTCCCGACTTCAACCTGGATGTCTTCAAGTCCAACACAAACAAATTCACGATGAACCGCCCCCCCTAAGTAATGGCACCTTACCAATTCTCCAATACTATTGCTACACTATCCTTTTGATTACTTTACACACAATAACCCTTATCCCTGTGGGCATGGGGCCTTGATAAGTGGTGAACTCCATGTTAAAAAAAAAAAAGAAGCCGCTAAATGTTGGTTTGCGATAAACGGAAGTAAGTAAATATGAGGATGTCTTGGAAACAAGAACGTCTAAAATTTGTTTGTTTGTCTACTGTAAACCTAAGGGCTGGGTAAATATTATTAAGGGACACTAACAGCACCGTTGTCGTCTTGGTGTCAAATAAGCAAAAGGTGTCATCAACGTAACGAAAGTAAATGTCTGGTTTATGCAAACCAGATAATAGACACTGTTCATGAAAACCTACAAAGATATTAGGCAACGCTGGTCCCAATGGAGAACCCATGGCCACATCATTGTTTTACATAGGCGTCACCACTTATCAAGGCCAAGAGGCAACTCGAGGATAAGGGTTAAAGAGTGTACAGTAGAAATTGGACAATACAGTAATCGTTAGTAATGGAAATTCGGTAAATTTGTTAACTTATATGGAACGGCTCATCAAAAAGACAACAATATTGTAGTCATCTGGAAAGAAGGAAAATGGAAAACAATTCCATAGGCGTGCAGTTCTAAGAAAGAAGCTTTGCTCATGGAAACGACGTTTAGGTTTAGGTACAGATAATGAGTGGGTGAAATTAGTTATAGTGTTTTCTGCTAGACGAGTGTTTTTTTTGTGAAAGTTTGGCGAGGGGGGCATAGGCTGCAGCTCAGCCGAACACCATGAAAATAATGATAAAGCAGAGACAAACTTGCAACATCTCTTCTGTGGGAAAGAGGTTGCAGGGAAGAGAAAAGGACATCCCCTACAAGGCTACGAAGTCTATTTTGAACCCTATCAAGGAAGGATAAGTCCTTTCTAGCAGCTTCTGTTCAGATGTGGCAACAGTAATCCATCCTTGGACATACCTGGCTCTTATATAGATAGAGAATTGCATCAGTAGTGAGATATCTACTGGATATCGAAGGATACCACCATTTTTCCAGCTGCCTTGGCAACGGATTTAATGTATATGTTCCATTTAAGATCAGGAATAAAGATCAAGCCCAGAAGCTTGTCAAAATATAAGGTCTCCCCAAGACGAGAGCCATTTATTTCAATTGATGCCAGATGGGGATCAGAGCGTTCATGATGTAAAGATAAAAGCTTGGTTTTAGATGAAAGAGATCCACTAATCCTATGATATATAACTGTAAGCACATCTGCTGTAGATCTAGCAGAACGGAAACCATATTGCGTGTCACTAAGAAGGTTTATTTTGCTGAGATGATTGATTACTTCTCTATTTAACACAGATTTCAGCAACTTACTCATGACGCACAGGAGACTTATTGGCCTGTACGGAGAGGGAGATGAGCGATCACCTGAATTCTTAAATACAGGGCATACTGATGAGATTTTCCAGGGTGATGGGAAGCAATTCTCCTTTAGACAACGTTTATACAGTTTTGTAAAGATGGGCGCTATTTCTGGTTGAAGTATTTTGAGTACTCTAGCGCCATTTGTCTGTTTGTGCATAATATCATTAAAACTGAATTCACCCGAGGTAGTGGCAAATTTCATCAATTATACTAAAATATTTTCGGAAATTTTGGAAGTTGAAAGTTCACTCCAATATAAGGCATCAGCACAAATATTAATAAACTCTAACAATAGGACGCAAGTAAAAAGACTAGAAATATCAAAAGAACATATAACTTTGTCAGAATTAGTATAACTTTGCATAAAATTAGAAGGGTAAAAGAATTTTTAAAGCAAAATAAAGTGCAACCTTCCAAAACAGGTTCTGAAATACTTGTCAACCATTTAGCTTACTTGTGTAGAAAGGTCTCTGTCATTGATAATATGCGTCTCAACAGTATCCCATTTTTATGGGTCTTAGGCAAACCATACAAACGAGGGCGAATAGAACCGGTTGGTTGGATCAAATTTGAAATGAAAGTAGGAAGAAAACCACTTTTGACCCATTTAACAAGTTGTTCTTGGAACTTGGTCTAAAGAGATAGTAGAATCATATGTATCTACCGGACCTAATTTAACAAATTTAGACATGCGCCTCCAAGATAGTCATCATTTTATTGACGTAATCCTGGTGATCCATTATTACTACGCCAGAGCCTTTGTCGGGTTTTGTGAGAAATTTATTATGGCAAAGTGCTTTTGTTTGACGATAATGTTCACTTCGCCATATTGGTTCTTTACATCTTGGCTATCTTAGGAAACGCCGCTCCCTGTGCCATGGAGAGACCAACTCCCCATTTGAGTCGTTCGTTCTCTCTGATATCCTGCTAAAGACTAACTAGAATCTTCCCAAATCTACATCTCATTACGTGTCTCAGACCAACAGCTGATGTAACCTCAATCTAGTTATTTGTTTATACAAACCAAAAATCATGTTTACATCCATTTTCTAGCGATATTATTATTATTTCCTGTCAATCACTTTTTCCCAATCTACTTGCTTATTTTTATAGTTGCTCGAATCAATAGTAATAATAATAATAATAATAATAATAATAATAATAATAATAATAATAATAATAATAATAATAATAATAATTGTGGGGGTACAAAATTTAATTATGGCTAAATGCAAACCAATAAACATGATGATGAAAATAATTGTTTATGTTGGGCGAACATCGCAAAGATTGGATTTTGGTTTAAAACAACACGTACCATCAAAGATTCGTTATGTAAATTTTTCAACTTCGGATATTCTGAGTAATATGTAAGACTTTTCGATTTGTGAGCACCTTATAAATAACATGCGAATTTCAGTGCTGACATGTTTACGATCTTAAGTAATTCGTACTCACATTTTTGTCTAAAATTTCTAGAAACTATTTTTTATTAAGTCCTTCTCTTTGTAAGCAAAAAGAAAATCTCTTAGCACTTATTATTAGCTAAGCTTTATTTTCTTTTTTATGTTTTAATCATAATGTTGATGTGTCTGTATTTGCACATGATTAAATTCTGTACCTCCCAAAAAATGTTCATATATATATATATATATATATATATATATATATATATATATATATATATATATATATATATATGAGCAAACAGTTAATAAAATATGTTAAAAACACTTTGAAATGAGTTAAAAACATATTTAATCTGAAAATGAAACACTAGATAAATGGATCCTTAATCCGCGGAGTTTTGAAGAAATACTTTCCTTCTCATCAGAGAGTAGGAATTAGCAAAATGCGGGAGTATGAATTAGCAAATTGCAGAAGTATTTGATGAAACAACAAGTAAGTCAAAGATCTTACTTGAAAACAAAAAAAGTGAAGCAGACGGAATATGGTGAAGAAAAAGGTGATTACACATTAATGGATAGTCTGGTGGAAGATTAAAAAATCCAGTGACGGTAAAATCCAAATGTAAAACTTCAAGAAAGTTAAAAGAATTTCCATTTGTACAAGTAAAATCCAAAGAAATCCCGTAATTGGAAGAAGATAGTCCATAATAATCCAAAGGCAGAACTCCATGGAATAATTCACAAAAAGGTTTGCAAGGAAAAAAGAAAAGATTCCAATAATAATAATAAAAGAAAAATAAGATATGCTTTTCACTCTACTTCCGAGACATAAATATAAATAAGAAAGATCAGGGAAGAGAAAGAGGAGAGAGAAAAAAAGGAGAGAAAAAGATGATGATAAAGTTAAATATAAAATATAAAATAAAAATAAAATAAAGGGAAACAAACATAAAAATTACCCAGACAGGAAATGTTAAAGGCGCGAAAAAAATATATGGGGCAAAATAATATAGGTCAACTGAAATGTAAAGGTAATCACTTAACAAATGTCAGCAAGAGTTGTTAGACAACACTAAATGGAAAATAAATTAATTAATTAATTAATAGAAAATAAATAATAAATAAAGAATAAATAAATAAATAAATAATAATAAAAAAAATAATAAAAAATAAAATGTAAAATAAAAATAAAATAAAAATAAAAATAAAATAAAAATTATTTAAGCGGAGAGGATGGCCGGTATCTTCAAATTCAGGAAAAAGCAGGGGAAAAGATATAAAATAGATATATATGTTTGCTCATATTATAAGCTCTATTCCTATTTGATTTTATCGAGCTTTTACATCTGGCTGAGATAATTTTATAAATATTAATTCTTTGATATTTATAATATACTTTAATTTTACCATCTTGGATCATTTTGGTAAATTTAATTGTAATTTTTATGTTATATATATATATATATATATATATATATATATATATATATATATATATATTCAATAAATTTACAGTAGATTTTTATTTTCTATTTATTGTATTTATATTTTTCCGGTTAGTTTGTTTTGAAATTTGTCCGCGTGTTACTGTGCACGGATTTATTCAGTGACTGCCAGTCGAGCCCGTACCATAATTGACGGCAAATCCCAAATATCAAGATCAACATCTGTAAAAGTACAAAAACAAAAAATTAGGTGAGGTGTACATTTTATAGGTCGTTATTATTATTATTATTATTATTATTATTATTATTAATCTATATATCTATAAAAGTAAACGTGTCTGTGTGTCTGTGTGTCTGTCTGTGTGTCTGTCTACATTTCCGTACGCAATAACTCTGTCAATTTTCAGTCTACAGACTCAAAATTTGATATACAGGGTACTGAGATTTGGGAAAATTTTTGTGATCTGTTTTCGGCCAAAAATTTGTCTGTTAAGTAGTCAAAGTCAAAGTTCAACGATTTGACCTTTGAGTACTTTTTTGGGTATAAACAATTCAAATTTTAGATATAGGTTCCTTCGATTTGAACCCAAAACAATAAATGTTAAAGGGTCATAATAGGGGTCTCTACCAAATTACTCAGACAATTTCTGGTCTAAACATTTGAAATTTTACATAAAGGGTATTCAGAGATAGGGCAAACTTTTTAATCGGTTTGGGTCGAAAATTTTTAGTTACGAATATATAAATGTATGTATTATGTATGTTTGCATATCTTCCTAAAACTTTCGACAGATTTTACCAGAATCAGTATCGTTTTAAAGTTCGACCTTTCAGACGACAAATATCGAAAAATTAGCTAAAAACATTACTTTCTTCACGTTCAACTGGGCACTTTTCTACAGGGGGGGTCGCTTTTTTCGCCAATATGTTTTAAAGCTATTCTCTCCTTTCGATTGTCTAGCCTTTATTAAATAAGTCACTTCCGGTTTGGCGGTGGTCGTAACAACAAAGACGTCAGGTTCCCCCCCCCCGTCTTTTACTTCTTCGGGGTACGGGTTCATTCTTGCCTTCCTACTACCACTTTCTTTTTTCTTCTTTTTTTCTTTTGCTCATCCAAACACCCGGGCAACGCTGCGCTGAAATAATAATAATAATAATAATAATAATAATAATAATAATAATAATAATAATAATAATAATAATTATGATTTCGTTTATCAACATCTCTCTGGAAAGGGGTGGGATTCATTTACAGAGGATTTCCCTCAATCCCGCCTCCAAACAAGGAGCTTAAAAGATCAAGGGTTTTTCTAAGGATGTCGGTGGTACCTACAATAGCAGAGGTCTGAAGTCCACCTAAAACATCGAGGATTTGTAGTTTTTTTCAATTGTCCTTCCAGACGACTTAATACTACTCCTAACGTACCAACTACGACCGGTACTATTTGCGTTTTAACCCCGTGTATACACCTTATCTCCAAGGCCAATGGAGCATAATTGCTCCACTTCTCGTTCTCTGTCTCTCTAACATTCCTGTCCCAGGGTACTTAAAGTCTACAATCTGCCAGTTTTTTTAGACCTTGTCAATGACGACCAAATCCGGACGATTATGTTCCAATTGCTTGGTCGTTATGAAACTTTTGTCCCACCATACCTCTACCTTGCCATCCTCACTTGTTCTCACTTAATCAGGCACCTCCCCAAACCATTTTCCAGCACACTTCACCCGAACCTTCTTACACACCTCCCAATATATCCGGAGTCCCAGGCGATCGTGTCTTTTGCGGTACTCTCTCTCTCTCTCTCTCTCTCTCTCTCTCTCTCTCTCTCTCTCTCTCTCTCTCTCTCTCTCTCTCTTTCTCTCTTTCTCTCTCTCTCTGCCAGTCCACTACACCCTGCTGCAAGGTGCGGAATTAACTCTGTGTCTTACCACAAATCCGGCATTCTGCAGCAACTTCCTTTCGTAGAACCACTTTTTTGAAGAATCGTTTTCCTAATGCCTGGTTGCGCTGCATGCAAATCCTTGTCAAATCATTCTAAAATTCCCGCACTGTATCTCAGAACACTGACTGCCTATGCATTCACTGCTTTCATTAGGTTTCTTCAATACAGTTTCGACTTTGATATTAGTTTCACTCTTCTAAGATACTCCTTCCTGACTTTCTCCTTCATTTCTCTGTTCATAATGACTACACCCTCCAAAACTCCCAAATACTTATACGCTGTATCTTCTATTTCTTTCATGATTTCTCCATTTGGCAGCACTATTCCATTCGAATGCACCTTTATTCCACTTTTCATCACCAGCAGCGCAAATTGACTAATCCCAAAGTCCATCCCGATATCTTCTGAGTATGTCCCCACAAGTTCTACCAGTCTCCAATTTCCTTTTCATTTCTACAGAACATCTTAATAATAATAATAATAATAATAATAATAATAATAATAATAATAATAATAATAATAATTGATTCGAGCGACGGCGGATCGCTGGATCGATTATTATGAATAGAAAAATAAACATTTAGATTGAGAAAATGTGACCTGCAGCTGAAACAACGTGATTTTTGGAAAATACAGGAAAACATGATTCTTTGTTTGGATGTAGATTTGGGCAAATACGACAGTCCTTAGCTGAACATCAGAGAGAACGGATGACTCAATGGGGAGTTGGTCTCTCCATGACGCAGGGAGCGGCGTTTTCTCAGGCAGCCAATATGTGAATGTAGGGAAAATTTTGGAGTGACTGCAATCATGGAAGCGAGCTGCTAAGGGTGACATGTGCGAACTCGAAGCCCGACCGACGGGACACAGCATGGTGACAAATCATCAGGTTCAATCGCTTTTGAATTTGCATGAATGAGACAATATAAGGCCGGAAGTGAAGAGGTTAGGAATGAGTTGAGTCGAGTTGAGTTCTTGAGGACCAGGCTGAACGTGTTAGAGCGGAGAATATTGCCAACAATTCAGTCCAGGTTTCTTTTTCTATTAGAGTGAAGACGTTGTAATCTCTGAAGAATTCAGGTATGTGTTGGATCAATTATTATGATTAGAAAAATAAACAATTAGATCGGGAAAAAGTGATGGACAGGAAATAATAATAATAATAATAATAATATCGCTACTAAGGAAAGTGAAAATAGAAAATAGATCCTCGTTTCCTCGGGTAGCCAAGATGTAAAGATGTCGGCCGAAATCATGAAAATAAATGTTCATAAATAATTCACGTATGTGTTGTGTTATTTACTTCTGTGAAGAAGAACTGTTTGTCTGCAGCTGTTTCGATACGTCCACGTCAATCGTTTCCTTAGAACTGTTGCATAAATGTTAAAATATACACACTAGACGATCAACTAAATGATACTACGTATATACATACACGCATTTACACGTACATGAATATACAGATAAAATATAAAATCCACTATTCAACGTGTACGTCGTTTTGATACATATTCATATACACACACAACGTAACACGTGTTTCCATACGTAGACGAGTACTTAAACCATAATATAAATATATTTTCAGGACAAGACGAAATTAGTTGGTGCGTTCGTTCGCGGTCTGCTAAAAGACAAAGCCCAGAATTGCGACCGTTTTATCATCACTCAGTTGACAGATCATCTCTTCGAAGACACATCCGGTCACAGCTTTGATTTGGTGGTGTTCAATATCCAGCGAGGACGCGACCACGGATTGCCCCCTTACAATGTATGTCGTTTTGGAACAGATTCATATACACAAAACGTAACAATGGTAGATGCTCCGACAAACTACAAACCCTTGTACCTCCTTGACATTATAACCCCCGACACGCTGCAAAATCATACCCGTATACAGTAGAGATTCTCAGATGCCAGAAAGCCTGCTACGCCAAAAGTTTCTTCCCCAGAACTTTTAGACTTTGGAATTCCTTCCGGATTCCTGTTCCCCGACTTTACTTGTGTGCAGAAGTTCAATATCTCTGCAATTATGTCCCAAGTAGTACTTTGGCTGAAAATGCAATAAAAAATATCATTTAAAAATATTCCAAAGTAACTACTCTTCAGACGGCGAAATACATTTCTTATGCATATATTAATACATTCACAATCCCTATTTTACCGGATTGACAAGTTGGACTCACCTCTATACCATTTTTTTATATTTAATTTTTTTTTTCGATTGCCTTTGAATTCAGAGCTCATTGCAACCACATCTCATATGGAAGCGTATCTTACGACCAGACAACGATTGGAGGTAGCTCTGTAGCTACTTACAAATATTTTTATTATCTCTCTTTTTATCATCTATTTAAACTTTAAGAGTGTTCTCTTAAACGTGTCGACAAAGCGTTCGGCTTGGTCGTTTGATTGTGGATAGAAAGTGGAGATCTGAGATGTTGAATACTTGTTTTTTTTTACAGAAATCGGAGTGCCATTACAAGAAACTACGATTTCAGAAACGCCCCACTTGCTGAAAAGTTCTGATAGTTACTGTACAGTTTAATTTGAGGTAGTATGGTTTATCTGGAAGCATCAACCAATATTAAGTAATGTTGTACATTAATTGATCCTAAAAAGCTCATGTGTAATCGTGACCTAGGGATTTCTGGGGTAGGCCAAACATGCAATATTGTTTTCCGCCGAGACCAATTGACATTTGGCACAACTTTTTACAAGTTCCTCTAACTGCCTGTTCATGTTTGATTAATACACATATACACGGACCACAGCTATTTCCCGGCGCTGAGGTAGGCACTCGTAATCCGATAGATGTCCCTAAAAAAACAACCTAAGTTGACCGTCCAGTCCGGTAACAATTTTAATACCCTCGCAGAAGAAATAAGTTAAAAAAAACTCCAATCGTTGGTTTGCTTTTTTTATAAAAATTATATTAGCAGTAACTATATAACTACGAAGTTCTAATATAATACAACTGTACAGAGATAAATTTATAGGACGTTGAAATTAAATCACTTGAGAGTCCATAGTTCAACATACGTTACAGCATCTGCAACCGACAGGGCTTTCACCTGAAGAAACAGTCACCCATAATTCCGAATTCATTTTTCGTATATCGTAAATCTTAATAGTGGTGGGATAACGGCAGATATAATTAAGTGAATTTGTCCCTTATTCTTTCATTTCTTTTTGTGTTGTCACCAACAGTCTGCAGGTACGGATATATTATGGGGGGGGGCTTTGTCAGCGATAGTGTCAAGCGATGAAATAACAGCGACAGAGAGTTTTAGTCAGCCATAAATCTATTTTGTTTGTGTAAATACCATATATAACAAAAGTTTTCAACAGGGTTATTTAAGCATGCGAGAGAAGGGTTGACGGCGGTATTTCAACGTTGGCATATTTCCAGCTGTCAGGGACTTCTTCTCAACTTCCTGTCAGCTTTCTTCTCAACTGAATCCTCTCTACTTAACTCTCAACTCAACTGTCTAAAACCGCTCGTGCATAAGCTTATATAGCGAAGAGATGGGGGAGAGAATGGAACTCCCAAGTCCAAACAAGCTAATCGAGGTTTGTTTCGAAATATTCCCTTCTTTTATGATTTGCCCAGTGCCAACCGTGCATCGCTTATCAAAGTAAATTTCCATCGAGCTGTTCTCACAGCCCGGTCGTCTTTGGGTAATGACTTCAGGGGCAGATACTGCTCCCAGTCGTAGCACAAACAACTTTCAATACAATTCTCTCTAAATCGATTGTTTTCTTAGCAAAACAATGTTATTATTAACATATTATTATCAATTCCAAATCCGCTAACTGAAGCTACTTTTCCTCGGTTTGGTTGTGTTATCGACAAAACAAATAGAGTAAGCAAGGCAATCGAGAATTGCCCTGGATCATAATAAAAGTTACAACTTTATTATAACCGTTATTAATGTAAAATTTAATCATCATGGGTGGTTGGATCACATTTTTCTTCTGTGGCTAAAGCTGCATATGGTACCAGACGCTTTAACTTTAGAACAACACCCAAGACCCTCTTGAAAAACATTGCTGAACTTTGTCTTAAGCATGTTCTTAAAATGAGTTTCAACATCTATTACAGCATTAATATTGAAAGAATTAAAAATTGAATATAGTGAAACATTGCAAAAATCACGTTCTTCAATAAAATTCAAACCAAGATTATTCAGAGTTGATGCATCAGAAATATAGCACACCCCTATGTTTTCCGTTAACTCGCCAATTAGTTTTATCTTCTTTCACTATGCACCACAACCAACATGAGTTTTTTTCTTAAATGTTAGTTTTCCCAACAATTACAAAAATTAAGAGAAATCGAAATTGTTCATCTCAACAAGTATCTGTTGTATATTGTAATTATATTGGAAGTGATGATATATTAAAGCGTGCCATGTGGATGTGAGATGTTAGTCTTAAATACGTTTATAATCTATCTGTTAAAACAGATAGATTATAAACGTATAAATCGTATGTATGTTGTTTAGCCAGGAGGATATGATATTGACGTGTAAAATGAGTCATGTTGTATCAGATTTATCACACGGGATATTTTTACAGAAGAAGAATAATATATGCTTCATACCTTTTTTCTTGAAGAATTTTATCTTCCCGCTGCTCCGTGACGAACCATGAAACGATCAGCACCATCCAATTGAAACATCTGTTCTTACTTGTGAAACCATTAAACAACTCTTTATATTTTTATAGTATAAATTTATTACAGTTGTCTCAAATGGTTTTCACAGGATCTGCAGTTCGTCTACATTTTCTATTCTTACAGCCCTATCCTAGCTGTCTGTACACCCCTGTATAGACGTCTGCCGCTTTGGTGGTCAAATCTCAACTCTCTGAATCTCTCCAAAACTAACTACATCGCGTGTTCTCTTACGTCACCTTATTGCGTGTCTCAGTCAAACCTCAAAATAATGTTTACATCTATTTTCTATTTTCACATCCCTTTTGCGATTCCCACGTCAATCATCTCTTCCCCAATTTAATTGTTTATTCTTCTAATCATAATAACTGATCCAGCGACCATCTGTCGCTCAAATCAATTAATAATAACAATAACAATAATAATAATAATAATGTTTTGACCCTTGACCCCGCTTGCCACCGTTAACACAGATACTATGCTATGATCACAGCCTAAAAGGGTCATAAAATTGCATATCTATTTTATTCAAACTTCAAACTTTACGTTGAATGTGGTACAAATTGAATTCGATGTAGCTTGACATTGTCATTTCTTTTTCTTTTTCAATTATAGACAGTAGACGTGTACGTATATCCGCATTTTCTTGTGTCCAGTTTGCGAAGTAGCAAACACAATCCCAATTTTATGCTTCGTGGGTTTTATATTTTAATTTTGTTGTTTTGATTTACGATATGCCAATCTTTTCAGTTAATTTAATATCAAATCCGGTTGTATTGTTAAAATATTTTATGTTTCAGGTTTATTTTTCTATCCTCAAACATTTATCCAGTGTGTTTGATTTTAATGATTGGATTTACGGTATATAAACACTTTTTGGGTTGTTTTATACCGAATCCGATGATTTTTATAAATGTTTTATGTTTCAAGCATTTTATATCTTTAAATATTTATTCATAGTGCTTGGTTTTGTGGAGAATAGTTGTTTTTGTTTTTGACTTTGCAAAATATGATTAAGTTTTGCAAAAGGAAAAGGAAAAACAATAATATCAATAAGAAGTATCGCGTAGTTTGCTTGAAGCATTGTTAGAGAATAAAAGATATTTTAGAATCCCGGAATGTAAAGTCATTGTGTGAAGATAAATAAATATATGAATAATAAATAATTCAATATTTGTTTATTTTATTTATTATATTTTTTTATATATATTTATTCATTTATCTACCTGAATTTTAATTGTGGGTGGTACTTAATTCCAACGGTTCTTTCGGGTAATAAACCATCGTCAGTGGAGAAATGAATCCTCCCTCTTGAATGTAAATTGCAAAATGGCTGTTTTATTTAGATGTAAATCCAATTAGTATGTACAATTCGTACATACTAAACTATAAGCACCTTGCTACCTACAACTAATCACCTATACTGGACCCTCAACAACTCACAACTTACTTTCAGTATCCTCGGACTGTAAATTTCTCTAATATTATATCGCTAAGACACTCTTCTGAATAGATACAAAATTTTTCCCGAGCAGTTCAACATCCAGTGATCGCATATCTAATCCTCATTCAATTCCTTATATCACTTGAATTTTACCTTAAATCCTCATTCTATTCCTAAGCAAAGATCAACACCTTCTAATACTCTATTCAACTTCTAAAAAATTAGAGAGACACAATTGCAATATCAGACTCCTTTGAAATGCTTTGTGCTTGACCTAGTCTATGGACTCGAACAATTAAACCACGACACTATGTACCGATAATTCCTCTCCAAACCACAAAAAATACCGCTGCTAGTATACTACGTATATCCTATAGATACTTTGCCTACAAGAAGACTGCCTTTGTCTGTTTTGCATGACCACCCTCCACCTTTTTTAACTCTACCCCCTCCCCAAACTCTATACCCTAACGTGTAAGTATACTGCACTGTTACTTAAATCCTCTCACTTGATCACTAACTGCTCCATTTCCTAAGTTGCCATTAAATCTAATCCATTGCACGTAACTTAAAGGGGTCCTAACTCTCAACCTTAAGCCCTAATAGACTGAAAATCGATACGCATTAACACCTAAAGATTTCATTCGCATACACTGAAAACATGTCACTTATCCGTCTATCTGTATTTAAATATACTTACAGAATATGCCATAACTTGTATCGTCCAGGCTAATCCTAACCCTAAACTGTACTCCAAATCAAATGTTCTCTTGTATCTATATTGAGCATATATCTTATCTTTCAGTCGTATTAAATACACAGTTTGGGCACCAAATTTAAATTTCTGATATTAAGTAGATCATACTTCAACATATTATCTTATTCCTGAACTTACAAAACTATATCTAACCTTGCATAAACTCGTCTCTCAAACCAATGCTGTTGCAAATTTAGTGCTTCCGCTGCATGAATTCGTACCCATCCCCTCTCCCATTAACAATGGAAAGCTTAGTAATGTCCTTTTAATCACTTCGAGGAGTAAAATCTTACAGTAGATGTTAACCTAAATAACTTTTTTTCAGTATATATTAACCTAATAAATCGATTAATATTAACTACCCATGCGGGATCGCAGAAATACCTGGATTAGAACCCAGGCGCGAGGCGAACCCTCTCGGTGCTGATGGATCCCAGGTCATCCATCTAAGAGAAGGAAAACTCTGAAGCTAAACCTAGGGGAGGGAGGCCTCTTCAGTCTTGGACGACAACCTTCCTAGAGCTGTTGACTCAAACAAATCACCGGTTGGCAAACCTAAACTGCTTAAGGAGGAGATATGCTCTGTCTATCACCCGGATTTCGTACTTCTTCTTTGCCTATTAGCCAGGCGTAGAGGTGCTATCACAGGGACTCGACAGAATCACCCAGTGCTCAACATTATTTCCTGACTAGGGCAATGAACGCCGTTTTTCCCCGCTCCCGCAACATCCCATCCCCCCTAACTGGACACTGTGGTGGTGCTTCAGTACCATATATGTCGGTACAATGGACTGGGCTGACCTTGCCTAATGGATTGAGGGTACTGGATATACAGTTTCCTGGCTGCTGTTTCCGGCTGCTAATACAGGCGCCTTAACTCTTTGGTAGCGCTTAGAGCGGCTGCTCCATCAACAGTTGTATAATATCGGGATGTTTGTAGTGCCATGTCGCGCATGGAAAACGATCCTACATTCATCTTCGGTGGGTTTTCCTGAGGCCACAATCCTGTGGGTGAGGACAGCTGATTGTCTACTTGTGTTGCATGTCTGATATTCTATGCAACCACTTGTCCAGCACTCATCACTCCTCACCCTAACTGAAACTTTTAAATTAAACAAAATGCAATAACACCTCACGCAAAAGATAAGTTTAAACCAGGACCAAACTCAAAGAAAACCTACCTGCCTCCTCCCTTGAGGCTTGCATTTACGAATGTCCGTGGGCTTAGAACTAACTTAGATGATGTTGAATCATATCTCCTTGTAAACACCCCGGATATCTTAGCATTAAGTGAAACTAACCTTCACTCCTCCATTCCCTCTAACAGCTTTAATATGCCTGGTTATCTCTACCGTAAGGAATCGGACAGAAATATGCATGGGCTCGGAGTCTATATTCGTAACACCTCTTGACTAAAAAAATAAAACTAGAAACAGACGACCAGACCTTTATGTGCTTCAGACTAAACATGCAACATAATGTTAGTTACTTGTATTTTCTCTACTGCTCTCCCTCGACCAAGGACTAATTAACAAAGTCTCTGATAGCATAGATATAGCATTCTCCCTCGATACTAGCGCTGAAGTACATGTATTTGGTGACTTCAATGTCCACCACAGTAACTGGCTTGGATTCTCTAATTACACATAGTTTCGCTATATCCCATTCCCTATCTCAGTCGGTTACATTTCCCGACACGTTTCCCAGACCAGCAAGACCAACATGCCTCACTTCTATATCTATTTTTACAACAGTTACCGATGATTGTACAACAAATGCCCACAACCCACTCGGGAATGCTGATCACGCTGTGATAATGGTAGAAATCACCTAATTTCTAAATTCTTGCCCTAAAACTTAAGACCCACTACGCAAAACAACGAGGTATTACAAAAAGGCAGACTGGGAATCCATCAGGGAACTCATCGGAGATGCGCAATGGCAAAATATATTTTCTCTCCCAGCTGCCCAGTGTGCAAATGAGACCACTGAATGGTTAAAAACTGCAATTGGGGCACATGTTCCCACACAGAAATTCTATAGCAAACCCCACTCTCCTCAACGGTTTAACTCTGCTTGTGAAGCTGCTATTGCTCAAAGACAGCATGCGTTCCGCAAATTCAACCGACATAAGTGCAGCTCAAACAGACAGAAGTATATAGAAGCAAGAAATAATTGTAAGAGAGTAATAGCGACAGCTAAGACAGATTACACTGAAACCACCAGGAAACGCATTGAAGCACAGAAATTAGGAACCCGTGATTTTTGGAAAATGGGCAGTCAACGATTCCCCTACTATCAAAGAAACATGAGGTTGCTTGCACGGCAATCGACAAGGCAAATCTGCTTACCAGTCGGTTGCCTCAAACTCCACACTGGATCTGGCACACCACTCCTTCCCCGACTTTCCTTTGCGAACAGACGCCACACTAGACGATTTGAAAATCACCATTTCTCAGGTGCAAAGTATCATAAAAACCTAGACACCTCAAAAGCATGTGGACCAGATCACCTCCCGGCTGTGCTAATAGAAAAATGCTCTGCTGAGATTGCTCCAGTTCTCTCCAAACTTTACAATAAATGCCTTAGCGAATCTTGCTTTTCCGACTGCTGGAAAACCGTTTCTGTGGTACCAGTCTTCAAGAATTCTGGTTAAAGATCTGACCCACTAAATTATCGCCTCATTAGCCTCCTCCCACTTTTTGCCAAAATATTTGAGTCCTTAGTTAATCAAGCCCTAGTCCAACACCTAACATCTGCTAAACTCCTGACTGACAAACAATATGGATTCAGGCAAGCCCGTTCAACAGCAGATATCTGTAGTCTCTGAACGTATATACCGACAAAACAGGGGAGGGTAGAGCGGTATTGACAGGGTATGGCACGATGGTCTTCTAAGGAAAATTAGATCATATGGAATCACTGGAAGAATACACAATGTAATTAAATACTTCTTAAGTAAGAGACAAATCCAAGTTCTCTAACAATATAGTATAAATGCGGGAGTACCATAGGACCTTAGACCTTTATTGTTCCTGATATTCATAAATGACCTCCCTGATAAAATTGTTTCGGAGATGGGTATATTTGCCGATGACACCACCCTCTATAACAGGCACGAGGGGAAAACAAATGAACACATATCTAAGGAAATGGCAGAATCACTAGAGAATGACCTCCAATCTGTAGTGGAATGGGGACAAAAATGGATGGTCACATTCAATGCTGCCAAGACTAAATTTGTTTCCTTCAATAACTACAAGAAACCTTTTCTATCACTAATAGAAATGGCTAAGAATACTTCCTTTAAACTCCTCGGCTTAACGTTCACAGGGAACATGAACTGGAATATATACATTGAGAGCATTGCCAAGGGTGCTGCAAAGAAGGTAGGCTCTCTCTACCGTGCCAGAAAATTACTTACGCCTGAAAGTATCCTGTACCTCTATAAGGCCACTATTCGCCCATGCATGGAGCATTGCTGCCATATTTGGGCTGGTGCATCTGCTGCTTGTCTCTCACTCCTGGACAGGGTTCAAAAGAGAGTCGCTAACCTTATAGATCCTGAACTGTCATCTAGGCTTCAGCCTCTGTCCCATAGACGAAATGTTGCATCACTCTGCCTGTTCTACAAATACTTTTATGGTGAATGCTCTGACGAACTGCAAGCACTTGTACCTCCTCGACGTGACTACCCCCGACAAACCCGACAAGCAACTAAGTCCCACTCCTTTACAGTAGAGATCACTAGGTGTAAGAAAGCCTTTTACTCCAATAGTTTCTTCCCCAGAATTGCAAGTCTTTGGAACTCCCTCCCGGGATACTGTTTTCCCAACTATACTGATATGCAGAAGTTCTAGTGTAATGTGAACAAACATCTTTCTACTCATCTCCCTTCAAAATGCCTCCGCACATTGTCCCCGATAGTAGCCCCCTACTTCAAAGTGGCAGTGTGCCTTGTTTGGGGTGAAGATTGAATTTAAAAAAAAGATTAATTAATGTCGTTAAATGTTCAGGGGGAATAATATCAATATTTAGTGCAGTTTTTGTGAAGAAGTTGATAACCGTGCCTGGTAGGGGCAGGTGCGTAAAATCTAAATTTTAATAAATAGAGATTAAATCAAACTATAAAAATGTAATTGAAACGAACCTGCTTAATGAGATATTAATATTATTCCATCGAGCGTGTCAAGATACAGTTTAGACTGCCCTGATGACAATACGTGTTGGCGAATACACACAGAACACCCATAAATTTTGGGAAATAAATTTCTTGCTTGACTAGTTTTACATGGAAGTAGGGTGTATAAAATTTGCCGTAGTCGCGACAAGCAGAACACAAAGAAACGACGTTTCAACCCGAACGCTGTCGAACGATGCCACTTGTGTAAGTTGTCACAAATTTGTTATCTATTTATTTTAACAAGTTGTCTGCGCCGAGTTGTAGATCTTAACTAATTTAAATGTCAGCTGTACAACAGCACATCACAATTTTTTTTTTTTTTTTACTGAATACTTCTAAATGATCATCTGTATTGAATCCGTATAATTCATCTTAAACAACTTCTAATGCGAATACGAATTTAATCCTGCCTTGATAGACTTCTAAAACCGGCTTCCAAACCTAGAGATTGACACCCTTTTCTCTTCTCTGCAGCCTTTTTCACGCGGGTCTTTATGACAAGCGCTCGAGCTCCAATCTATAATCCTTCCCCGCCAAACTTTCACAAATATACACGACTAACTACAACCACTATTAACAATTTCTCTCACTCTATTTGTGCCTAAATTAAACGCAGTTTTCATGGACAAAGCTTCTTTACTATAACTGCCCGCATGTGAAACACTGTTCCATTGTCCTGCTTCCCGGCCGACTACAATATGGCAGCCTTCAAGCCAAATGTAAACAAGTTCTTGATTAGCAATCTCCTTAAATAATCCAAACTCCATCCAATCTACACTATTAACGATTACTACACTACCAGCTTATATCCATTGCCCCCGATCCTTCAGTGGCTTTGGGTCTGGATCAGTAGTGATTTCTTTGTAAAATAAATAAATAATCCATTCTATATTGTTACCATTTCTCTTGCCTCAATTTATTTCAATTTTGACAACACTTGATCACTATATGAGATGCATAGATATTCAAGGCTTCCATAATTTTTTCTTTACTTTAAAATGTAGTAACGAAGTTTAGAACATAAATTTTGCTTTTAATTCTTGGCCAGTTAACTACGTTATAGTATATCTTTGTTGTAACCTTTTGGACTTACCGGATTCCAGGACAAGAATTCATCTAGTCTGGTGTAGAATCCAACCGAGTGATGTTATTATAGGCAAAATCATTTGACAAAGATGGACTATTTCTTGTATAAACTGGGATGAGGTAACCATACCGAAGGGGTCTTATTCGGACTGCGATAAATATTTTAATCCTCATGTCATCTTGGAAAATCTTTGTATAGAGGGACCTTAGACACCCGAGGGACGTGTCTAATAGGTATTCATGCTCTCTCTTGAAAATAGTTAAGTTTGTTCTTATATTTGTGTGTGCGTGTGTAAGAATATATGTTTGTTCATATATTTTAATAGATAATCCAAACTATTTAAAATGAAAGCTCGATGTTTGTTAATATTTGACAACAGAGCATATATGAATGGAAAAATATTACGCTTTATTCTAATAACAAATCTTTTATCCATTTTTTTTTCATTTTTCTTCCAAATCCAAAAAAACTTGTGCATTTAAACCGTTTTGTACATAACAGACGTTAAACGCAGTGAAGACCTTGACTGTGAAATCAACCATTTTTTAATCAAATCGATTGGTTACCTGCTTTAGTTGGGGACCCATCGCGGTGCACCGGGAGAAAAGTTCACATGCCTCCTTCTAGTAACAGTTCACAATACATTATAGTCTAAATTGCACTGTAGAGAACCTAGTGTTGATTTTATAAAATTATTTTTTTTATATTATATAGGTTGACGTATTATTTTGCATGCCTTGGATAATCAGCTCTTCCATGTGCTGTTGATTTTTATATTATTGAGCCCCAACCCTCATTAGTTGTACTTGTTATTGCTATTGTTGTTGTTGTTGTCTTTCATCTAAGCGTTATGGGGTTTAAATAATTGCTGATGCTTTATAATTGTTGTTGTTGTTGTTGTTGTTGTTGTTGTTTTGTTTTGTTGTTTTTGTTCCAATGTACTTTGTAAAGCATCCATCCTTGTATGTTTGGTAGGATTTAAGGGAATTTATCAAAACCGTGTTCAGATAAACTAGGTTTTAGTATTTTAAGAACAACTGAGGGAAAAGGAAACAGTATTATATATAATAGCTCGAATTAAAGTTTTAATACACAATATACACACACACACACACACACACACATATATATATATATATATATATATATATATATATATATATATATATGATGAAAATAATGGAAATAGTATTCCGACAAAATAGAGAAAATAAAAAAGAACAAACCGTATTATGTGTTCATCAACGTTTCGTCTTTATTTCATCCAGAGGAAGTCTCGAAATAAAGACGAAACGTTGATGAACACATAATACGGTTTGTTCCTTTTTATTTTTTCTCTCTCTCTCTCTCTCTCTCTCTCTCTATATATATATATATATATATATATATATATATATACTTCATTTAATCACATAAATTAATATACGAAAGTATGAATTTATGCGTAAACTTCAACAGTGCTCAATACGCAGGTAGAGCTAGGTAGTAAGTTATAGTATATATATATATATATATATATATATATATATATTTTATAACTTACTATATATATATATATATATATATATATATATATATATATATATATATATGAAGAAAGTGCTACATATACTATTGCAGAGCAAATATGTGTTTTATTTTTTTATTACCGTTTTATCTGTTTGATTACATATGTTTCGTATGTTGGACCATGTTTACGATCCACCAGCCTCGTCGTACCTTACAGAAATGGTTTTTAGTATTTGGAAGAAGTGTTTTAGAGGCTGTTGGATCGTAAACATGGTCCAACATACGAAACATATGTAACCAAACAGATAAAACGGTAATAAAAAAATAAAACATCTCTCTCTCTCTCTCTCCATATATATATATATATATATATATATATATATATATATATATATATAACTACTTAATTTACTCACATAAAATTAATATACGAAAGTATAAATTTATGCGTAAACTTTAAGTATATACTTCAAAAGTGCTCAATACGTAGGTAGAGCTAGTTAGTAAGTTATAAAATATATATGGCGATTAAGCTAGACTGAATATTCTGCGTTTCATCCCCTCTAGGACTCTGAATGAAACGCGGAATAAACAGTGTAGCTTAATCGCCATATATATTTTATAGCTTACTATATATATATATATATATATATATATATATATATATATATATATATATATATATATTTTATGAAAATATTAGGTTGGTGCAAAACTAATGTCGTTTTATATATATATGTATATATATATATATATATATATATATATATATATATATATATATATATGAATGCTTTATAAAGTTTGATTTTTTATTAGCATTTTTAGGTTCTAATTTGTTTGTGTCATTTGTTGATGTTTATTAAATTATGTCTTGATCATTTTCACATTTTTTTTCTTATTTTCTTTACAAACGAAAACTAAAGATAAGGCCACTCGTCTGGCTAAAATGCCATTTGTTTTTGGTTGTTTTACATTTATTTATTGATTTTTTTTACATTTATTTATTTGTGCCATTTTTCTTTTGATTTTTTTACATTTTTTACTTGTGCCATTTTTCTTCTGATTTTTTTACATTTTTTTATTTGTGTCATTTTTCTTTTGATTTTTTTTTTTTTACATTTTTCTTTAGTTGCTCAGAAAATAACAAAAACCAAAGATGAGGTCACTGGCTAAAAATAATACAAATCTACAATTTATGAAGATCAAGTATGAAAACTCATGCAAATCTTTTTGCTAATCATGATTATAACACTGGGTCAAATATAATATAATATAACTAATCTTTTAAAATAATTTAAAATCAAATTTCTACAATATCACCATCTGTAAACAATATACAAACACTTTAAAATAAAAAAACAGTTGTTAAGTGGACAATATTTTTTCTTGGTATAATGCGAAAATTTAGTTTATAATTCATAGCATCTACAAGATTCAACAAATTGGGTCCAAATCGTATGAAAAACGAGTTTTTTTTTGTATTTTCAAATCGTTAAAGTTATTGATTGCTTTATATGGGATCATCCCTTGTTCAAAGATAGTAATCAAAGAATTATTTTTGCGGTTTGAAATAAAAACTGGTGGCGCAAATTGAGCGAGCAATTATCATTATTTACGTTTTGTTTTTGTAATGTTGATCTTTCTATTTCTATGTAATAGACATATATGGCTACAATCATGTTGATATACCGGTTCTTACAAGACCATCAGTTAAGCAGCATTAAGCATGGGCAGCACTTAATAAGTGACCAGCAGGTTCTCGTGGTAGATTATGCAACTCATTATATAGAGGTCGTTCCTATTTTTTAACTCAAAAAGTTGAAGAGCTACGTAGACAAAAGTAGTACCGTAAAACGAGTGATCTTTTGCATTCCAGAATTTAGTCTTTTTTTCATAGTCACTACCATTCTCAATGCACTTTGCCAGGAATTCAATGACACATCTATGCTTCTGACACACGTCCATGAAAGGTGTTGTTTAATTAGTCTCGCATTGTTAATGTCCGCAACAGAAATGAAACTTTCAGGTCATGATTGCATAAGTTTAGCAATTTGTAAACCCATCTGATTCATTTGGGCGGAATAAAAAATTGGTGACATTACTTTTGGAATGCCCCTCATAATTGTCACAATAAAACCAATCTGGATGAAAAAGTCCAGTGCAGACCATGGTTTACTTAAATTATTGCAAACGAAAAAAATAGTCTGGAGAAAAACAATCCAAAAGCTATTTGAAAAGAGAACTAATAAATACTCAGAAAGAAATATTGTGCTACTTAGGTTGCTAGATTGGGTCTTTTAAAGCCAAATTTACTGAATTTGGCCTTTTGAATGGGGCAATTTGGCCTTCAAAAAATTATATTTGGCCATTTTCAGCCCAGCTTTGCTTGAGCCCTATACACTGTTCATAACTTGTCCTATGTGTGAATACATTTTATGTAAGATTTCAAATGTGTAGACCAAAATGTGTCCGAGTAATTTCGTAGAGACCGCATAGGTAATTTTTTTTTAACTTTTACCCTAATTTTGATCCCTTAACATTCATTATTTTTGTCTCAAATCAAAATACAAAGTTTTACCAATTTCCAAGTTATCTACATATAAAATTTCAAGTATTCAGACCCAAAATTGGCGAAGGAATTTGGTAGAATCTGCAAAGGTCAACTCTTTCAACTTTGACCTTTTGGCAGCCAAATTTTCACCCCAATACTGACTAAAATGCTTGCCGCATGTCTGAATACCCGTTATATATAAGTTTCAAATGTTTAGACCCAAAAATTGACTGAGTAGTTTGCTAGATACCACAAAGGTAAATCTTTTTAACTTTTACCCCTTGGCAGCTCAAATTTTCGACCCAAGCCGATTAAAAAGCTTGCCCTATCTCTGAATTCCCTTTACGTAAAATTTCAAATTTTTAGACCAAAAATTTACTGAGTAATTTGGCAGAGACCGCACAGGTATTTTTTAAATTTGCCCCCAATTTTGACACCTTAACATTTGGGGGGGCTCAAATAAAATTGAATTATGTCCAAGTAACCTACCTTTAAAATTTCAAGTGTTTAGACCCAAAATTGGCGGAGGAGTTTGCTAGTGCTTTCCAAGGTTAAATTGTTGACCTTAGACCCCTTGACAGCCCAATTTTTGGCCGAAAGCCGATTAAAAAGATTTTCCCAAATCTCAAATCCCTTATGCCAAATTTCGAGTCTCTATACCGAAAATTGACAGAGTTATTTGGTAGGGAAATGTACAGAGACACACACACACTAGGTGTATCAGAATTTTTGTAGGAATTTTTGACAACCCTAACACGAAACTGCGAATACAATATAAAAATCTCGGAATTTCTCTGTTAAAAGTGGGTTATTTATTTTCTTTATGGATTATACTTCCAAAATAAACTATTACAGTTGTTTTAAAAGTAATAGAAATATTTTTTTTTAAACAGTAATGAATTTTCCGAACTCAATATTTTTCAATTAAAAATCTATCAAAATTTTTCTATTGATTCTATTTTTACGATATTTTCAGGGTCAATGTGAAATTTTATGTTCTTTCCAATAAATCGAATATAATATTTTAGACAAACGTTTTTTTTTTAAATTCATGACCCCCCCATCCCAATTTTTAAGTGTCTATTAAAAAGTAAATACTCAATTTAGTAACCCGAAAGTAAATAATTAATTTACTCACAAATTGAAGAGAAAAGGTCAATACATAATATATTCAAATTTAAAAAAAAAAAGACATAGTGTTCTTTTAGAATTTTACCTGTAAAGTTTGAAGTTTAAAACCTTTTTTTAAACCACGTTATTTGTTTTTTCTTTTTTTTTTAATGGAACCTTGGTCCTTGCTCCTTAGATTGAAAAAAAAATTAGGGCTTGAATTACATTTTTCGAGGAGTTATAAGCTTGGAAAGACAGGGGGTCGAATAATTCACGCCTCCCATTTTGTAAATGTCTAATAATAATTAATTTAGAACCCGATAAGTACATAATTATTTACTCACAAATTGAAGAGAAAAGGTCAATACATAATATATTCAAATTTAAAACAAAAAAAAACATATTGTTCTTTTAGAATTTTACCTGTAAAGTCCGAAGTTTAAAACCTTTTAAAAAAAAACAGGTTTTTTTTTAATGAAATCTTGGTCCTTGCTCCTTTAATTGAAAAAAAAAATTAGGGCTTGAATTGCATTTTTCGAGGAGTTATAAGCTTGGAAAGATGGGGTGGAATTATTCGCTATTTTCACGAAATTTCTGACACTGCTACACACACACACACACACACAAACATTTTCACTCTTTTAGATATATAGATAGATTTATTAAATTGTTAGGAGAAAGTATAGTTAACAAAATCCTCGCCCTCATGCTAAAATGGCTTTCTAAATAATAACGTTATTATTTCAGTACGATCCATACATTGTAGAAGTACCATAGAATCAAAACACCTATGTAAGTACTTATATTTATAAAAGAAACTATTTAAAACATAAAACAAAGGCATTGTATCATATGTTTTAAAACTGAAACAAGGTATTAGATAATTCATTCTTGCAAAATAAATTATTTTTAAAGACATTTAATTATATTTTCCTAAAATATATTATATCACCTATTTGAGTTAGTATTTTTAAAGAATTATTAAGAATTAGAATACAACTTTTACTGATTTTTATTTCCTTGCCTTAAATACACAGGTGGCTATTATCGGTAATCACCATCTGACTCCGTAAAACTTCCTGTTTTTTTATGTCTAATATTCTGCTTTGTCAACTTTGTTGCCCATATACAGTTTTTTTTATATATTTGAAGCAGTATAAGAATGATTAACATTTACAAGTTGAACTGCATGGTAATACATGTTAACAGGTGTGTAATGGTGAAGCCTACGTATATAATTTTTTTTCTCATTTTCAGGAACATAGTTTCTCAAGGGATATCTAAACTAATATACTAGCTTTTCCTACTCCGAAACTCTGGTTAAAGCGAAAGAATTGACATGGATGATAAGGTGTGGGTTTTTAAATTTGCTATAATAAATAATTAACTTTTTTATTTGGACCGATATTTATAATATTTCTAAAAAAAAAAGTGTTCATCTATTTTGTAATCATTATTGAACTGATTTTAGTAAAATAATTTCATGTATTTATTGAGTAGGAGATTTCTTATTAGTATTTTTTGTAGTAATTGTTATTAAAATATCATCCACGAACAGACTAGCTCATTGTGTCATAGCAGATCGATGTGGCTAGACTAGCGTTCAATAATTCAATCTAAAATCGAAAATGTGGGTTTAATGATTTATAAAAGATCCCAACACCTTATAATAAAGACCCATATGTATTTATTTTCAAATAAATTATTATAAATCCATCTCGACAGTCAAAGGTGAATTAGTAAAATACTGCTGAGCAAAACTATTTCAAGTCTTACGGGGAAGGGAAAAGACAAATAACAAGTCGTACAACTCCTTGTCGTCTGAAATACACTCGAAAAGAAATCCCTTAATCTATTTACACAATGATACATATTCTTGAGGGGGGGGGGTTGCGTATTTTTGTTCGTCGTTTTTAACTTCATATTTTAAATTTTATTCTTTTTTAACCTCCATCGATTCAGACGTTATGTTATATATCCGCTTCAGCCGATGGTCAAATGTGTTTTAAAGTCTACATAATTTCTGAAAATCAACCCCCTGCCATTTCTCGATATATACATTTGTTGACGATAACAAAACACGCACAACTGGTATAAATACATTTTGTTTATTCAAAATAACCTTTCGGTTTCCAAATAAGAGTTTCGACATTAATGACGGCGTGCGAGGTTGAGTTTATATGTGAAGAAAAAAATGTATCGCTTCTCTAGGTGTGTCAGAAATTTTGTGAAAAATATTGAATAATTCCACCCCTTCTTTCCAAGCTTATAACTCCTCGAAAAATGTAATTCAAGCCCTAATTTTTTTTCAATTAAAGGAGGAAGGGCCAAGGTTTCATTAAAAGAAACAAAAACAAATATCGTTTTGTTTTTTGTTTTTTTTTAAGTTTTAAACTTCGGACTTTACAGATAAATTTCTAAAAAACACTACTTTTTATTTTTAAATCTGAATATATTATTTATTGATCTTTTATCTTCAATTTGTGATATATAACACTTTGGTGAGTAAATTAATTATTTACTTTTTAATAGACATTTACAAAATTGGAGGCGTGAATTAATTCGCCCTCCTGTCTTTCCAAGCTTATAACTACTCGAAAAATGTAATTCAAGACGGAGGATGTATAGTCGTCTATATAAATAAAACAGTAGATGTGTATATGTGTGTGTCTGTGTGTAAATATTTAACCGATAAACTCTTAAACTATTGGTCACATAACATTGAAATTACCAGGAAACAGTAATAATGCACCAGGAATTGTTATAACGAATAAAATCTTTGTTTGGATAGATGAATAAAGCATACAGACATATGTCGGCAAGTTGAAATGCAAACTGATCATTTCAACTTGCCGACATATTTCAATTACTTTTAGGCATGCGCAAAGTAATCATAGTTAGAAGGGGTTTAATTTTAAATATTTTTATCTATCCATGTGAAGGATTACACTGTTAGACCGCCTATACACCCACGCAAGATTATGCTTTGAGTCTGATGGACAGGTCGTCAATGTTGCCGCTTTAATAATGCGGGCCATTGTTAATGTTGTCAATCATAGTTAGCAGGGGTTTAATTTTAAATCTTTTTTTATCTATCCACCAGGTTACCTAAAACGGAAGGAAACGCGACTAGAGCGCTAAATGTTTTCGTGTCGATGCTAGCTGACGGCACCTAAGTCATTTTTTAAACGTTTCATTACATATATATTTTATTCAATAGATAATTGACTGTAATAATTAAATATGGAATTTTCATGAATTAAAATAAGTTTACGTGTATTTTACGACCCAGCAAGGCTCGGCAAGGCTCGACTAGGCTCGGCAAGTTTCGGCAAGGCCTGGTGTTCTCTTCCTTAAAATATATGTCATTTAATAATATTTTTATAATAAAATATATGTTATTTAATAATATTTTATATAATAAAATATATGTTATTTAATTCCAATTTGAGATGAACAGGTTCAGCCACTTATGGATTATTGGGAGCTAAATAATTGCCCACACAAATGTTTGCTTGCAAAAATGAAGTGAATGGCGACAGCAAAAACGAACCGTTGCAATGTTAGTCAACGCCGAGCCTGTTTGCGAGTACTTGTTGACAAATCTCTTTGGCCGTTCCAAACAGTGGCGATCAAGATTATATTGTCTTGACCGCCTACGATTTGGACTCAAAATCGCCCTTTAATAATGCGGGTCACTGTTAATGCCGTCCTGAGCCAAGATAAGAACATAAACGCAGCTATGTTTTCTTATACTGAGAATATTTTTGTAAATGAGAGTGTGAGTCAACGGAGTTGTTCAAGATCGTGTCGGATCATGTCGACGGAATTGTTCCGGACCATGCCGAGTCGTGTCGACAGAATGTTCCGGACCGTGCATAGTCATGTCGACAGAATTTTTCGGTACCATGTCGAATCATGTCGACGGAATTGTTTAGTACCATGATAGGTCATGTCGACGGAGCTGTTCTGGGTCGTGCGAAGTCGTGTCAACAGAATTGTTTGGCATCGTGCTAAGTTGTGTCGACAGAGTTGTTCGGGAACGTGCCGGATCGTGTCTATGGAATTGTTCGGAACTATGCCGGGTCGTGTCGACGGAATTGTTCAGGATTGTGCCGGGTCAAGTTGACGAAATTGTTCGTCACCATGCTAGTTCACGTCGGCGGAGCTGTTCGGGACCGGGTCAGGTCGGGGAATTGTTTGGGACTGTACTAGGTCACGTCGCCAGGAATGTTTGGTACAGTTTCAGGTCGTGTCGACAGAATTGTTTGTGATGAGTTGTGTAGACAGAAGAGTTTTGTTTACGTTTGTTGTTCAGTTGATTTGACGGTTGTCGCATTCGTATTGCTTCTTTTATAATTGTTAAAAATGTAACGTAATCCTCCATTGAGGAGCGTTAGAACTACGCTGAAGTAGGTTTTTATTCCCGGGTGATGCCAGATAACCCAAGAAGTTAAGATAGAGCAGATAAATATATATTTTTTATTTCATGTCAAAATAGATATTGTTTGAAACCAGAGAAATATATTTTTACGGCTAAAAGTTGATGAGAAGAAAATTTCACTTATAACATTGTCTGGCCTTAAATGAACTCAAGGTCGAATGTCAGAATTGACATCTCACCTTGAAAATCGTGAGAATGAGTAATTCAGATTTCAGGTATGGGAATCGTACCCACGCAAAACCCTAAAGCTTTCGATTTCGTGGCAAAATCTTATTAGCTGGGAGAATTTCTACCCCATCCAGATACCTTACTATATATACGACTATATATACGACTGTCATGCGAAAATTAGTCAGTTAGAGTTAGAGTTGAGTCGCAGATCAAATTAGTTGGAGATTGCTTGTTGAATCCGTATAGAGACGTGACCCCTCCACCTTCCTCATTCAACCGTCTGTCGCTGTCTGTGAAGAGATTTGAGACTGTGAAAAAAAACTTACAAAAATTGAATGAGATCTGTAAAAACATTTGTACATAATTCTGCGAAATTAAGCTTCTGTAGATAGACTACATGAGTTTGTCTTTCTTCCTGCCTGCTGCTTCGATATTCGCTTTCAGCATACCAGATTTCATGTAACAACCTCAGAGAAGACTAGACTGCACGAGCCGAGATTTCTAGATAAAAAGTTGTCCTTAACCACCTTCTCGAGTGAGGGGTTACAAACAATACATGTTGTTTATTTTTTAATTGTATAACTGTATATATTTTTCTTTTTTAATTGTTATAACAATATATATTGTTTCTTTTTAATTGTTATAACAATATATATTGTTTCTGTTTTAATTGTTATGACAATATATATTGTTTTTGTTTTAATTGTTATAACAATATATATTGTTTCTTTTTTAATTGTTATAACACTATATATTGTTTCTTTTTAATTGTTATAACAATATATATTGTTTCTTTATTAATTGTAATAAGAATATACATTGTTTCTTTTTAATTGTTAGACCGATATATATTGTTTCCTTTTTAATTGTTATAACAATATATATTGTTTCGTTTTTAATTGGATCCGTCTCTCTGATATTGCAATTTCTTACAATTTTTCGGTTTCAGTTTACTTGGTCACACATGGTGTTCCTCTATCGTTGTTCTACTTTGCTGTAGTTTCCTGTTGGCCGGCATGTGTTTGCAGTTCATGTGCGTTGGTCTCCGCATTCGAAGGTTTTCCTCAAGATTTCAGCCGTTTTCATCATTATCTGTTTTATTGTTTCAGTCTTTCCTCTGATTTAAATTCCACCCATTCGTCATTTTTTTCGGAGTTTTCGAGATTATTCCTATTGCTCTTACAATTATCGGTGTTATCATGACGTTCTTCATGTTCCATATTTCTGTTAGCTCTCTGGCCAGTTATGTATATTTCTTTTATATCTCCGTCTCCTTAATGTTCAAACCGTAGTCTGTTGGGACAGCGACATCTACGATTTGGCAGGACTTTCTTTCTTGTAAACTATCATAATTTCCGCTTCCTTGGTTAGATGTGTTTATCCGTTTGTACGTCTATGTTCCATAGGATGTTATGATTTCCGTTTTCAAGTACTGTCACCGATTTTTGCTTGTATCATTTTTCCGAGTCTTCAAGACGCAATTGTTTGCATAGTTCTCAGTGCACTGCCTTCTCTGCTCGATCCTGGTTATTTCTATATTATATATATATATATATATATATATATATATATATATATATATATATATATATATATATATATATATATATATATGTTATTGTATCATCATTATTTCCTCTTTTGTGTTTCAGATATTTAAACTTTTCTCTAAATTCGATGGTGTATGTTTCCAGAACTCCTAAACAGTTGTAAATCTCATGTTCACCAAACACCATCATCTCTTCTTGCCATCTAGTTTCCCTCTTTTTTATCTTCAGTAATGAACACTTTTCCATCACAAATTCTATTTGGATGTCCTTGCTAGATATTCTGGTTGTGTTTATCAGCTTTTCCTGTTCGTTTTTGCTTTTGGCAAATAGCGTCAGATCCTCCATATACATTAGGTAGTTTATTTTTTGTTTTGGGTCTGTAGACTTGTATTTAGCTTCATATTTCCTAAGTATCCTATTATTATTATTATTATTATTATTATTATTATTATTATTATTATTATTATTATTATTATTATTATTATTTACTCACTAGGATTAGTCACACATGCTATTATCAAAGATTGCCTTTTGAGAACAGTCTGTGGTTTTCCCTGGAATCTAAGTGACTACAAATCTACCCTGACTTCCAATACTCTCCATTTCTTTCGACAAGCTTTGCAAAAGAATTTGTGTTATTGCAACAGCCGCTTACTATTTATTTCTCGTTGGCAGCGACCATTGGTCTTCACTGGAACTTGGGCGGCAATAAGCCTCCTCAAGATCACAGTCATTTTTGTACTCAACTAGCGAAGGTCTGGCAAGTGCTTTCTCTCTTCGGTCTTTCCATCCTCCTTGACCCTTAGTGTGGTGCCCCTTTATGATGATGCTCACACACAAAAAAGTGAAAAGGTATCTTACAATTATTTAAAGTTTCAGTTTTCATGATGCAATGTTCCTTTATGTTTTGCATCTGTAACAGTTTCTGTGTCCAGATTGTGTGTAATTTATGTGTGGTGTTAGTCTCCACATTCAATGGTTTTTCTTGATACTTCTGCAGTTTTGATTATTTAAATCCGTTGTATTTTATCATCCCCCTCTCTCTCACTCTGCTCTCTATCTCTCTTTCTTTCTCTCTCTCTCTATTTCTCTCTTTATCTCTCTCTTTCTCTCTCTCTCTCTTATTCCAATATCTCCTATTCTTTTTTCAAAGTTTTCTGGGAGCGCTCATACTATTAGTTGTCTTATCTGTTTCCAGATTCATTTGAGCTCTCTGGCCAGTGCCATGTATTTACTCCGCTTCTCAATCTCCTTAGGCATCACTCTGTGGTCTGCCTGAACAACAAAATCTAAAATCTGGTATGATTTTTCCTTCTTGTTAACTATTATGACATCTGGTCTTCTTGCTTGGGTGGTTTTATCCGTTTGTATCTTAATGTCCTATAGGATTTTGTGACTTTCAGTATTATGGCCGGTTTGTGCTTGTACCATTTTTCTGTGTATTATTATTATTATTATTATTATTATTATTATTATTATTATTATATATTAATATGATAGCATGTGTGTTCTTTTGTGTGTCACACTTACATCCGGGTCGTTTAATTGTTATGAAATTCCTAAAACAAAAAAAAAATGTTTTCGCTGTTGAGGCAATGTTAATAAAAATGATTTGTTCTTTTTGGCCTTTTGGCTGAGATCAAAGTGTAGTGTCTGTTCTCCAGACGCTATATTTCAATTTTTCTCTCTAAGTGGAGGATAAATCGTTTACGACTAATGGAATTTTTATTCCTTTTGTCCGCGTTAAAAAACGACCCTGGTGTTTACATATCTAGATATTGTAAATAGGTACTATATTTAATGTAACAAAGTTTTCATATTACAAAAGCATCTGGGAAAAGTAATTTCTGATTTAATTACAAAATGTCCTGGAAGTGTCCCTTCTGATTAATTATAAACTGCGCTAATGTCTCTTCTGATTAATAAAAAGATGCCCTGAAAAATGTCCCTTCTGAATATTTTTTTGTTTACTTGCCTCCCCACAGAGTTGGACATGAGGTCGGTTAAAAATTGGGGAGGGGGAGACCAGCTCCCTAAAAGGGACACTCTGATCAGTAACAACAATAAAAATTGTATCAGTAATGAAGGATATCTCCTCGATTAACCAAGACAAAAAAGGGGGTGGATTTAAGTCACTGGGATGCTGAGACTGATACTACACTCAAAAATCCAGGTTGAAGCAATGGTTGCCTAATCTCTAACCATGTTAATGTTTTTATGTATTAATTTCGAAAAGTTGCTGAAACAGTTTATGATTTAAACATTACTTTATTTTAAGTATATTTTAAACAGTGGGGTGGGGAATATGAAGTAAGTCCCGGAAATTACTTAAACCATTTACGATTTAAACATTACTTTCTTTCATGTATATTTTAACAGTAGGGGATATGAAATCAGTCCCGTAGATGGCTGAAACCGTTCAGGCATTAAACATAACTTATTTAATGTATATTGATAACATTGGGGGTGGGGGATATGAAGTCAGTACCGGAAAGGGCTGAAACAGTTTACTATTTAGACATTACATTATTTCATGTATATTTTTAGCAGTGGTTTGGGGATATAAAGTCAGTCCCAGAAATGGCTGAAACAGTTTACGATTTAAACATTACTTTATTTCATGTATATTTTTTACAGTGGGGTGGAAGACATGAAGTTAGTCCCGGGTTTGAATGAGATAAGTGCAAATATATACTAGCAGAAAGCGTCGCTCAATATTGAATGAGATAGGTGGAAAACATATAGTAACAGAATACCCAGTGTTGCCCGGGATCGAATGAGATAGGAAAATATATATACTGGCAGAATATGCGGCGTAACTCGGGATTGGATAAGATAGGTGAAACGTATATACTATGAGAATACCCGGAATTGATTGATGTGTTTGTAATGAAATAATCAGCCAAGGCAATATATCAAACTTATTATTTAAGTAAGGGGGCGACATAGTGGGTTAAAGCTATGAAAATTATTGTCGAATTAGTAACATATCCAGGAATTATGAAAAATGATGAAATGTGAGTTAATTAATTGGTGTGTTTATAATAAAATAATCAGCCCAGACAATATATCAAAGTTACCAAAGTAACCAGAGGATGATAAGGATGGTTTTAATTATGAAAAATGATTGTCGAAATTATTAACATATCCAAGAATTATGAAAAATGATAATATGTAATTTAATGCATTAGTGTGTTTGCAATGAAATAATCAGCCCAGACAATATATCAAAGTTATTATTTTAGTAAAGGGTGCAATGATGTGGGTTAAAATGATGAAAAATGATTGTCGACATTAGTAACATATCCAAGGATTATGAAAAGTGACGAAATGTGAATTAATTAATTAGTGTGTTTGAAATGAAATAATCAGCCCAGATAATCTATCAAAGTGATTATTTTAGTAGTGGGTGGTTAATAATGTAGGTTAAACATATAAAAAATGATTGTCGAAATTAGTAGCATATCCAAGAATTATAAAAATTGATGAAATGTGAGTTAATAGATAGTTGTGTTTATTATGAAATAATCAGCCCAGACAATATATCAAAGTGATTTTTTAGTAGAAGAGGGCGATAAGGATTGTTTAAATTATAAAAAAAACTATTGTCGAAATTAGTAACATATTCAAGTATTACGAAAAATGAGGAAATGTGAGTTAATTAATTGGTGTGTTTATAATATAATAATCAGCCCAGACAATATATCAAAGTTATTATGTTAGTAAGAGAGGGCGATAAGGATTGTTTAAATAATGAAAAATGATTTTCGAAATTAGTAACATATCCAAGAATTATGAAAAATAATAATATGTAATTTAATGCATAACTGTGTTTGCAATGAAATAATCAACCCAGACAATATATCAGAGTTATCATTTTAGTAAGGGAGCGATGATGTCGGTTAAAATGATAAGAAATAATTATCGAAATTACTAACATATCCAAGAATTATGAAAAATGATGAAATGGGAGTTAACTGATTGATGTGTTCGTAATGAAATAATCTGCGTAGACAATACATCTAAGGTATTATTTCAGTAAGGTGTGCGATATGGTAAGTTTAAATGATGAATAATTATTGTCAAAATTAGTACCATATCCAAGAATTATGAAAAATGGTGAAATGTGAAATTGATAGTTGTGTTTTTATGAAATAATCAGCCCATACAATATATCACTTTTTTTTTATTTTAGTAATATGATAAATTATTTTTAGTAGTATGATAAATTATTGTCGAACATAGTAAATTATTGAATAATTATGAGAAATGATGAAATGTGAGTTAATTGAAAGGTGTGTTTATAATGAAATAATCAGCCCAGGAAATATATCAAAGTTATTATTTCAGTAAGGTGGCGATATAGTTTTAATAAAACGGCTAGAATAATTTGATTGTGCCTTCATTCATACTGAACAGAACGCTCACAGAATGCCCAGCAACAATATATTACATATGAAAAATGCTGCTGTGGAATTTCCACAGGTCCGCTAGTTATTATTATTATTATTATTATTATTATTATTATTATTATTATTATTATTATTATTATTAATTTTAAACTCACAAGCAAATAATTTAATACCTCAGCTGACACCTTGGATATATCTTCTGATCCTCACACTCGTCTCTGCTTTCTATTAATCCCGCTGGACATCTTGGAGCAGGCCACTTCAGTCAAACTAAAAATTACCCGCTCATCAAAACTAGATTAGTTGCCTACCTTGACATATTGCAATTCTCATTGTTGTGGTTGTTGTTGTTGTTGTTGTTGTTGTTGTTGTTGTTGTTGTTGTTGTTGTCGTTGTTGTTGTTGTTGTCTCACAAGGCGCTTTCACACGGGTCCTCAAAGATCTCTTCTTGAAACCAACCTATGGCGTTCCCTGGAAGCTGAGTGACAACAAGTCTCCTCAAGTTTCCAATTCTCTTAGCACTTGCTCAGCGGAGGTCTGGTTAGCGCTCTCTCCTCGGGCTTTTCGTCCTCCTTGAAACAAGAACATTGAAGCTGCATATCTATAAGTCCGCTATCCCATCCTCTATTGCCTTATCATTGCCCCCCCCCAAAGAATGATGCTAAATAGCCGAGAAGAGGATGGAATAGCGGACTTTTAGATATGCAGCTTCAATGTTCTTGTTTCCATGTAACACTTCATCTTTTGCCTCTGCAGCAGCCTGTCTGTCCCGCTCATTCAAGAGTTTTCCTTAATATTTCAGTTTTAATTATTTTTATATGTTGTATCTTTCCAGCCATCTCTCTGATTCCAATTTCTCCCATTCTTTTTTCAAATTTTTTCTTAGTGCTCTTACTATTATAGGTATTATCTTGTTTTCCTTCATCATCCATATTCCTTTCAGCTCTCTGATTAGCTCTGTGTATTTGCTCTGTTTCTCCTTTTTATTGATATTCACCCTGTAATCATCTGGAACAGCAAATCTACGATTTGGCAAAACTTTTCTTTTTTGTCAATTATTATGATATCTGGTCTTCTTGCTTGGATGGATTTGTCTGTTTGTATGTCCGTGTCACATATGATTTTGTGGTTCCCGTTTTCAAGTACTGTTGCTGACTTATGGTTGTACCATTTGTCTGTGCGTTCAAGATGCCGTTGTTTGCATAATTCCCAGTTTACTGCCCTTACCACTTGGTCGTGCCTGTTCTTGTAATCCTTTTCCAGTTTTCTGCATTCGCTTACTATATGGTGTATCGTTTCGTCTCTTTGTCCATAAAGTCTTCATTTGCTGTTTTCTTATATTTCTTATGTTTTGTCGATCTTTGCTCTAGTGTGATTAGTTTTTATCGAGTTATCTTGTGCAGCAGTTATTAGTGATTCAGTTTCTCGGTTTACGTGTCATTTTTGCATCCATGTCCAAGTGTTTTTGTTATTCTCATCTTTTGTCATCCTAACGAATCTTCCGTGTAGTTGTTTCTCTTCTTATTTTTCGTTTCTCGTCTTATCCTCTGTCTTGTTTTTGTTAATTTTTTTCCGTGTCTCTTGTTGTCATAACTATCCTTTCAGTGTTTTGCATTATGTATTTTTTAAATTCTTTTTTGTGTCATTCACACAGTCTCCTATACAAACCAGTCCTCTCCTGCAGGCTTTATTATTATTATTATTATTATTATTATTATTATTATTATTATTATTATTATTATTATTATTATTATTATTATTATTTCCTCTTGTTTTGCAGATATTTATTGTGCTATCTTGTCTGGTTTCAAATCGTTCAACCCGATTTGATTTCTGCCCAGACAGATCAGGCACTGTCTAATAGCTCGAATACTGTGCCTAAACTCTCACGGATGCAGCAAATGAAATTTCTTCAAAATAAAATCACGGAGGCGTTGGTAGAAGAATCGTACAATATCTCCCGTAAAGCATTAGACGAACGAATTGAAGATGACCTCTTTTTTTACGAACAGGGTGGGTAAAAAAAAATTTTTTTTATTCAATTTTCACCCCAAACAAGGCACAGTGCCACTTTAAAGCAGGGGGCTACTATTAGGGACTTAATTAGTGGGGTCATTATAAAGGGAGAAGAGTAGAAAGATGTTTGTTCACATTACACTTGAACTTCTGCATATCATTGCAGTTGGGAAAGCAGAATCCCGGAAGGGAGTTCCAAAGACCCGCAGTTCTGGGGAAGAAACTATTGGAGTAAAAGGCTTTCTTGCACCTAGGGATCTCTATTGTAAAAGGATGAGACTTAGTAGCTTGTCGGGTTTGTCGGGGGTAGTTACGTCGGGGAGGTACAAGTGTTTGCAGTTCGTCAGAGCATTTACCATTAAAGTATTTGTAGAACAGGCAGAGGGATGCAACATCTCGTCGATGGGACAGAGGCTGAAGCCTAGATGACAGTTCAGGACCTATCAGTTTGGCGACTCTCTTTTGAACCCTGTCCAGGAGCGAGAGACAAGCAGCAGATGCACCAGCCCAGATGTGACAACAGTACTCCATACATGGACGAATGGTTGCCTTATAAAGGTATAGGATACTGTCAGGCGTAAGTAGTTTTCTAGCACGGTAGAGGGAGACAACCTTCCTTGCAGCAGCCTTGGCAATGCTCTCAATGTATCTATTCCAGTTCATATTCCCTGTAAACGTTAGGCCTAGGAGTTTAAAAGAAGTACTTTAAGGCAATGTGTTCTTGGCCATTGCTATTGGTGGTAGAGAAGGTTTCTTGTAGTTATTGAAGGAAACAAGCTTAGTCTTAGCAGCATTGAATGTGACCAACCATTTTTGTCCCCATTCCACTACGGATTGGAGGTCTTCCTCTAGTGTTTCTGCCATTTCCTTGGATATGTGTTCATTTGTTTTCCCTTCATATCTGTTATAGAGAGTGGTGTCATCGGCAAATATACTCATCTCCGAAACAATTTTATCAGAGAGGTCATTTATGAATATCAGGAATAATAGAGGTCCAAGGATAGACCCCTGAGGTACTCCCGAATTTATGTCATATTGTTTGGATGTACGACCGTCGAGGACAACTTTGATTTTTCTATTACTTAAGAAGGATTTAATTACATTGTGAATTCTTCCAGTAATTCCATAGTATCTAATATTCCTTAGAAGACCATCGTGCCATACCCTGTCAAAAGCCTTAGATATATCAAGAGCCACCGCTCTACCCTCCCCTGTTTTATCCAATGAACGCTATATACATTCAGAAACTACAGTTAAGATATCTGCTGTTGAACGGGCTTGCCTGAATCCATATTGTTTGTCAGTCAGGAGTTTAGCAGCTGTTAGGTGCTGGACTAGGGCTTGATTAACTAAGGACTCAAATATTTTGGCGAAAAGCGGGAGGAGGCTAATGGGGCGATAATTTAGTGGGTCAGTTCTTTCACCAGAATTCCTGAAGACTGGTACCACAGAGGCGGTTTTCCAGCAGTCGGGAAAACAAGATTCGCTAAGGCATTTATTGTAAAGTTTGGAGAGAACTGGAGCAACCTCGGCAGAGCACTTTTTTAATAGCACAGCCGGGATGAGATCTGGTCCACATGCTTTTGAGGTGTATAGGTTTTTTTTAATAGCATGTACCTGAGAAGGGGTGATTTTCAAATCATCTAGTGTGGCGTCTGTTCGCAGAGGAAAATCAGGGAGTGAGTGGTGTACCGAGTTCAGTGTGGAGTTTGAGGCAAACCGACTGGCAAGCAGATTAGCCTTGTCAGTTGCCGTGCAAGCAACCTCATGATTGTTTGTTAGTGGGGGAATAGTGTACTGTCCATTATTAACTACGCTGTTGTAGATTTTCCAAAAATCCCGGGTTCCTAATTTCTGTGCTTCGATGCGCTTTCTGGTGGTTTCAGAGTAATCTGTCTTTATTACTTCTTTTTAAACAATAGTAGCATGTATTCTGCACCAAAGAATTGATAAGTAAGAATATCTATTATTAAACAGAAGAATAGATGTTGATTTAATAGAGATATTAGACAACCCGTTGCCTTTTTGGTTAAGGACTATAGATGTTAAAAGTATTTATTTATTAAAACATTATTATTGATCTTCGTTCAAGCCGAGAACGTTGAGAAAAATATAATTAAATGGAAATTCAGTAATGTTACGAGTTCTCGCAATTAGATGGATAGAAGACGGCTTCTTACTATATTTACAAATAAAATGATAAAGCTTATTTCTCTTGTATTTGGAATGTAGTTGTCACGATGCTCGATCAGTCAGAAGGTTTTACTCCGGCTAAGAATTCGGATCATGTTGACCAAGAGTACAGTTTCATACTCCATTCCGAGGATTTCTGAACATGGAAACTATATGTCTATATAGTAATAACACATTACAGTGGTAATCCATAGTCTGTCAAGACTGAAAGAAGCTACCACACACACACACACACACACACACACACACACATACATACATATATATATATATATATATATATATATATATATATATATATATTAATGAAAACTAAGGGATGTAGTGTTTACCTGATATACGCAATGGTAAACTTCAATAAAAAATAAATAACAGTATTTATATATAGAAAATTTAATCCCAACCGAATTAAAAAGGCTCAATACGCAATAGAGAGTAAAGCTTATTATAAGAGTTTTATTTTTTTTCTCTTATATATATATATATATATATATATATATATATATATATATATATATATATATATATATATATTAAATATAATGGGCGTAAGTCTCTTGAGAGATCTTTCAGCTACTATCTCATCAGGAGAAAATCGATAGCGTAAAAATAATAATACTATGTCGAAAGTAAAGAGTTTTGATGGAGAACTATTGAATGTGCCAAAAATTACGCGGATACTAAAATAAAGTTTATTAACGTTTCAAAAACGATTAAAATAATGTCACAACGAGGGAAAAAAACGGGGGAAAAGATTCACAGTTCCCCAAAAGGAAACAATGCGTTAGATGTTTCTTTCTGCCGGCACAAATAAGGTTTCCGAACCGCAATAGAGACAGACTCCAAAATCTTTAAATGGTTTCTGGAGTCCGCTCTATTTATTTTATATCTTCGGCACAGCACGGGTTGTCAACCAAATGCTGGCCAATAGCAGAGTCCAAGGATACAGAAGGAGGGAGACTACCAGACCCCATCCTCCCTTGTCTGATCTTCGATAGAACATGCTGGTTTATACGAGTCAAAAGATGCAAGGATGTTCGCCCAGCATAACCAGCATCGCACTGGCATTTGAATTGATATACAATATTGCTATTTGGGATGTAAGGCAAACTATCCTTGCGAAAAGAAGGAAATGCAGGTCTCGTAGTATATACAAAACGCAAGGACACAGAATAAAAGCAGTCATAAATACTTCTACGAATCTGTTTGGAAAGTCTGTTACTCTTTTCCCAATCCACGATAATTTAAAATAAACCGGGCATTTCAGAGGTCCAAACTTTTTAGGGGATTTAAAATCCGCAACCTTCATCAATAAGATCAACCATTATTGATGAATATTTCCCTGATTTTATCGAGTTCGGCATCCAATCTGTTAGGTGAACAAATCATCAGGGCTCTATGTACCAAATTGACCAACGGTGGGAGAGGCTATTTAGCCCAAGTGGGTGGCTACCGCCCGCCTCAAATCAAGCAGCCCCTGGTCAGTAAGGTGCTTCCCCGTCACGTCCGCCGCTTCGATGTGGTGGTCAGGCAATCACAGACGTAAATCATTCACCTGTTACAAATCACAATTCAAAAACTCGGAAGTTTGAAACATTCGTACACTGTGCCCGGGTTTCACGCATGATCCGGATCTCAACCTTCGTACACAAGGACTGCCTCGTAAAACCGCATTACTTGACCGTGAACTTGCCAAGGAGACCAAATTAGCTGGAACTAACTCCATATCGGAAAAAACTACACTTTCTTCTTCAGTTCTTATGCACCACGCTTTTGGAAATCACGAGGACAGAAGGCAGTGTCTTCCTTCATACTCGCTCTGATGGAGAACTTTTTAACTTGGCTCGCCTACGCGCCAAAAGCAAGATACAAAAAGTCCTAATACTTGAGCTGCTGTTTGCAGACGATGCTGCATTGGTCTCGCACTCCGCAAGTGGACTCCAGCAGCTGCTTGACAAATTGAGCGCTGCTTGTGCGGAGTTCGCACTGTTAATCAGTGTGAAGAAGACAGTTGTGATGCACCAGTGTGACGCATCACCAATCACCATCAATGGTCACGAACTAGAGACTGCCGAGAACTTTACGTATCTTGGATTCAACATCCAACAAGCTACTAACGTGCATATGTAGAGCAGCGTCTACTTTCAGCCGACTACGTGAAAGAGCATGGTTCAATAAATACCTCACATCTCGCACAAAATGCCGCATCTACGAATGCTCTGTTCTGAGTACCCTACTGTATGGAGCCGAGACTTGGACCACGTATGCTCGTCACGAGAAAAGACTGAACGTCTACCATCTCCATTGCTTGCGACATATCATGGGCATCAATTGGTGGGATAGAATCACCACCGAAGAGGTGATAAGACATGCCGGCAGTCGCTCTTGTTCCAGACACTCAAGATACGACGATCGCGCTGGCTTGGACACCTGCGCAGAATGCCCGATGGCTGTCTCCCTAAGGATATCCTCTACAGCGAACTGGCAAATGGATCAAGATGCCGCGGTCGCCCGGTGCTGCGCTTTAAAGACGTGGCCAAACGGGATCTGATCGCTCTTGGCATCGATGTGAATGTGTGGGAAGAGCTAGCCGAAGATAGACCAGCATGGAGACGTGCCTTGAGTAAGGGATATGAAGGACTTGAGAACCTTTGGTTCGAGAGGCTGCCGCAGAGAAGACAATACTAGTGACTACGTTTACTGTTGCTTGCATTAATCTTTCGTATATTGCATGCTATTATTATTATTATTATTATTATTATTATTATTATGTTATTGTGGTCTAAACCAAAGAATAGCTTAAAAATAACGGAATTAATGTGCTTATTTAGCCCAGTCAGTCTCCAGACATCAACCCAATTGAAAATTTGTAAAAAATATTGAAGATCAATGTTTACAAGAAGAATCCATAAAAATATACAAGAATGGCGCAAAATACCTGCAAATCTTAACAAAAAAAAACGTGTGCAACTATAGAAAGCAACTGGAAGCTGTTGAACGCAACGAAGGCTATGCAACTAAATATTAAATCAATGTATTATATATATTTTGCGTTTATTAATTTATATTCTTCCTAAAATATAAACTCTCAAAACTTTGGTTTTGTAATTACTATCCCAAATATGAGGGAGAATAGTAATAGGAATATACTGACCAAATTTTAGGTAAAATCTTGAACCCTAACTAGAGTAATGAAGAAAAATATAATGTATGTTATTCAGGTTGGATCAAGGAAAGAAAAATTAAATTAAACTGCCTGAAATAAATCAATTATTTCTTACTTGTTAATTACGATTAATCAGGACAAACAGAAGAAAAAAATAAAAAAGGAAAAGCCCCGCATGTCCTATAGGATTTTGTTACTTTCATTTTCAAGTACTGCTGTCGGTTTATGCTTGACCATTTGTCTAGGTGTTCAAGATGCAATTGTCTGCATAATTTCAAGTGTACTGCTTTCCCTCACTTCATCGTCTCGATTTTTATATTTTGGGGTTAGTTAGTTAGTTAGTTAGTTAGTTAGTTAATTATTATTATTATTATTATTATTATTATTATTATTATTATTATTATTATTGTTGTTGTTGTTGTTGTTATTGTTATTGTTATTATTGTTATTGTTATTATTATTATTATTATCATTATTATTATTGTTATTATTATCATTATTATTATTATTATTGTTGTTGTTGTTGTTGTTGTTATTATTATTATTATTATTATTATTATTATTATTATTATTATTATTATTATTATTATTATTATACCAATTTTACAGGTGTGGATACAGTCAACGGAAATACAAGTATTCCCCTGCATAACCTATACATATCCCATAATGCTTCCTTACTCGCTGCGGTAAAGACTGCTGGAATTTTATCCACAGCTGCAACTAAGCATGTATCTGCACGGTAAGTGCGTCATCGGTACACAATTAATATAAATCACATTGGGAAACCTTTCTTAAAAAAAACAAATAACATTCACGAATAATTTTTTAAACTTGTTCATCCATGGAGATTCCATGGTGCTTTTTTACATCAATTTGTATAATTTGCTGTTAATAATAATAATTGAAATTTGCAAATATAACTGTTATGGTTAATACTATTAATAAAATAAGCTTCATTTTCTTTCTTGTGTAAAAATTCATTGTTATTGCTAGCTACATATCCTTTAAATAAATGCGAATATATGTCTCAAATAGACACCACAATTCTACTTATTTATTTAACATTGTAGCACTTTACTTTTTCTTTAATACGATGCTAATGCCTAAGTTTGAATCTTACATAGGTTTAAAATAAATAATAAAAATAAATAAGAAAAAAATTAATTGTTTGGGAAAATTAATGGGTTCGAGACCTTGCGAGATGATCCCAAAGCCTCAAATGGCCTGAGTAAGCCTGAGTCCGCGATTACCAGCAAATATAACTCAAGATGAGAACAGTATTCAAATAAAACGAACTCTTTGTCATGTCTGAAACAAATAAGAGTATGTTTTTTAACAAATTCACTTCCATGTACAAAAGTGGATGCATGATTGAACATTTGCAAAAAAAGATTAAGTATTTGTTTTTGCTTATTTTGCTTTGTATTTCTTATATCAAAAAGTAATTGCTTCTTCTTAAACTACTTAGTGTTTTAGGGAAAAACAAGAAACAACGATAAAAGCGGGAAAATGTTTTATTATGGTTTGTCTTTCCTGACAGAAAGAAGACAAGTTTGACGTTTATCCATATTCTTATTGTTGTCATTCCTTTGTGAAAAGGAAAGAGCGAAGATTAATTAAGCAGCTGTTTTAGAATGAGGAATAAATATAATAATATCTCAATTGAAAACGGTCGTTGTTGTTGTTGATCATCATCATCATGATCGAAAGACTTTAATAACCGTTGCTATAAACCGTGAGGAACCTACCACTGTCAGTTAATTCAACTACTTTTTTTTATTATTACATTTTCGCCCCAAACAAGGTACATTGCCACTTTGATGTAGGGGGCTACTATCAGGGGTAACAACTACTGGGGTACTGTGTAGGGACTTGGGCAGCAAGATGTCTGTTCATGTTACACTTGAACTTCTGCACGTCAGTACAGTTGGGGAAGCAGGGCCCTGGAATGGAATTCCAAAGTCTAGCGGTTTTGGGGAAGAAACTACTGGAGTAGAAAGATATTTTACATCTACGGATCTCTACTGTGTGGGGTGGGGTTTAGCTGTCTGTCGGATTTGTCGAGGGTGTTTACGTCGTGGAGGCACAAGTGTGTGCAGTTCGTCAGAGCATTCACCATTAAAATACTCGTAGAACAGGCAGAGGGATGCAACATTTCGTCGATGGGAATGAGGCTGAAGCTTAGATCCCAGTCCAGGGCCTATCAGATTGGCTACTTTCTTTTGAACCTTGTCAAGGAGCGAGAGACTAGTAACAGACTCTCTCATCTATTTAAAACATGCTGTTTCTTATTTGAAGAATTGTTCTAATTTTTCTTGTTGTTGTTGTTTTCCAGCTTGAATCTGAGTCGAGAACTTGTGGATGTCCTGCCAAAAACCAAATCCATTCCTCGACCACAATTTAATTGTCCGTTCGTTGTCAGTCACCACTGCAACTACACAGACAAATACCGGACAGCTGACGGGTCTTGTAATAACCTGCAGAACCCTATTTGGGGAAGGGCTGGCACTCCCCAGATACGGTTTCTTTCACCGATTTATGAGGATGGTAATAAAATCTCTCTCTCTCTCTCTCTCTCTCTCTCTCTCTCTCTCTCTCTCTCTCTCTCTCTCTCTCTCTCTCTGTATATATATATATATATATATATATATATATATATATATATATATGTCATTTGTTTTTGTTTTTGCGATACGGTTTGAATAAATTCAATTATTTACGAAATTGCATTTTTACCTAAATGCGAGTTGGGAATAATTTTCCCTTTAACCAATTTGGTAGTCCCACATGGGGAGCGCTATATATATGTATGTATATATATATATATATATATATATATATATATATATATATATATATATTAATCTCGCTATATTCAGCCATTCTGATGAGTCGTAGACGACGAAACACGTGTCAGTGGATATATATATATATATATATATATATATATATATATATATATATATATATATATATATATATATATACATATATATATCACGGAAAGAGAGTTGATTCAAACTCGAGACGTCTTTCAAGGGCAAACGATGGCATTTTTATTTTTAAAAAGAAAGTAGGGGTGGAAATTAACTATGAGGTGTAAATGAGAAATTTTGCGTTCCCCCTAAATGCAAAAGTTATATTGAAGTTCTCACTAAATTGGAAATTTTGTTTTCTCAATTAAAACATCGTACCCCTCTTTCCTCTGATACTTTTTCAGCTATGATAGCTAATGTGTCTAGTATTACAAATTCTTATAGCAATTCGTCGGTACTCGAGGAATTTTGTCTGAAATAAATCCCATTTTCTACTGTACTTAATTCAAAGAAAAATAAAGATATTTATCTTTCCAGACCAGATAAAGGTGCGAGCGTAATCGTCCTGAACCGTACTGAATATGTTAATAAAATGTCAAATATTTTAGATGACACTTATTAAATTTCTTAAACTCGGCTCGGTCGACTCGTGTGATAATACTTTGAATATTGAAAACAAATTTCAAAAACGCTTGCACTTCTTATTTAAAAAGAATTATTACTCCAAAGAGATTTATCGGAAAATACGACCAACTGGGTCCTTGAGACCCTGACTTTATGGTGTCCCTAAAATTCATAAAGATAATGTGCCCTTTAGACCGATTTTATCCATGGTTGGTTCCGCTCAACATGTTTGCCCAATGTCTCACTGAATTACCTTCACCTGTCTGTACATTCTATTCTACTTATTGCGTCTCTGATTCGTTTACTTCCTCCGGAATCATTAGAGATACTACTCCCAATTAAAACAATTTTTTATTTTGCTTGTTTTATATTTCCAGTTTATTTACTAACGTGCCTATCGATGAGACCATTACTATTTATCGTTGTTCCACCTTTGCCGGAAAAATATTTTATTGAACTGTTTTCTCTTTGCACAAAGTCCGTCAAGTTTAGTTTCGACAACGCGATGTACCAACAAATTGATGGGATTTCCATAGGCAGCCCCTCAGCACCTATCCTTGCCAACCTTTTCGTTGGGTTTTATGAATTAAAACTTTTCAAATCACCACATAACACTTCTGCTTTATATTTTCGTGATGTGGATGATACGTTTGAAGCTTTTCCTTCACAGAACCTGGCTTTAGAATTCTTAAACGTCTTAATTCCTTACACCACGCTTTGTTTTTTAATATGGAGCTAGAAAAGGACACTCTCCCATTCCTCGATGTGCTGATTGAAAGGTCCAAAGGGTTTTTTCTTACCTCTATATAGAAAACCTACCTTTACCACTATATACTAAATGGTGTTCTTTTGCACCTAAAACTATCAAATCGACGTTGGCTTATACGTTGGTATATAGGGACTCAGTTCTTTGTTCTCCCTGTCGGCTAGATACTGTAATTACTAAAATTAAGAAAATCCTGGTCAATAATGGTAACCCAGAATTATTAATTGATAAATGTATTAACTTTAAAACCAACCAATTTAATCAAAATATAACCTTTGTCCCTTAAAGTATCCTGTATATCTTCAGTTGCCATGGGTTGGAGAAAAATATGTCCCTCTCATTAATCATCTTAAACAGATTATTAACAATTGCTTTCCGTCTTTTCTACCTCGTGTGATTTTCAATACGAAACCTGCATTTTCTTCTTTCAAAAAAGATGGTTTGCTTCGCACTAAATTTGGTAATATTATATATAAATTCCAATGTCAGTGCGATGCTGTCTACGTTGGGCGAACCAGTGTTCACTTTGAAACAAGAATTGGAGAACATATACCTTCAGGTTTTCATAATAAAAATTAAATTGTCCTAAACCCTACTCACAATAATTTAGATCCTGCAATTGGACAACATTTATTGGATAATTCAGAATATGGGTTGGCATATAAGGACGACTCCTTTTCAATTCTATTTTATTTATACGAAAACTATCAAATCCGTCTTCATTGCGCGACTCAAGCCCTCTCTCTGGAGACAGAAGAGTTCATTAATACACCGGACCTTTTGGCTGACTTGTAGAGTGATACTATAGTTAGATATGTATACTTATTCATGTATATGTATGCATTTTCTACTCCCTCTCTTATGTGTAAATTCTATGTAAGATATACAAATGCCCTCCTTTTCTCTCTCTTTCTCTCTCTCTCTCTCTCTCTCCTTCTTTCTTTCCTGTATATTTATATGCGGGATATCATTCCTCACTCGTGTTATTTTACGAGTTTTTTTTTCTTTTAAATAATATTCGATATATATATATCGAATCTCGCTAGATTCAGTCACTCTGATGAGTCGTAGACGACGAAACACGTGTCAGTGGATAATTATATTTAAAACTATATTTATATATGCCGCTCCCCAGATGGGGGTACCAAATTGGTTAAAGGGAAAATTATTCCCAACTCGCATTTAGGTAAAAATACACTTTCGTAAATAATTGAATTCATTAAGAACGTATCGTAAAAACAAAAACAAACATCTAAGTAAATCGCCATCTATTCAAACATTCGAGCGAGATGGACAAGCGGGTTACGAGTTTAGGCTCATTACCGTAGGGGTCACGATTTCGAATCTCGCTAGATTCAGCCACTCTCATGAGTCGTAGACGACGAAATACGTGTCAGTGGATAATTATATTTAAAATAATATATATATATATATATATATATATATATATATATATATATATATATATATACCGCTCCCCAGATGGAGGTATCAAATTGTTAAAGGAAAAATTATCCCCACCTCGCATTTAGGTAAAAATACACTTTTACGAACAGGGTGAATAACATAACTTTCTTACTTCTTTTTAAACAATAGTAGCATGTATTCTGCACCAAAGAATTAATAAGTAAGAATATCTATTATTAAAAAGAAGAATAGATGTTGATTTAATAGAGATATTAGACAACCCGTTGCCTTTTTTTTAAGGTAATTCTCAAATAGGGTACTATTGTCATGAATATAAGGGGGTGGAAGGGCGTCTTGTAATTGTTAAAGGAGAGCAGCTTAGTTTTACTAGCCTTAAATGTTACCATCCATTTGCGTCCCCATTCCACTATAGTCTGGAGGTCATTTTCTGCATACACACACACACACACACACACACACACACACACACACACACACACACACACATATATATATATATATATATATATGGAAATTATACATTAAATTATCTAGAATTACAAGAAAAATTATTGTTTGCTGAAGGAATACAAATAATTATTCAAGTATTTTTTCCTTAATTCATGGACTTTCAATGAATGTCACATCTCATCGTAAGAAGTGTTATTAACAAAATAAATGTGTGTAGTTACAAATTTTGCTTATTAGCATATGAATTGGAAATTCTTTACAGCACCTGCTTCGTAGCGTAGAAACATTCATGTAATCATTTCGTCAATTTTGGAATATTTTCCGCCTGACTCATGATCGTCAAGTACAAAAGCAACTGCGAGTCGCCATTTTTTTCTTTTTTCGATTGAACACTACAAAGCACACACACACACGCTATGCAGATAAGTTACAACGTAATCTATATGATAATAAACAATTGTGCATCTCACTTGCCTGTCGCTTGCACATGATGGCGTCATAAAAATGATGAGGTCACAAAATAATGATATTGTCTATCAAATAAAAATGAAAGAGGGAAAGAAGTGGGGGTAGAGGCCCCCAAGACGTATGTCTTTACCCCTGAATATGTAGTGTTCTTTCTTCTTCTTCTCCTTCAACAACAACAAAAACAACAACAACAACAATAGTAATAATAATAATAATAATAGTAATAATAATAATAATAATAATAATAATAATAATAATAATAATAATAATACGTCTGCCTCCACAAAATACACATAGACAAAGGACCTGGAAAAAGCTGATAAATACAACATAAATTTTAGTCACAATATTCAAATGAAATTCGAAATAGTAAGTTGTGCATGATAAGGGGGGGGGGGCAACATCAAAGAATATGGAACTGAAGACGAGGAGATGAAAAAAACACTTGGCAAACACAATAGATATAAATATTTGAGAGTTCGGGAAGCAAGCATAATTAAATATATAAGAAATAAAAAAGAAGATTGTAAAAGAATAATTAGAATAACAAGAGAACTCTTAGAAACAAAACTATATCGTAGAAATCTAGTTAACGGAATACATATCTAGGCAGTATGACTAAAAAAATACCACTGAACTATTTTAGTCTGTACCAAACGACTTGGGAATCTTGACCAGCGAAGGAGAAAACTAATGAGAATGCACAATGCACAGCATCCAAAAATGATACTGATCACCTCTAGAAGTAAATGATAAAAAGGAGAAAGTGACTCCTAAGTATAGAAACTTTGGAAGACAAAACTAAAGAGAACTGAGGCATCTCGACCAGAAAACCAGGAAACCTATAACCAATCGCAAGAATGGTAATAAGCATTATGCTTACCGACTCTACGTACAAAGGTGAGATGAGAAAAGATGACTGGTTAGTATAGAGGAATATGTGAATCACAAAAACAAGAATTAGAAAAATACATAACGCAGAACACAGAAAGGCTAATTATCGCAACAAGAGACACCATAAAATACACAAGGCAGCAAATACAGAAGCAATTGATAAGACGAAAAAAAAAAAACAAAGTGAAAGAACACCTTTTGACATGGCTGCGAAAAGAAACCTAGACAGAGAAACTTAATCAGTAAAAACAACCGCGCAAGATAACATAATTAGAACCAAATATATAAAAGCAAAGATCGACAGGACACAGAAAAACAACAAATGCAAATTCTGTGGACAAAGGGGGTAAACCATAAACTATATGTGAATGCAGCAAACTAGCCTCACAAAATATAAGAGTAAATGCGAACATATGGGGAATACAGTAGATCGGGGACGAGGCAAACAAATGCATCGTGACAATTTAGAGAAATGGTACAAACCGGTAGCAGTACTTGAAAGTTTAAATCACAAAATCCTACAGGACTTGAAGGTACAAACCTATAATCCCACCCAGATGTTATAGTAGTTAAGAAGAAAGAAAGTTAAATTGTGCTCATTGTTCCATTAAATACTTATCCCTATAAATCCTTAACTTTGCATCGAATGAATAACATAATACTTAGTTTGCTACACATAATCCTAACAAACGTTCGTACAAAATTTCAGCCAGATCGACCTAGTAGTATCTTAGAATGCTTCTAGAACGTCTTGAGGAGCAATACTGCTCCCCATTGTGGAGGTTGAGATACCCTAAAACTATGAGTAAAGCCGAGTAAATATGCTGAGAGTGTCCGTCAAATGTTTATTTAATCCTGGTCACGGCACCAAATGTAAATGGGTGTCCCGCTCAGGTCAGCAATTGGCTTCTGACCTCATCGAAACTGTTTGGTCGTGATCGTCTATTTTCCGGGAGGTCTTCACATAATTTCTCAGCGTCTCCGTGTTGATTTCTGCTGAAAAGCAAATCGCTTCGCATGCACGCCAGGCACTAACTATGAAAAAACGTTAATTTCATAAAAGTTACAAGTTTTTACATATATACATCGTTCAGTTCGATTACACCAGAAAACATCAAGATTCTCCCCAAATATCATTCTTCGTTCTCACGATGTCGGTCAGGATGGATGGACGGATGTGGGGGGGCGTCCTCCGGGAGCGTGTGTTTCACTCGAGATTTTGCTTGAATCTGCTAATTTCGGCCTGAGTATTTTCTTTTATACTAAGGTAACGGGGATGGTCTGGCGATCTGCTAAAGCAATCAGGGTCCAACACGCTTTCTGTGGAATCCCCAGATCCATTTTGCGTGTGTGCACCTCAACAGATCTCCCATAGCATGGGAATCTGGGACCAAGGCTCAACTGCGCTTTTACACGACCCCAAAACCTTGTCAATTTCTCCACTCAGAACCCCAGAATGTCTGAGCATGTGTTCCTCAGGTCAGACGAATGCCCGATTCCATTCAACATTATTTTGGCATTTTCTGTCATTGTTTTAAACAATATAAATATCCGTATGTTTTTACAAAGAACAAAAAATTCGTCCCCTTTTATAGGTCATCTGCCGCTGTCCGAGATTCAATCAACGTTTAACGGACAATCTCAGCATATTTACCCGGCCTTACTCAGGGTTATAAGGGATCTCAACCTCCCAAATGCAGTATTGAGATGAAAAATGCCTATTAATTGCTAACTGCACATTTATATAAAACTAAAACTAGATATACCTGATGAAACCTGGTAGCTGTATACTTATAAAGATCAGTTAATTTGTTTTTAAGTGAAAAACCTATACACATATCTAAATTAAAGCAATAACACATTTGTAATGCGTCTCTCTCTCTCTCTCTCTCTCTCTCTCTCTCTATATATATATATATATATATATATATATATATATATATATATATATATGCACACACACACATATGCCGCAAATATCACAAACACAACTGAAACTACTCTTTCGATCTTTTCAGACTTATGCAACCATATTCTTTTTTTATTTCTGTTAAAGTTAAAATGTTCTTACGAATGAGACTATACCAAGCGCATAAAAGTAACCGTGAAGAGAACGGGGGGTTGAGTTGGAAGAAGGCATGTAACGGAGACGGACACGTGCAACAGACTGTTTTTTTTTTTTTTACTTGGGGGATCATCACGGCCTAAAGGTCAATCAAGGATAAAGGTTAATGAATGTAAGGTTGTAGTGAAGTAGTCGTTAATAGTGTAATTTGGGTGGAATTTGATTATTTATGAGGAAGACTTAACAGGAACTTATTTACATTAGATGTTGTATTTTGCCTGGAAGAATGTCAGCAGAGAGAAGGGGAGGTTGAGTTGGGAGCAGGTGTGTTACGGAGACGGACATGTGTGACAGACTATTTAAGTTTATTAGAAAAACCGTGAGCAGAAAAGATTACAGAACTTTATTGGAACTGAATTTCGAACTAGAATAATTGATTAGGATTGTCGGAAGAAGCATAAAAGAAAAGAGTTATTTTCATTTGTTTTATTTTTTGTTTTTTGTTTGTTTTATTTTGTTTTTTGTTTGTTTGTTTGTTGTTTTTTTTTGCTTTTTTAAACATTGCTTACTGTTAAATTTTCAGGTATTTCTTCACCACGTACTATAGCCGTCTCTGGTAAACCGTTGCCCAGTGCTCGGTTGGTGAGTACCTCAGTCCATCAACCAGATTCAAACAATACACTTCACCGAAATATGTCGCACATGGTCATGCAGTGGGGCCAGTTTATTGATCATGATATTACCAGCACTCCTATAGAAACAGGTAGGTTGTTTTGTAGAGTGCCAGCTATATAATTTACTTGATTGAAAATAAAAGAAACTGGTTGTCGTCGAGGGGTTAGTTTTTATTTATTTATATAAATTTTATGATCCCGAGTTGAACATTGGTTAGACTGCAGCAATGTACTAAAAACAGATATGGGATCACGTGGTTTAAATAGAAAGTGTTATAGAAAACGTTGTCAGAACATGGAATTACATGGGATGGTGACATACAATCAATTAGTGGTTTCGATCTTTCTATTCGTCGTGCTTGTCGGTGATTTGGAACGAAGATAACTGAATAAATGACTAATGTCTTCTATTAGATTTGAGTCAACTTATTCCTTTTGAAAATATAAACGATTAGCTAAAATTACATAAGCGTATCCGAGGCATGCATAACAATTTGTGAATTTTCATTTTTTTTTCAAAATATAAAGTGTTAATTGCAAATGGTGTCCCCTAGCAAATATTGCGTAGAAGTGCATCCAAGGTATGAATAACAATTTGTGAATTTTCATTTTTATTTTAAAATATACAATTTTAATTGCAAATAGTGTCCCCTACGTCAGCCAGTACCGCGTAGAAGTACATTCAAGGTATGAATAAAAATTTGTAAATTTTTATTTTCTTTGAAAATATAAAGTTTTAATTGCAAATGGCTTCCCTTTATGCCCGCTAATATCACGTAGAAGTGCATTCAAGGTCTGATAAAAAAGTGCGTGAACTTTACTTTGAGAATGCAAAAAGATAATAAAGATTGTCGCGTTCATTATTTATTTGTAATGCAAATAAAAAAAACATATTTTCGGGGTTATTTATTTATGTTGGCAGTGTTAAAGAAAATGTATGAATGTTTGTTTTAAAAAGGTGTATTAAAAATAGAGAATAAATTTTAAAAAATGAAGGCGGTGGGTAAATCTCCGTTGTAAAATGCTTTTATGGTTGTCAACGTGTTAAAGTAGATTTATTTGTAAGAAAATTGCGTTAAAATAACTTAAACGTAATACGAAAATGAATGATGTAAAAAATGCAGAAAGTATTAACAATTGTTTATTTGGATAATTTAAACGCGGAAAAACAATTGGGACGCTGAAAACGTACACAGTAAAACAATACGTACAAATTAAAACAATACGTTAGGAGGTCATTTTAGTTTCATATATATATATATATATATATATATATATATATATATATATATATATATATATATATATATATATATATATACCGTATAACCTCCAATTCCAACGTGGTACGTACGGTTATAACATATTTTGTCTGATTATTTCTATACTCTATCATTTTAGCCTGACTTTTTGAAATGTTCCTCTCTAATTAAATATCTATCTCATTTTTCATGGTATTGAGTTTTCTAATTGTAAGAACTTTGAGCAGAAATATTTTTAATTGATTTTTGAAGTAAAAGTTGACCAATAAATATTATGACTTATTTGCAGGTCATGATAATTCGGATATTTCGTGTTGCATAAAAAATGCTTCCGAGGAAATTCGCCAACGCTCTACAAAGCGGTAACTATGACAACGTTTTGGTTTTGAAATATTAATTACTATAATGATTTATTAAGTTTATTTGGATATAAACATATCTAATCTACAAATTCTATTAAAAATCAAATATATAAAAGGCTATATGCCTGTTGGTCTATTTGTTCGTCTGTCTGTCCGTCTGTCTGTCTGTCTGTCTGTCTGTCTCTATATTGTCAAACTTTATCACTTCCGAAACTAAAAGTCGCACATAATTGGATTATTTATGGACTGTTCTTTTATGTATGTGCGTATTTGGTGACATGGCATCATGGATGTGTGTTGGTTTACCTTGTTCTTGTTAGTTGGTGTATAGCTGTGAATAGCAATTCATTCCTGTTTGTTTGACTCTCGTTAATGTGTAAGAATGTGTACATAAGATGCAGAAAGCTTGTATGTGAGTCATTGAAGATTTCCCTCTGCCTTGACTACCCCAACCAAAAGCACGGGGTGAGCTGTTGGGTATAAAATTGTTTTTAAGGAGTCAAAAATGTACATTTTGTACCTTGATCTTAGTTTATATTTAATTTTTAATATTTAACCGAATTTATACGAGTATAAATAGACAGATATCTATACTCCTATAAATTCGTTTTTCTTTTGTGTGTATTAATATTAAACCCCCTCTTTTCTATTAGTATTTATTTGCTTTCCCGCCAAAGCAAAATGTGACACGAGGTCGTTTTTAAAGTGGGGTTAAAGCAGCTCTCCGAAAAAAAGGGAAAAGGGGTACTCTGGTTCGATCCAAAAATAGTAATTGTCACAGTATAGAGGGTTTCCCCTTCATTGACTCGGACAAATTACCTTATGTGCAGCATCTGCAGAACAGATACTATACGTTGATCCCGACCCGAAGGCCAAGAACAACAGAAAAAAGGCAACCCTCTTTTCTATTTATTTAAAAAGAAAATACAATTTTCTTATATATGGGTTGTGGTATTGCATTCACTAGAAAAAGATCTAACTGATTCGCATATTCTTTTAAACATTCATTTTAATTAATTCACTATTAGTTTTTTCGTTTTTCCTATGGGATGATCATCTTTAGTTAACTAATGCGTGTAATTATATTTATGCATATATTCTACTTAATTTATACTTGCATAGTATTTGCGTAAAAAGTTTATAGTGAACATAAAATTGTTTCCATATATATTTATGTATACGTATATATTTTTGTTTAACCTATCTATCTATATATGTGTGTATATATATATATATATATATATATATATATATATATATATATATATATAAAGTGGACGTGTCTGTGTATCTGTCTGTCTATGTGTCTGTGTGTGTGTACATTTCCCTACGCAATAACTCTGACAATTTTAAGTCTACAGACTCAAAATTTGATATACAGGGTACTGAGATTTGGGAAAATCGATGTGATCGATTGTCGAGCAGAATTTGGCGATTAAGGGGTCAAAGTTCAACGATTTGACCTTTGAGAACTCTACAAAACTCCTCGACAATTTTAGATATAGGTTCATTGGACATTGATCTAACTTAATAATTTGATTTGAGCCCAAAACAATAAATGTTAAGGGGACATAATAGGGGTCAACGTTTCTAAAAAATTGCCATCTGCGGTTTCTACCGAATTACTCAGACAATTTCTGGTCTAAACATTTGAAATTTTACATAAAGGGTATTCGGAGATAGGGCATGGTTTTTAACCGGTTTGGGTCGAAAATATTTGGTTACCAATATATAAATGTATGTATGTATGTATGTATTTTTGCATGTGTGCCTTAAACTTTCGACAGAAGCGACGGATTTTACAAAGATCAGTATCATTTTGTATTCGACCTTTTAGAAAAATTGGCTAAAAACATTAATATCTTCACCTTAAACTGGTCACTTTTCTACATGGGGGGTCGCTTTTTCGCCGATATTTACAAAAGTTATCCTTTACTTTCGATTGTCAGGCCTTAATTCAAGCACAAGTCACTTCCAGTTTGTTGGTGGTCGTAACGGCAAAGACGTCAGGTTTTTTCCCCGTTCTTTTCTTCCTTCGTGGTACGGGTTCGAGCCTGCCTTCCTACTAGCACTTATATATATATATATATATATATATATATATATATATATATATATATATATATATGGTTTGAGTTCCGTTACAGTAAATTTGAATAAAAGTAAATACGTATCATATACGTTTAGAAAGCCAGTTCACAACGCAGAAATAATATTTTACTTGTTTGAAATTTATATATTTCGGAGCATTTCCATCTTCATAATTTTGTTTTGTTTTGTATTAGTTTTGTTTTTGTTGTTGTTTTTGTTTTTGTTTTTATTTTGTTTTTTTGGTTGGAATATGCTGTTGTCACAGCCCTACTTATTAACAGCGACGATTCAATGCTACTCAGGCTATAAAAACTAAATAAAATAGGAACTGACGAATCGAATTAATTCACTTCTGCTACCAACCAATCAGAAACCAGAATTTCTCCATAAACATTAAACCTTTCTCTAGCAATTTCGCATATGTTTTCTTCGTGTAAACCCGGGAATAACTTTTTGCTCTGTGGATTCCAACTCGAGAACTGTCTACTGCAAACCAGTCACCTCTCAGAACTTGTGTAGAACAACGAACCATCGGAAACTGTTCTGAAACTAAACATTTCTTACACTTCTAGCGGTGTAGAATCGTGTGAAGTTTCCATTCCCCCGCCTAAAAGAGATATTCTTTATTTTTTGTAAAACGTGAAATAGCGCTAGTGAAGAGCCAGATAAAATTTAGGGTGCATTTTCTTTTAAGAGAAATAACATACTTAGAAGCTATGAAGTTCATATCTTCTTAACGATTGTTATTTCTCTCCGGAGTTTACATTTTTCAATTTGAAATAAAGTATTTCCTGGGTTGTATCAATACATGATAATATTAAACATTGTGTTTACGTCTTGATAGGATTCACTGAAATAATCGTTCCCACTTAACCATCCCCATTTTAGATATTTTTCCGCTGATAAAAATACCGATTTTGTTGGTGTTTGTTGTGCATTTTTTGTAGATTTAGCTGGACATACATACATACATACATACATACAAATAGACAAACAATTGCCATTTATATTTATATATATATGATAAGCATTTTAGGATGTTATATTGCCAGTAACATAGTACAACAATAACAAATAAAGTATGATTGTCAACTTAAATACTATTTATGTATGTCTGAACATCTATACAAGATAACCCTATATGCCGGATAAGTTCAAATTAGTGCAAGAGACGTTGTTGAGACGATTAAAATTGGATTTTTTCTTCTTTTTTAGGCTGGCTTGTTTTCCAATTCAAATTCCTAGAAACGACAGACATTTTAAAAGTAAATGCTTGAATTTTGTCCGTTCATTGCCGACTCCGAATGTCAATTGTACTTTTGGTAAGTCCAAAATTATTCTTTTTGAGTTGAAAGCCATTTTACTTTAATATAGAATATAAATATTGCTCCAAACAAAATACCAATATAGAGAAGCTTTGAATTGTAAAAGTTTGTAAACTAAGACAAACAGAACAGCTTCCGGTAGGTAGCCAATCCGAAGAAGTCTTGAACTGTAAAGCTTGCAGACGAAGACGAAGTTCTTTCCTGTGTGAAGACGAAAAGTTAGATGCAGTAATTCTTAAGAGATTCAGTATATTTATACACGGTTTCTGATTGGTTGATAGGAGAGCGCGGCTCCATTTGATTGGTCGGTTCTTATATATAAATAAAACCTTCCAGTTTTTGTAATCATATATTCCTATTATTTTAATGTTGAAGGATGAGTATCCTTGCTGCTTTGGTTACTTGGAAACTTGGGTATAAGGATCAGTCAAGAGTCCGTTCTTGATAATTAGCCCGACAGGTAATGTGCCATTTAAGTAGCCCAATACCTATCGGACTGGGGTACGCCACCTAGGTATTGCCTAGGAGATTCAGCCTCCACGACCTTGCCAGCCGGCTTTCGAGTGAGGCAAGTTTATTGTTTTTTTTTTGCCTGAGGCGCCCTTAACGGAGAATGCTTACGGAGATGCCCGTGCAATTTTGATAGATCAGAGTGCTACTTCTTTAAATCACTACCCTCTTTATTATATAAAAAATATTGCATCAATTCTTGTCATCATCATCATCATCATCATCATCACCATCACCATCATCAGTCCCGTTGTTTGGATAAGCATTGGGATGGCAAAGATGGTAAGATTAAAAAAAAAAGATTGTTGTTCGCACTACTTTCTACATTACGGCCTGTTCAGTTCGGTTCCAAAAACTCGACTTCTCTGCCCTCTCGACTTTTGCCTTTTTATGAAAAAAATGTAAGAGTGAAATAGCTAGAGCCAAGAGAACGTATATCGAAATGGACAGGAAATGCATCGAGTCGCAGAAATTAGGAACTCGCGATTTCTGAAAAATTTATAATAGTGTAGCGAGTAATGGACAAGCAGCAATTACCCCATAGGAGTTATGTTGATAAATATTTCCTTAAACAAAATAATGTGAAATTCGTTCTTGTTTTTGGTTAATATTGTTGCTGGATATGTTCTTTATTTCATATAAATAGAAATATTAAGTTAGAATATTGTTTTATTACCGAAAATATTCATTTTAAGACACTTGCAATAAAGTGATACATACTTAAAATTACCAGAAAATAGAAAAATTATCATAATTTTCAAAATGTTTGTCCAAATTCCACAAAAATCAGGAAAATAAGGCACCTTGTTATGCTCTTCCAGTGTAACAAATTTCACTTCTCTGCGTTTCATAGCAATTTCAAAATTTAAAAAAGTATTGACCTGCAATAAAGCGATACATAAGGCTTATATGTTGTTGGCAAAATATTTTCTCCTAAAAACATATTTAGGATGATATGTGCTGACAAAAATCAGCTGATAATGCCACAAAAATGTAATCGATTTTGTAACAAGGTCTTTTTTTTTAATCGACTTAACACAAAAACCTGGCTTGATGGATAAAAACGGATGACATTTTTTGATTTAGCAGTGCAAAAATATCCTAAATGCAGAAATCTAGAAAACCTTCAAAAAGTAAAAACTGTTGCTCTGTGGATTATTATTGTTGATTTAAACAGAAACGATTTCATCCAATTTATTTCTAGATTTTCTGTTTTCCCGCCAACAAACATGTGTTTATCACATTATTTCAAGAGCTTTACTAAGTACGCATGTCTTTGTCAATTTTCCGTCTTTGTCCAATGAACATAATTCTTCCTCAGACTCTTTGGTTATCCTTTAATTATGAAATATCTAACATGAAATACTTCGAGAATCGAGTCCAATTGACATGGTTTCTGTGTTTTGCTGGAAAGTCTATGGAGGGGGAAGTGACCTAAAAGGCAGTCACCCGTACTTATACATGCCCGTATGGGTGTTAATTGTTATTAGTGTCGAACAGTTTACATTAGCTTGTATTTTTAAGTATGCTCAAGTCAATCTTTAAGAAAGTCTTTGAACTACGAGTTTTTACAAATGACCTTGTTTGGATTTTAATATAAAAATAGTCTTCTTTCGAAATATTATGCTTCATTTCCTTACGGTCATATTAAAAATAGAGTTTTACTTTATTTTTTTTATTAAATTGTTATGTAATTTGCTAGAATGACTAAGTAATTAAGTAAAATGTGGGCTTTTTACTTGATTAAAATACTTTTGTTTAAATTTAATTATTTTTATTTATTTTATTTATAGTTTGAAATATGTTAAACATTTTTTAAAAAAATCATTGTTAATGAACGTTTTGGTAGAAAAAAAAAGTCACTTCTGGTCCATTTTATGTTTTAAAATATGCAAATGAAGAAACGATTTGCGGCGATTTTAAATGGTACCTCTTCTTTTATCGTAAATTTAACTCATTAAAAATAAAAAAAATTAAATAAAATGGTAAGGCACACCGGGCTACAACAGGGAATCATTCGATCTGTAGTCGAATGTTCTACCATTCAGCTACATCTCCAGACTATAATAAATTTGTTTTTTTTATTTGTCTTTTTTTTTAAGAAAAATGATTTGCTGCAATTTTATTATCTCCTTTGGCCTGTGTAACGTAAAAATTAGTCTTTTAATCTATAAGAAAGAAAGACTATTTCCAAGATCGATTTTTGATGCTTATCGGATGAATTTCTGTACAAAACATATCTAAGAACACTGCCAGATATATAAATTAGTTTTGTGTGAAATTAGTAAAAGATTAGCTCAGCCGTTTCGGAATCTGTGAGGATGGAACTCACACGCACAAAGTGATTTTTATATAATTGTAGATAGATAGATAGATAGATAGATAGATAGATAGATAGATAGATAAAATGATATAGATAGATAGATAGATAGATAGATAGATAAAATGTTTGTTTTGTGTTCAAAGTTATAAATGAAATTATGTTATTTTAAATTAATGTTTCAAGTTTCTCAAGTAATGAAATTTTCCGCAACACCTCGACAAAGGTCATAAATTAAAGTCTGTTTTACTTTATTTCCAGGTTACCGTGAACAATTCAACAAAATATCATCTTTCATTGACGGAGGAACTGTTTATGGTAACAGTATAAAAGAACTATCTCAACTTAGAAGCCATGTTAAAGGTAGACTATTTGAAATAATTATGTGTACATTGAAAGAAGAGCCAGTCATTGTTTTGATCAATAATGACATCTATATATAAAAACATACGGCATAATCCGGTTGACACACGGGTTCCCCCTGGATCATCGAAGTTAAGCAACGTTGAACCTGTTCAGTACCAAATGGGTGACCATTTGGGACGTCCAGGTGCTGTATGTGCTCTCTGCTTATCTCGGCATGGTTTCCAGTCATCCTGGGCTTCTCTTTGCCACTTGACTCAAACAGTGCCGATTCAGGAGAGGTGTGATGGGGATTGCGCAACCCTTGCCTCGCAATCACGCGCGCAGCTGCCCCTAAATGGGGTATCCTTTGTCTTTCGAGTTTGAACGGAGGCATCGATATAAAAACGGGGAAGTTATAGCTCGTTGAATTACATTAAGTGCTTCGCCTTATCATAAAAACGACCCATACAAAATTTCAGCTAGATCGCCCAGTAGTTTCCGAGAAAACTTCTAGAGTGCACGTGGTACCGTGGTAACTAATCCTTAACTATGCTGACAATAGTCTAAAAGTAAAAGATAACACATGTAAATAATTAAAAAAAAAACGATCTGGTCTTTAAGCAACAACGTATTCTGTTCTTTCTGGAATGCCAACAGCGCTTACTTTGCAGAATCACGATGTTCGGCTAAGAATCCAACGGTTCCAGGTTCGCGCTCTGGTTCGGCAACCGTTTCCTTGCAGCAGGTGCATACAAATTGTGGCTACTTATATCTCGGTCTTTCCGCACCATTTTAGCAAAATGTTACCCCATTTCGACAAAATGGAAGCGATTTTTACTACTGAAAAGTTTACGTTATTTTCATCTGGTTTTTAAACTTTAAAATATTCTAGTGTTTTCCCCTGATACGTACAATATTTTATTTTTATAATTAGATTATCGCTTTTTGGCTTTTCGCTAGTCTTTAAGTACCTTTGATGTCCCGATTGCAATTTTATGAATATTTCGTGTTATAGCGATCAAAAGCTAAAGGGGGAATAACTCTAATGAAGGAAGTAAGAGTTATTGCCCTTATATAGATTAAAAGAAAAGGATGAGAGACCCTGGGGAGAATGGACAAGATGGCGGCTGCGCTAACACGTGCATATCGTGCTGTAAATATAGTTTGTGTTTCGACTGTGATAAATAGTATTTAACCAAAAACTAGCTTGTTACTTTTTATTCAAATCTTCCATGATTCCGACAACCCAACATTTGGCATGAAATATCTTTCGTCCTTCTGATAAATTGTGAGTCAACTGTAGCAACTCAAATTAATCGTCAGTACTATAGAATTCTAGAGAAACATATGAAAATATTATCTTATTCGGAAATTGTTATGACGTTTGGTTTAGTAATTTATTTTTATTTGGATTCGTTTTCATTTTTCAGGTCAGATGAAAAAATCGTTTCCTAATCTTCTGCCTAAAGATTCTGAGGACACCTGTATTCCAACTCCGACTACTCATTGTTTTAAAGCGGGTGAGAATTTGTTCTTTTTCTTTTGAAAGATGCAAAAAGATAAATCACGTTATGTAGATGCTTATTACGATCGTATCTTGTCGAACTCGGGAATTTTTCTGGCGAATTCTGGAATCTACATATATAAGCGGCACATTCTCTGTTTGATTGTCTTTATTTAATTTTTTTAAGGGAGATAATTACCTGAAAACTTCCGGCGTCAAATGGTGCTGATACAGTGGAAACAGATATTACATTTTAACTGGCCAAGCAGCTCAAGGAGCATCTTTTAAATAAGTCACTTAACTTTTAATTTATGCATACCAATAGTATTGTGTGGTCTGCGTTTAGGTTTGTCATTTATAAAAACGGAATACCTTTTACTTTTAATGTCATGTCAATGATATGTGAGATCGGTCCTTGCTCGGAGGGTCGAGTTTTATATAATAATCCGGTACATATAAAATTAATTTTATGTTTAAATTAATTGATAATATGTGTAAATTAATTAATAATATGTGTAAATTAATTAATAATAATATGTGTAAATTAATTAATAATATGTTTAAATTAATTTTATTAATAATATACTCATTTTTAATGCCAATTTATGAAAAAGTTTATAACGCCACAATTATTTTCATTTATCACCATTGTGTTGATATTAAAACGTAATATTGTTGTTTCAATCAATAATACAACGTATTGTTTGTGTATAGAAGTCCAACTATAGGTATTTCTATGCATAATTTGTATTTTTTTCAAGCAGGTTATAGTGAGTTAATTTGTGGTGTTATTTATTTATAATTTTATTGCCCTAGTTTCCTATTTAAATATATGAAATAGTTTTGTCGATATTAACAATAACTAAGTACGTGGTTTAATTTTTTTTAATCATAAATATTAGAATAGTCATCATCATCATCATCAACATCAACAAGGGTTTTATCACTCAATAAGGAACCCTTCCCTGAACTTTAGCCATCTAACTCTGTCCCGAGCTATTCGCTGTCATGTGAGACCCGTGTGCTGTATCAGGTCGTCTCTGCATCTCATTCTTGGTCTTACCTTTGGCCTCTTATTTTCACGAGGTGTCCATTCGATTTTCCTATTTTATAATAAACTAGTATTCAATGGAGATAATTTAAATGAAATTTTTTTTTTGTTTTTAATTACAATAGATTTATATTAACGATGAAATGTAAGTCATCTAATATATAAACGGCTACATGTCTGTCTGTCTTTAGTCTGTCTGTTTGTCTCTATAAAATCTTTTTTTCTTTTTCTTTGGTTTTTTTTTTTTTTTTTTTTCTTTTGATATCACGACTCTATAATAATATATACGAAATCTGGGCAAATTAAAATAAGATATTTAAGCGTATTTTACGCCCGAGAAAAGCCCCCCACCACGCTAGTAATTTAAAAACGAATATTTGGAGCTAGTTTAATAATCAGTAGATGGTAAGTAGTTTTTTGTTTGTTTGTTTGTTTGTTTGTTTGTTTGTTTGTTTAAAATCTGACTTTTTTGTCATTTCATGTTAGAAATATTAATTGTTATCTTCTGCACTTTTGTAGGTGATAATCGAGTCAATGAACAAATGGGCCTCGTCAGTATCCACACTCTATTTTTCCGGGATCATAACAGAATTGCTCACCACTTAAACAACATGGCCCCCGCGAGCGATGAGAAAATATTCCAAGAGACCAAACGAATAGTCACGGCGATCATACAACACATCAACTACAATGAATTTCTGCCGACCATTCTTAACACGAGCATTATGAAGTCTTTCGATCTTATTAGTCCTTCAAGTGGTTTCAATGATGTCTATAACAGTATGGTTGATCCGAGCATTCGAAACGCCTTTTCGGCTGCGGCGTTCCGTTTCGGCCATTCTATGGTCCGGTCATTTTTTACGAAACTTTCACCTGATTTCCACACCTCCTTCGGACCGCCTACATTATTAAAGAAAATGTTCTTTAACACTAGCGAGATCTTTGCGGTATGTACATTATTATTATTATTATTAGTAGTAGTAGTAGTAGTAGTAGTAGTAGTAGTAGTAGTAGTAGTAGTAGCTCACATGATACAATTCTCTACCTATATAAAAGCCAGGTACGGCCAACGATGGAGTACTGTTGCCACATCTGGGCAGCTTATCCTGCCTTGACAGAGTTCAAAATAGACTTCGTAGCTTAGTGGGTGGATGCTATTTTCTCTTGCCTTAACCTCTTTTCCACAGAAGAGACGTTGCGAGCCTGTCTTTGCTTTATCTTTATTTTCATGGCAAGTGCTCATCTGAGCTTCTATCTATGGTCCACCCTCGCCAAACTTTCACAAAAATACACTCGTCTGGCCGAAACCACTATCAATAATTTCCCACACTCTTTGTCTGTGCCTAGACCTAAATGTAGATTCCACGAACAAAGCTTCTGTCTTAGAACTGCACACCTGTGGAACTCTGTTCCGATTGCCTACTTTCTAGCTATGATAGTCCTCAACCGCGGCGAAGGCAATACATCTAGAGAAGGGGATCTCTGCTACAAACAAAAGTAGAGGGAATCACTGACTCTGTGTTAAATCGACTATTATTATTAAAAAGTAAAATGTTAAATAATGAAAATCATTATTGTTTTGTAAACTGTTATGTAAAAAAAGGCATGCAGAGAGAATGTGTTGACAGAAGGAATGTTTAATGAAAATAATGTGGTTAACTTAGAAACAATCAAGGAGAGAATCCGGTGAATAAACAAAATGGGTTTAAAATAACAGGTAGAAAAACGTGATTCAAAAGTCACATCGTAAAAGATGTGAGCTGAATAACGACATAGTAAGGCTTAGTTTGAATATATACAAGCAGGGAGACAGCGCTAGAGAGACGGAAAAGGCTATTTCTCAGCTGATTAGAAATCGTTCATCCGTGGAAACTATTACGTGCAGAGAAATAGCAAGAATGTAGGATGAGGATCATGCGTGCAATCTTCCAGATCACGTTTTAATCGGGAAAGTACCAAAAATAAATGTCGTTGTTTCAATGGAAATAAGTGAGTAGAGTTATTCTTTGTCTTGGTCTCCTTTGTGACAGAGTCTGCTACAATGTGTTGGGTTACGAGTGCCTACATGTTAACACATGTGTAAATGTGTGTAACATTACACTGGGTCGGTGCACCAGTCGCTAGTTTCACCCTATTACACAATTTCTAATCTAATAGGTCCCCTCACTTTCCACCAAGATCCAGCCGCAATGTTCCATCCGTGTGATTGTTTTGTCAAGTTTATGAATGGAATGTGCTCCAACGAACTAAAATGCTTGTGTTAGCAGTTCTCGTCATTCATTTGTCCATTCGCTCCGATTGCTCATAGATTTTTGATAGACCAGAGTGCTCCACCTTTGCTTGACTCTCCCCACGTTCCGACCTTGTGTTACATTTTCCTGTGGTGATAAAGATATAAATACTGCGATTCTTGATGTTATATATATGTAACTGAATTTGTGTTTATTAAATTTATACGTCAGTTGCGTTATCAATTTTTAGCCGTACCATACGAAAACTTAATTTCGTTTGGAATTAAAACAAATGGCACTTTTTACAAGTCGTCAAATGGGTTTTCGTTCAACCGACATCACGGTGAGGTCAGGGTAGAGGAAAGTGTCTTGCAAAAATTTGTCGCCTGCCAAACGTCTCTCTCTCTCTCTCTCTCTCTCTCTCTCTCTCTCTCTCTCTCTCTCTCTCTCTCTCTCTCTCTCTCTCTTCTTTATGTCGCCTGTCGTTTTATATCGTCAAATGACCTCATAACCTTTTTTGTCAAGCCTTTGTTTATTGTTTGCGCAAAAGAGATCAGTAGGTTGATTTTGTTTTGACTAACTTCTTCATAATGTCGGTCAGAGTTTTTACCGGGCATTATGACATCATTATGACGTATTTCTACAGTGGTCCCTAATCCAGGTCAACCCAGACATTATGATTAACCTTTCAATAATATCGGTCAGAGGTTTCCAGAGATTATGACATCATTGTGACACATTTTTTCGGTGGTCCCAGGTCAACCTTACTCTCTCCAACACTAACAGCTATGCCCCCAGTCACGACGTATACGTTTATAACATACTTTTGTTACTACATGTTTTTGTTTATTAAACCATTGCGTTTTCTTTATTATTACCAGTGTGCAAAACCACAGCACAATTTTTACAAGAGAAATATCTATTAAGACTAATTTATTTATGGGATGTTTACATAGCTTCCATAGCTCGGATGCACGGCATAATCAGGTTAACCGGTTCTCGTTAGATCATCGAAGGTAAGCCACGTTGGACCTGGTAAGTACCAGATGGGTGACCATTAGGAAATACCTGGCGCTGTATGTAGAAGTACATCGACATCTTTTGGGAAAAATCGGTTATATTGAATGCTACTTGCATAATGACCGTTAATGTTTAGGAATGCTCAACACTATACGCATTATATACGGCATAATCACGTTGACACGGCGGTTCCTGTTAGATCACTGACGTTAAGCAGCGTTGAGCCTGGTCAGTACTAAAAAGGGTGACCATTTAGAAATTCTAAATTTAGTGACGATTTAGGAATGCTGTATATGCTCTCCGCTTATCTCGGCATTGTTTTCAGTCGTCTAGCATGTTTCCTTGCCACTGGACCCACGCTGTGCCGATTCAGGAGAGGTGTGCACAACCCTACCTCACAAGTACTCGCGCAGCTACTCCTAGAGGGGGTATCCATTGTTTCTTAAGACCGAACGGATGCATCAATTATACGCATTGAAACATAAAGTATTGTTTGTTGCTGATAACTTTGATGCTTACGCAGGTCACGTGATGGGACTTCTTTTTCTCATTGGTTGATTTATTCGTCGTGTGGAGATGTTTCGTACTTGGTGTTTCATCGTCTATGAATCGTGATCGTTGCGCGAAGTCATTTTACTGAAAATAACATTTCTAATTTCGGACGAACGAGAGGGAGATTAAACTGCTCTTCCTTCCTGCTTCACACAGCTAAGACTTGTAACTATGACATCTCGTGTCTACTAGTTAGCGCCAGAATGATTGGATTTACACCGAGATATTTTTATATAAATAACAGTTTGTTTTTTGTTTTTTGTTTTTTGTTGGTTTTTTTTTTTTTCGTGGATCGATCATTTTTAGTGACGAAACGTTTTGGTTGTTGATGGATGGAGAGTTCTTGTTTCCTCGTCTATCCGAATACAGTATTGGTTATCATGCGAAGTAATTTAAGTGCAAATTACATTTCTCTCTTCAATGTTCAGGAAAGAGGGAAAGACCGAGACTAAACAAGTAATTTCTTTTCTCGGGTTCTATTACTGTAACAGAGCGCGGACACGCATATGCAACTGCATGCGAACTGACATCATTGGTAACGAAATACTATAAAAAAAGAGAAATAGCACGCTTGAGAAGATGATCACGTTAGAGGCGTGGATGACATTGAAGAGCACGTTCGAGAAAACGATCACGTGTGAGACATCACAGAGATAATGAGAGAATGGAAAAATGAATGTCGATGTACAACAAAAAACGAGTTGAACTTATTTTCTATTCTTTTCTTGATCCCCTTTGAGACTGAGTATGCAACGTGTTGGTTACCGGAAAACGTTACATTACCAATTACAATTATACTGTCACATGTCTGACAATCTGATTGAATGCTTACGGAAATATCTCCTTATAAAAACATTGTCACGTCTAATTCGGACAATTCTTAATCATGAGTAAATATGAGTAACCCATGAGTATCTTTTCACTAATGAGTAATTATCACAAGCAGTACTTAATTTTCTATGTCATTTAACCTTTGATCATAAGACGAGGCGATACTGTAACATCCTTTGGCTGTGATCATAGCGTAGTATCTGTGTTAACTGTGGCAGGCAGGGCCAAGGGTTAAAACGTTATTATTATTATTATTATTATTATTATTATTATTATTATTATTATTATTATTGGCTCACATGGAGCTTTCACACAAGTCAACAAACGATCTGATTGGAAACCTGTGGTGTTCTCTGGAAGCTGAGCGACAACAAGTCTCCCCAGACGTCCAGCTCTCTCCGCCTCCTTCGATAGCATTTGCAAACGAATTTGCATCATCGCAACAGCCGCTTACCATTGATTTCTCGCTGGTAGTGGCCATTTGTTTATACTGGAATTTGAGTGGTATTATTATTATTATTATTATTATTATTATTATTATTATTATTATTATTATTATTATTAACAATAATAATTGCTTGATTGATTCGAGCGACAGCGGGTCGCTGGATCAATTATTATGATTAGAAAAATAAACAATTAGATCGGGAAAAGTGATTGACGGGCAATAATAATAATATCGCTACTAAAGAATGTGAAAATAGAAAATAGATCCTCGTTTCCTCGGGTAGCCAAGATGTAAAGAGGTTGTAATCTTTGAAGATGTCGGCCGAAATCATGAAAATAAATATTCATAAATAATTCAGGTATGTGTTGTGTTATTTACATCTGTTAAAAAGAACTGTTTGTCTACAACTGTTTCGATACGTCCACGTCAATCGTTTCCTGTTAGAACTGTTGCATAAATGTTAAAATATACACACTAGACGATTAACTAAATGATACAACGTATATACATACACGCATTTACACGTACATGAATATACAGATGAAATATAAAATCCACTATTCAACGTGTATGTTGTTTTGGTACATATTCATATACACATACAACGTAACATGTGTTTCCATACGTAGACGAGTACTTAAACCATAATATAAATATATTTTCAGGACAAGACGAAGTCAGTTGGTGCGTTCGTTCGCGGTCTGCTAAAAGACAAAGCCCAGAATTGCGACCGTTTTCTCAGCACTCAGTTGACAGATCATCTCTTCGAAGACACATCCGGTCACAGCTTTGATTTGGCGGCGTTCAATATCCAGCGAGGACGCGACCACGGATTGCCCCCTTACAATAGTTGGCGAAAGTTTTGTGGCCTTTCTAAGGTTACTAATTTTGGAATCGGATCCGGTGGACTTGTAGATCACAATATCTTATCAGCCAATCAAATCCAAAGTGTCTATGAGTAAGTTTTACTTCAATTTCTTCTTAGCTTTCTTTCTGTTTATATTTGATAAACGATGCAAAACGGTTAATTTAAAATCGATACATAAATTGTTGGAGTATTGTGTGATATACAGTAGCGTCCAAAACTAAGGGGCAACATTTTAAAACCTAATATTTGTTAGAAATAACAAGTGTGAAAAGCTGAAATTTTGACAACTGAAGGGACTTTGCGAACCTGTCTCTGCTTAATCGTTATTTTCATGGCAAGTACTCGTCTGAGCTCCAATCTATGGTCCCTCCTCGTCAAACTTTTACGAGAAACACTCGTCTAGCTGAAAACATTATCAATAATTTCCTCCACTCTTTATTTCTGCCTGAACCTAAACATAGATTCCATGAACAAAGCTTCTTTCTTAGAACTGCACATCTGTGGAACTGTCTTCCGTTTGCCTGCTTTCCAGCTGACTACAATATGGTCGTCAACAAGTTCAACGTAAACAAGTCCTTGATGAGCCGTTCCCCTTAAGTCATCCAATTTACCAAATTTCTACTACTAAAGATTACTACGACATTATCTCATTGACTATTGTACACTCTTTAACTTTTAACCTCGAGTGGCCTCTGGGCCTTGATAAATGGTGACTCCTATGTAAAAAAATCTTTAATGTTAAAAGTACTATTATGATGTTGTTTAGATTCTACACAATATTATTAACTTATTACAATAACTTTATTGATCGAAATTAGAACCATTAGAATTGACACATTTTTACAAACGAGAAACAAGTTTATTTATCCCATAAGCATAGAAATCCGGGGTTCAGGAAGCGATAAAGTCATTAAAGGCTGATTCCGCATCATCTCAGTTTTTGAGGCATTTTTTGCGAGGAAGTTGTCGAGATGCTTGAAAAAGTGATAATCAGTGGGCGAGAGGTCCGTTGAATATGGCGGGTGAGGCAGTCTCGTAACCCAATTCGTTCAGATTCTGCAGGGTTAGTTGAGCAACATGCAGACGAGCGTTGTCATGGAGGAGAATTGGTCCGTTTATATTGACAAATCTCGGGCACATACGTTGGAGTTTCTGGTGCATTTTGTCAATTGGCAGTACTTTTCCGCCATAATTGTTTCGACCGGATTCAAGAAACTGTGATGGATAATACAGTCCGCAAACCACCAAACAATCACCAGGACATTTTTGGTTCAATTTCGATTTCGGGAAGTGTTGTGAAACTTCACCAGCATCCAACCACTGTCACAATCTGCTGGAGAAATGGATTGTTTTTGTTGCGCAGAAGGAGCGTAGAAGACACCTCAAAACGACGATTTTTTTTATTATCGTTCAATTCATGCGGCATCCATTTATCGAACTTTTTTACTTCTCTATTTGTTTTAAATGGCAAACGACTGTTGAGCGATTGACCTCGAGTTTAACAGCAACTACTCGTGTGGTTTTGCAAGGATCGGCTACAATTAAGGCTTTCAAATGTTGGTTATCAACCGCAGCCGGCCGACCACAACCGTCTTCATCTTCGAAGCTCTCATCATTATTGCGAAATTTTTTGAACCATGGTTGTGCCACACGTTCGTTAGTGATGCCTGGGCCAAACGCATCACTAATATCACGAGTTGTCTCGGCGGTTTTTCGGCCTAGTTTGAACTGGAACAAGAAAATCGTGCGGTTTTGAATTTTGTCCATGCTGTCGAAAAGCCTACAAAAAAGTAAATGAATAGATTAAGAATGGTAACGAATAACACGATTCGATAGAGCAAAAAAACGCGCTTCAAAATAATCTACATGACTATATATATCAATGAATTAATTCAGAAATCATATACGAATTTAACATATATGAGAAAGCGATATCGTTTTTGCACCAACCTAATAATTTGATTTTCAGTAGTTTATTTGCAATGATTTATTTTGATACGTTCATATTATTATACCTTGTAAAACTAATGTAAAAAAAAAAAACTCCAGACCGTGGTGGAATGGGGATATAAATTACGGTGACATTTAATGCTAATAATACTAAGCTGCTATTCTTTAACAATTACAAGAAGCCTCTCCAACCACCGATATCCATGACAAATATCACACTACTTGAGAATTCTTCATTCAAACTCCTCGGCCTAATATTCACTGGCAATATGAACTGGAACAAATACATTAAGGACATTGCGAAGGCTGCTGCAAAGAAGATGGGTTCCCGCTATCGTGCTAGAAGATTACTCACACCTGAGAATATCCTGTACCTCTACAAAACCATCATTCAGCCATCTATGGAGTATTGTTGCCACACCTGGGATGGTGCATCTACCGGTAGTCTTTCCCTCTTGGATAGGATCCAAAAAAGAGTTTTCAATCTAATGGATCCCACTTTGTCAATTAAGCTCCAATCCCTCCCCCATCGCCGCAATGTTGCACCTCTGTGCCCGTTTTACAAATATTTTAATGGGGTGTTCTATGATGAACTTGTTGCATATGTGCCACTTCGACGTAAATATTTCCTACAAAACCACTTCGCAACAAAATCTCACCCCTTCACTGTTGAGATCCTAAAAATGCCAGACAACTTTCTACTCTAATAGTTTCTTCCCTCGAACAGCTAGACTTTGGAATTCCCTTTCTGCTGCCTGCTTCCCCGACCGTATTGATATTCAGAAGTTTAAATGTAGCGTAAACTAACAAGTGGCTATATGCCCTGCTATGGGGTGAGTGTGAGTAAAAAAATAAAATTAATTAATTAAATAAATTAATAAATAAATAAATAAATAATAATAATAATAATAATAATAATAATAATAATAATAATAATAATAATAATAATAATAATAATAATAATATGAATACGAATATGAATATGAAAACATTTAGGAACAAGTTTGTCAATTTCTTTAAAAGAAATATTTAAAAAAAAAAAAAGGTTTTTAATGCAATATAAATTAACAGAAAAAAAGAACCTCTAAAATGTATTACACAACTGCAATCTTATTTCCTTGCTTTTTTCCATTAAAATAGGTTTATTTATTTTATGTTTACGTCCCCAAAACCACTGAATGCTTTACAGCTTGTTTGCCTTTTTTTTTCTTTTTTTTTCTTTTTTTTTTTTTACAAAGGCATCACCACATTATCAAGGCCCAGAGGCCACTCAAGGATAAGGGTTAAAGAGTGTACAGTAGAAATTGGTCAATATAGTAATCATTAGTAATGAAAATTTGGCAAATTTAATAACCTATATGGAACGGCCCATCAAGAACTTATTTACTTTAGACTTGAACACAACTATATTGTAGTCAGCCGGAAAGCAGGAAAACGGAAGACAATTCCACAGGCGTGCAGTTCTAAGAAAGAAGCTTTGTTCATGGAATCTATGTTTAGGTTTAGGCACAGACAAAGACTGGGGAAAATTATTGATAATATTTTCAGCTAGTCTAGTGTTTCTTGTGAAAGTTTGGCGAGGGGGCGACCATAGATTGAAGTTCAGTCGAACACTTTCCATGAAAATAACGATAAAGCAGAGACAAACTCGCAACATCTCTTCTGTGAGATAGAGATTGCAGCGAAGAGAAAAGGACATCTCCCAACAGGCCACGAAATCTATTTTGAACCCTATCAAGGCAGGACAAGTCTTTTCTAGCAGCTCCTGCCCATATGTGGCAACAGTATTCCATCCTTGGACGTATCTGGCTCTTATATAGATAGAGAATTGCATCAGCAGTGACATATCTACTGGATCGATAGAAGGATCCCACCATTTTTCCAGCGGCCTTGGCAACGGATTTGATGTACTTATTCCATTTAAGATCAGGAGTAAAGGTCAAGCCCAGAAGCCTGTCAAAACTTGAGGCCTCCCCAAGACGAGAGCCATTCATTTCAATTGATGTCAGATGTGGATTAGAATGTTGATGATGTAAAGAGAGAAGCTTGGTTTTAGATGCATTAAAAGTAACCAGCCACTCCTTTCCCCATTGTACTACGTGCTCAAGATCAGAGGAGAGAGAATTGGAGAGAACTTGGTCGTTTACTGTCTTAGATGTGCTACCATAAATGGTAGTGTCGTCAGCATAAATGTCTACAAATGATGTAAGGATATGATTTGGAAGATCATTAATGTAGATCAGGAAAAGAGTTGGGCCCAGGATGGATCCCTGAGGGACACCGGCATTAATACTGTGAGCTTCTGATTTCTGCCCCTCAACTACTACTCTTATGCTAATCCTATGCGATATAACTGTAAGCACATCTGCTGTAGATCTAGCAGAACGGAAACCATATTGAGTGTCACTAAGAAGGTTATTTTTATTGAGATGGTTGATTACTTCTCTATTTAACACAGATTCTAGCAACTTACTCATGACGCACAGGAGACTTATTGGCCTGTACTGAGAGGGGGATGAGCGATCACCTGAATTCTTAAATACAGGGCATACTGATGAGATTTTCCAGGGAGATGGGAAACTATTCTCCTTAAGACAACGTTTAAACAGTTTTGTAAGTATGGGCGCTAGTTCAGGTTGAAGTCTTTTGAGTACTATAATTGGAATACCATCAGGGCCAGTTGCTTTACTCGAATCAAGGTTTTTGATTAGCTTGGCAACATCACGTACAGATATACGTATATCACATAGCGTGTTTTCTGATACAGGAGGAAATATTGGGGGTTGGCGGTCTTGGTCGCAAAGGGTAGAATTAGCTGCAAAGTTCTTGACAAAGAGTTTGGCTTTGTCTGATGCTGACGAGATTACCTCAGGTTCATTGATAATAGTTGGGATGGAGCACACGCTTCTGTTCAGGATTCTGTTTGCTATTTGCCAAAACTGGTGGGAACCAAGCCGCTGCTCAGCTACTTTGGACTTAACAGATTGAGCATACAACTCTCTTGCGTTCCTTATTACTTTCTTACAATGGTTAACAAAGAAATCCCAGCGACTTCAAACATGAATACACTTGACGCATTTGGGTTTCTTATAAATTCTCTTCAGATATGTGATAGTTATCCCTTTGTTAAATTCATGATTTCAGCCCCCAAAATGTTTTCTTTGGTTGAATTCCTGGATCCCTATTTAAATTCTTTAGAAATTTGAAACGAAGACGTTCCTTTGCTAATTTCTTTGATTATAAAGTTCGTTTAATTCATTTTTCTTTTAACGAGTCGTAATACTAAATTCTAGTCCTTGCAAATAATCTTTTAACTGTGCAAATTGCTAGAATTACTGAAAAAATACTAAATATCAATTTGAAATTTAAAATGAGGAGTTAATTGCTTTCATGCTTACTCGCTATACAAAATAGTACAAATAATGTCATTCGATAACACATATCTATAAATTTTACATAAAATATTTGACAATACCTCTTTTACATATAATCTCTAGGCGTAGTTTATGTATATATATATATATATATATATATATATATATATATATATATATATATATATATGATAGACACCTTACACGCCGTTAAAATAGAACTACCACACATCCAGTTAAGCCCCAACTTTAATACTACATAAACTTAAGACTATGATAAAGACTCTATACACCTTTCTGCATTACACTATATATAATACGCTTCTCCTTTATTTAGAATTCGACCCTCAACATCATCTATAATTTTAATTTGTTTTGATCTATTTCGTTCCTAATGAATCCAAAGCTAGACGCCGCATCCCCACTATGTTACCCATCATCTTCTCTACTCTTCTGATGAGAAGCATTAGACTTCGAAATGCCTTGGCATAAATAGTCCCTTCTATCCCCCAACTAATCGATTGTATTCCCTTATTGAATAAATGAACTAATCTGTATCCACTAATATATAGTTCTGTGACTTAATTTCCCCCTCTTATTGTTTATATATATATATATATATATATATATATATATATATACAATTATTTAGCTAGTTATCTTGGAACTCACATATACAAATAATGGGAAATAGTAAATATTTATTCCTGGTGTTTATTTCGGTTGATATGTTCAAATTACATACTAACTGTTTTTCTGGTTATGTAATGCGGAATTAAGTAGTTTTGAGAAAAACGTTTTTTAAGTTCTTTATATCTTCAAATATTTATTCACAGTGTTTGGTTTGGTTTGGTTGTTTGGTAGAGAAAATTGTTGTTTTGTTTTCAGCTTTACAGAACATGACTGAGTTTTGCAAGCTTTAATATTGACAAAGATATAGCTAGCTAGCTAGATAAATAGATAGATAGATAGACGAATATATATATGTATATGTATATATATATATATATATATATATATATATATATATATATATATATATATATATATGTAAAAGAGATTTAGAAGGCTGTCACAATGCGAAGAATGAATTATAGTCGCTGTTGGTAAGAGGAGACGAGAACAAGTGGCGATTTACAAATCAATAAGTACATATATATTTTTTTTTAATTATTTTTTTTATATATATATATATTTATTCAGTTGTATAGTAAAATGTCTTATTTGTATTCATGCGACGTATTCCATTATTAATTTCGGAAAAAATTTTCCCTTTTCAAATGGTGTGCGTAACAGGTTTATATATATATATATATATATATATATATATATATATATATATATATATATATATTAGTGGCACGATTAATCGGAATCAGAAAAATCGGAACTTTTTGGAGTATCGGAATCGTTATCGGAATCGTTATCGGAATCGTTATCGGAATCGAAAAAATGTGTGCCTACTTTCCGAGCTAAAAAACGATTCCCTTAATTATTTATTTTATTTGATTTTGTTTTAAAAGAATCTTCCACTGCTGGAAATAACAATATAATAATAAATATTTACTGATTTAAACTTCCAGTAAAACTTAAATCTATAGGTCACCCCACCATACAATAGTGATTTTACGTTTGAGAAAATTGAATCACATTTAACATGTGTTTTTACAGGAATAGGGAAAAAATAACCATTTTATAGTTAAATATTTATTTATGTTGTAAAAAAATTTATAGTTAAATCTTTATAAAGAATCGGAATCGGGATTTGGTACGGAATTTGGAAAAATATTGGAATCATACATCACTAATAGATAGATAGATAGATAGATAGATAGATAGATAGATAGATAGATAGATAGATAGATTAACTTTGTTTCATTTTGTCTTGCAGCCATCCAGATGACATTGATCTATTCACAGGAGGAATGTCCGAGAATCCTATACAAGAAGGCGTTGTTGGGCCAACATTTGCCTGCATCATTGCTCGTCAGTTTCAAATGTTCAAAACAGGTGATCGCTTCTGGTACGAACGAGATAATCCGACTGTTGGCTTCTCAATAAGTAAGAACGCAATTTATTCTACTACTAGTGGCTTACCCGGCGTTGCCTGATTGTTTGTAGGTGTGTGGGTAAGGGGCGGGGTAAAGTAAAGAATAAGCGAAATAATAACGATGTTAAACTTCTTTTTAAAAAATCGGCAAAACAAAAACAAAAGAAAACAGCGAGCAAACGTAAAACTTCTTTAAAAACCAAAAGAAATGATGGACGTGTTCGGATAAATAAAAACAAAAAAAAACACTGCGAAAAGCGAAAGAGTAAAAAAAGAAAATGGCATAAATACCCCCTCGATTCGTTAAAATCCCATTCCAGCTTTTTTAAGCAACCACGAAGTAAAGAAAACCCAAACCAGTGTTCCTTCGTAACTGTCCCTTGTGAACGATCCCGCAACGGTGTTAAGTGGTGGCGGGGGAAGGAGGAATTTATTAGGGAGATATTGATATTAACCGATTTTTATCAGCTGACTTTTGTCAACACATATCATCCTAAATAGTTTTTAAGAGAAAAAATGTTTTGCCAACAACTCGATTACTGCAAACTAAATAGTGGACATTAATAAAGGTATGTACACGTAAATTGCATGTTGCTTCACCATTGGTCTAATTTCAGGGCCTGAACTTTATTTTTACATAAGAATCGCCACTTATCAAGGCCCGAGGGCTAATCGAAGATAAGGGTTAATGAGTACACATTAGTCAATGTGATTATAGCGTAGTAAACATAAGTAGTGGGAATTTTGTAAATTGGGATACTTAGGAGAACGGTTCATCAAGAACTTGTTTACATTGGATTTGAAGACAGTCAGATTGTAGTCAGCTAGAAATCAGGCAATAGAGAAAGAGTTCCACAGACGTGAAGTTCTAAGAAAGTAGCTTTGTTCATGAAATCTACATTTAGGTTTAGGCACAGATAAAGAGTGTGGGAAATTATTGGTAGTGGTTTTGGCTAAACGAATATTTTTCGTAATCCAATTCACAAAATTCCTACTACTTATGTTTACTACGCTACAATCACATTGACTAATGTATACCCATTTACCCTTATTCTAGAGTAGCCTCCGGGTCTTGATAAGTGGTGATTCCTGTTTAAAAAATTTTTTTTTTAATCTTGGAATGCTCAGCGGCAGGGAGGTCGTTCTTCAGATTCCAACAGTGGTTTACCATCATGACTGCGTCCCAGCGAACCTGATACCTGGTCTCCATCTGTTTCAGACTGATGATAACGGACGGTTTTGTCTTAACGATTCCCTTACCTACAATCTGACCCAGACCATTGAGAAAACCTACCAAGATATTTTATGCTGACGAACATTTCGCAAACGTTCTTGATATTTTATTGACAATCTTCCATGAGTAATGCTCATCTATTGCTCTATGTTTAATTTGTTCTCTGGTGTCGTTTTCCATCGCAGATGAGGAGTTAAATACATTGAAACGTTGTGAAAATAAAAACCAAGATGAAAATAATAATTAATTCAAGAAATAGGCTTTGTTTAACAAGGTAAATTCTCTGTTCAGTAATTATTGGCATCAAATGCAAATAAAAAATATCGGGGTTATAAGGTTTTGTCTTATTACAACGACTGACAAATTACTTTCCTTTCTCTTCCCTCTGCTTAACGTTCCATCAACAATGTTGAATTTCAGATCTGTGAAACAGGGAACTATTTCCCTGCAAAACTACATCATCCCCAACTTGGTTATTTTCGTAAAATTTACATTAAGATCTTTCCTGTGATAAGTGTTGTCTATCTTGGTAATGAGGATAGATTTTTTAAGGCGTCTGTATAACACTATTATCTGACACAACTCTCCTTAAATCCAATCCCTTTGCTACCAGATCAGGCTGTCTAAAGGTACCGACTTTTCTAAGCAAAAAATGCAAAAGGCAAAACCAAACCATGATTTTCCTCTAAAAACAACAGAACAGAAATAAATATTCGAAGATATATAAAGAATTTAAAGTATAAAAGACTTTTTCAAAATTACTGGATTCGGTATGAAATAACCCAAAAAGCGGTGATATGCCGTAAAGTAAAACAATCACACCAGACCAAATCCTGTTCTCATCACACTGACCACTGGTGTCTTCGAGATCCACTTCTTATCGTTGCAAAACTTAATAAAAAATATTAAATGATTAATAAAATCTATTATCTTTCTTTTCACAGAGCAATTGGACCAAATTCGAAAAATGACCCTTTCGAAGTTGATCTGTCTAAATACTGATATTTCCCAGATCCAGCGGAATGCATTTCTGGTACCAGGGCCAAAGTAAGTAATATATATATATATATATATTGTTGTACATTTCTTTATACTAATGTATGTATACTTTGTATTTTGTATTTTATTTTTAAGCAATATGAGGGGCGAATCGAAACTGCACAATCGATCTTTACATCTACCCTTCAAACTAAGCAATTTAGACATATATTAAATATTTAAAACTACGAAATTCAATGACAGCAAAAATAATTCCCAGTGTTTCCTTTTTTTATTTATGAGTGCTTTTTCTGAGTGTAGAAGCGTTTAATATGTCTTATATCTAAACAGCAATGTCGTATAAACTGGCATAAATGGTTACCATTATTTCGAGATCTGAATTAGGACTTTTTATGAATAAGGAAGGCAGTACAGAATGCGAGTTGCAATGCATGATAGGTAAGACTACAACAGCACCAAATCAGCTTTACAAGCTCGGAAAACACAAATAAATCACCCTCACATCTAAATCAAGATTTTATAACAGCGACGTTTTGTCCATACAATGAAGTGAAATTTGGCATCTTAAATCAGAGATGAATTAAAACGCATTTGATTCCAAGTCCATTAGGAAGATTTTAACGATGAAAATGAGCGATTGAACTATTAATCAAGAAGTCAGAGACCCCATTATCGTCATTAATCTGCCAACGAGCTTTAATGTGGTTCGGACATGACCTAAGACTTGCTAACTTAGTGTTCCAGTAGATTCCTGATGGAAAAAGAAGAAAAAGTCGAAATAACAATAAATATTATAATTGGTTCAATTTTTCTTTTTATCATAAATTTTTCTTGTTTTTTTTTAATTGCTTTGTCTAGTATATAACTCTTTGTAATCTAGATAGGTTCTAATATAAAAGTAATATTTATATTTGTAATTTTAAATTTATAGTGTCATCGTATATGTCCGAAGTTTTGATACAATCAAGTATATATGTTGTCGAAGTCGTGAAACTATGGCAATGTTTTTCTTTTTTGTATTTTCACTTAGCAATGTGCGTATAAACTATTTTAACACCAGTCTGTAACCCAATTCTTTGATAGGGTATGGCATAAAGGTTTACTTCACAAGATCTCCAGCTATGACATAGCTGGAAATGTCTTCTCAATTATTAAATCATTTCTTCCTGATAGGTTCATAAGAGTAGTAGCTGATGGGCAAAAATCAGAAGCTCACAGTATAAATGCTGGAGTCCATCAGGGGTCCATCCTGGGCCCAACTCTTTTCCTGATCTACATTAATGATCTTCCAAATCACATCCTTACATCATTCGTAAACATTTTTGCTGACGACACTACCATTTATGGTAGCACATCTAAGACAGTAAACGACCAAGTTCTCTCCAATTCTCTCTCCTCTGATCTTGATCACGTTGTACAATGGGGAAAGGAGTGGCTGGTTACTTTTAATGCATCTAAAACCAAGCTTCTATCTTTACATCATCAACGTTCTGATCCCCATCTGGCATCAATTAAAATGAATGGCTCTCGTCTTGGGGAGGCCTCAAGTTTTGACAGGCTTCTGGGCTTGACCTTTACTCCTGATCTTAAATGGAATAAGTACATCAAATCCGTTGCCAAGGCCGCTGGAAAAATGGTGGGATCCTTCTATCGATCCAGTAGATATCTCACTGCTGATGCAATTCTCTATCTATATAAGAGCCAGATACGTCCAAGGATGGAATACTGTTGCCACATATGGGCAGGAGCTGCTAGAAAAGACTTGTCCTGCCTTGATAGGGTTCAAAATAGATTTCGTAGCCTGTTGGGAGATGTCCTTTTCTCTTCGCTGCAATCTCTATCTCACAGAAGAGATGTTGTGAGTTTGTCTCTGCTTTATCGTTATTTTCATGGAAAGTGTTCGACTGAACTTCAATCTATGGTCGCCCCCTCGCCAAACTTTCACAAGAAACACTAGACTAGCTGAAAATATTATCAATAATTTTCCCCAGTCTTTGTCTGTGCCTAAACCTAAACATAGATTCCATGAACAAAGCTTCTTTCTTAGAACTGCACGCCTGTGGAATTGTCTTCCGTTTTCCTGCTTTCCAGCTGTCTATAATATGGTTGTCTTCAAGTCCAACGTGAACAAGTTTCTGATGAGCCGTTCCACTTAAGTTAACAAATTTACTGAACTTCCATTACTATCGATTACTATATTGTCCTATTGACTACTCTACACTCTTTAATCCTTATCCTTGAGTGGCCTATCGGCCTTGATAAGTGGTGACGCCTATGTAAAAAAAAAATTCTGCTGATAAACACACTCGGACGCCGATGTTTATAACGGAAGGTTTATTATAAAGAAAGTAACAGCCAAAGAAAATATAAGGTTACTTTCGTAGATGTGAAAGGGAGAGAAAGACAAATAGACAGTTAGTTACATTGTGCGTGCCCGCTCTCCATTAGGAGTAACACCAGAACAAGTTACTCCTGTTTGAAGTCTCCCCAGCCCATCAGACAGAAGGCCTCGTTGTTTTGTTGACTTCCGTTCTAGAGCCACTTCCAACCTTTAAGGTCTCACTAAAGTTGCCTACCGCGAGTTAAAATACCAGATTGAGAAATTGACGCGGTCTATCCTTCTCTCGAGGGTAAATGGGCATCTCTTAAGCCGTGGTAGGCACCCCGTCTACTGATCGCGTCACGATAAAAATACCTTTGATAGCCCTGGCAAAGCATCAAGTATTCAGCTACCGACAAGATCTGAATTACACTACAAACTCGTGTAGTGAGTTCAATCTCGGCTACGGCCGCACTGGATGGATGGATGGGAAGCTGCCTCATTTAAGCCACAGCGCCACTAATTCGATGTACTTCGTCATTTTTTCTTGCCATAATCAATCTTCAGAGTGAGTGAAGCAATGAGGGGATATAAGAAACGATTATTATAATAGATTGTTTCACTTTTTAAACTTATGAAACATTGAAATATATTTTTGTTTTATTGTAGAAACCCTCTTGTGTCCTGTGATTCCCTTCCAAACATGGATCTAAACGTGTGGAGTTAATTGACAACGCAGAAGCCACGGGAAAACTGGTATTGGCGGTTGACAAGTATCACAACGCATTCATCTAGATATTGTAAGGGTTAAAGCGAACAATCTCGGCTATGTCATCATAAATATTACAAATTTCAGAGTAAATTAGAGACACTTGAATTTTGAAGTCAAATAATCGTGTTACTCTGAATTTCAGGTTAAATAAACGTTAATATACGTAGACCTCTTTATAATATTCAAACACTTTATTCATTCTTTAAATGCAATAAAAAAAAATACACACAATGTTAATATTTTCAATAAATAAATAAATTAAGATAGATATATTTTTCTTTTTCTGGGAAGACACGAGATATCTCACATCTTGATTATTGTTTTGAGGGGAAGACCCGGGACATTGACAATTGTGTGAGAGATTTTAACTAATCTAATAATAACGCAGTAAAACATGTGTTGAACTCATATATGGTTTGCCTACTTCCTGGGTTAACTTTTTTTTATTTATTACATTTTCACAGCGGTTTCGTAGTTAAGTATTCAATAATTTATAGCAGCTTATAGCAGTGATTCTGTGGGGTTATTTAGATAAAGGTTTCTTGGAAATATTTTACAATTATGCTCGCACAGATTTCATTGAAATTTTGTCTAATTCTAATTTTGAAATGGTGAACTCAAGTTCCTAGCTTTTTTCGACAAATCTAAGATGGAAGGCAACTTGATAACACCTATGTTGTAAAGGTTGTCTCTTGTGTGGAGTTAATTTATCTGAATATCATCGTAAAATAAGTGTTTTGTGATTTGGACTTACAAGTATACGTAATGTTTTTAAATCAAGGCCGATTGTACTGATAATTGTTCGTCTCTAATATATATATATATATATATATATATATATATATATATATATATATATATATATATTGTTATAATTACTTTTATTTGTAAGACACTAGTGTTTTATCATTTCGAGAATCATCGGTCTAAGAGGTCATGATTATGCCAATCGAGGAATTCGGACCCGGCCACGAAGTCATCTCTGACTCCATTAGCAAGGAACATACCTCTCGGCTGGCGTGAGCTGCGGCGAGAATTTTAGTTGAAATTAACATTTATGAAGCATTTAAGTAGGTCTGAAGTGATCAAATGATTTTAATATCATGATCTACGTACGATTTCATGTACATACGCATATAATATTATAAAGTAATATATTATGTATATATGTATTATCTTCCAGTGTTTACTTCAATGGTGATCAATGTGTGTTTATAGAAATTAAGTAACTGTAACATTTCAATGGCGAGAAGAAAGTTCTATGAAATTAAATGAACAAACGCTAAATGTACATGGGAACAAAGAGAACGCATAGTTCTTTATCATACGCGCCCTTGTGCTTGTATACGTCCAACAAATGCGCGCCCGCTGCACTTATAAATTATTCTCGTTATTCAATTAACATCCTCATGCTGTTGGGTAGGTGAAAGAAGCAAAGGTTGCGTAATGAAGACACGTGGTGCCGTTATACCATAAAAACAAAAGTAAATTTATTTACAGTATTATAACAGATTAAAGGTTATAAGAGTTTGTAGCGAAAGATGAATGAGTAACGTTACTTGCGTTTAGGCCTCAATATTTTTGGAGAGTTCGAACGCGGCCTGGCTATCGCCCGGAGCGGGATGTTGTTTCCGTCACATCCGCATTGTCCTGAGGTCCAGCGAAAAAGAGAATTAATAATACAAAACAGAAGTGAACGTAGCTGCATCGCCCCCTGGTGGCAAGGCATGGTGTTACCAAAGTTGAAGGGCGATAATCGTGTTTAGCTTAAGGTCCTCCGTTTGTGTCTCTGTGTCCCCGTGTGGAGAACTTAAATTCCATAATACTCCCCTCCTAATTAGCTGGAAGCTTGAGAACAGAAAAGAAAGACGGAGAAAAACATGCGTATGTAGATGTGTGTCCGCTGTGTACAGAACGAAAGAGAATTTTATTTTTAAGTGTAAAGATGTAGAAAAGTTGCGACGTTAAAGGATATCAGGCAAAGAGTTCAAGGCTTGTGTAACTGTAGAGCGGTCAGAGGATGACGTTGCGAGTTTGAGTTCGAGTATTGCAGTCATAGACTCTATTGCGGCAGAGTCTATGAAGCGGGGCGCAGTGGGTTGTAGGTAGTTCGCGTTGATCGCGAGTGTTAATGCACATGATCACCGTGCGAGGAAGTAGTTCCGTCCGTAGAAAGCGCGTGTTGACGTTGTTCAGGTGATCGGCGTAACCAGTAAGTTGGTCGGATCATGAACGTCCAGTGATAAGTTCGTAGTGTGCGTTATTAGCTGGTGAACTTCGGTGAGATGAGGTTGTTTTGCTAAAACGTGTGTGTGATGGAATGTTTGAGACTTCGTCATCCCACAGCGAAATTCACAAATAATTTCTGTCGTTCAAAATTACGCTGAAAATGCTATTTAAGTTGTTAGGATTCTCGTTCTAATAAAGAAGTTATTATTTTCGTTCGTTGTAGCGGCGGACGTAAGTCACTGGAGTTACGTCTGTGCTGTAATATGACGTTCGTTCGTTCGTTGGTGGTGCTCGCAACAATATGCGTCGGTTATGCTTTTTCATGTAGAAGTGCTTCCTGACTGAGGTAAACAAGAACTGGTTGTCGATAGATGGCTTTAGTTGAATACATCGATTTTTAAGAAGGAATGCAAAAGAAAATATTGTCCTTTCAGGTCAGATTTTGCTTCGGTTATGACAAAGAGCGGCAAAAGACAGAAAGAAGAAAAAACAACAAAGTTCCGAGAAAATGAGTTAAAACTAAAAAGCTATACAAAATACTGTTAGGAACTCCCTCAATATATGTTATCGTGACATAGGCTGACCTATTCGTAGGTTTGTTACCAGTATTTTGTTTGGTTTTTAAGTTTTAACTCATTTTCCTAAACTTAACGAATTCAACACAGAGTCTGCCGCCATTTGTATTTTTCAAATATATCGGTAAGCACTGTGTGTTTTCGAGCTGAATAAATATTTTACACTTAATAAAAAAATTATCCAGTTTGGGAGAAAAGTAACTTATCTTGCCTTCAATAACATTTATTTGTTGTGTACTTGTTTTTTGTTGGGTTTTTTTTTTTTGACAACTTTTTCGAATCTATGTGTATAGTAATACAAACCCAAAGTTTTAAAATATATTTGAACGGAAAATGTCGTTCATCGTTGATAGGTCACCATTCTTGTGAAATCACGTCTACCAATCTTGTGGAGGACAGGGGTGCCGTTAATGTAATTGGCGCTCCCATTCTCATATTGTTGGGTAAGTGAAAGAAGCAAAGGTCGCGTAATGAAGACACGTGGTGCCGTTATACCATAAAAACAAAAGTAAATTTATCTACAGTATTATAACAGATTAAAGGTTATAAGAGTTTGTAGCGAAAGATGAACAAGTAACGTTACTTGCGTTTAGGCCTCAATATTTTTGGAGAGTTCGAACGCGGCCTGGCTATCGCCCGGAGCGGGATGTTGTTTCCGTCACATCCGCATTGTCCTGAGGTCCAGCGAAAAAGAGAATTAATAATACAAAACAGAAGTGAACGCAGATGCATTGCCCCCTGGTGGCAAGGCATGGTGTTACCAGAGTTGAAGGGCGATAATCGTGTTTAGCTTAAGGTTCTCCGTTTGTGTCTCTGTGTCCCCGTGTGGAGAACTAAGTTCCCATAGATAAGACCACATGCAGTTGTAACGCACAATTTACATCTGTTCAGTGCTCGACTGGGAAGCGGACAGTGTATTATAAAGGTTTGTTTAGTAATGACGTGTGTAGATATATAATTCAGGAGAAGACATATGTCTTGATCGATTATTAGTAAGGAGTATTGCTTCTCCTTTTTTTTATTTTAATGGATTTTAAAATCTTGTTAATACGGCAAAAATGTAGTAATACATTAGCATGTCGGGGCAACGCCAGATAATCCTGAACGATTGTTATTATTATTATCATTATTATTATTATTATTATTATTATTATTATTATTATTATTATTATTATTATTGATTCGTTATCGCCACTTCATTTTGTAATGATAATGATGCCACTGGGCATCCTCTTGAAGAGAGAAAAACTTTGGATCTGGTGACAGACGCCTCAACCATCTACTGTTTATGGATGATTTGAAAATATTCGATAGAAATGAAAAGGGCTTGTAGAATTTGTGGGGACATACTCAGAAGACATTGGAATGGAGTTTGGGATTAGTAAATGTGCGGTGTTTGTGATGAAAAGAGGAGTAAAGGTTCATTCGAATGGAATAGTGCAGCCAAATGGAGAAATCATGAAAGAATTCGAAGATACAGGATATAAGTATTTGGGAGTGTTGAAGGGTGTAGGTATCATGAACAGAGTAATGAAGGAAAAAGTCTGGAAGGAATATCTTAGAAGAGTTAAACTACTTGCAAAGTCGAAACTGTATAGAGGACACCTAATGAAAGCGGTGAATGCATAGGCGGTCAGTGTTTGGAGATAGACTGGCCTGACAAGGATTTGCATGCTATGGATATCAAAACAAGAAAAGTTTTAGCAATGTTTGGTATATTTCACATTCGAAGTAGCGTAGCAAGGCTGTATCAAAAGAGGAAAGACGGTGGGAGAGGATTGAAAAGTGTAAAAGATTGTGTTACAACCGAGATGTCGTTTCAGGAGCATGTAGTTAGAAGTGAGGAGTGGGTGCTTAAGGTTATGTCCAATGAAGTGGGGGTATATGAGACCAATGCTGATTATATTAAACGTATGGATAGAGAAAGGGCAGAGGAATTAGCTATGAAGAAAATGCACGGAAGGTTCTCCCAGGATATAGCAGAAGTGGCTGATGAAAGATCATGGCAATGGCTTAGAGCTGGGTATTTGGCTAAGAGTACTGAAGCTTTTGTTTGTGCAGCAAAAGAGCAGGCATTAGGAACACGATTGTTCAAAAAAGTGGTTCTAGGAGAGAAAGTTGCTGCAGAATGCCAGATTTGTGGTAAGAACTTAGAGTCAATTGCGCACCTTGCAGCAGGATGTAGTGGATTGGCCCAGAGAGAGTACCACAAAAGATACGGTCGCATGGGACTCCGGATATATTGGGAGGTGTGCAAGAGGGTCGGGGTGAAGTGTGCTGGAAAATGGTTTGATGAAGTGAGGATGGCAAGGTAGAGGTATGGTGGGACAAAAGTGTCATAACGACCAAGCAATTAGAACATAATCGTCCGGATTTGGTCGTCATTGACAAGGTCTCAAAAAAACTGGCAGATTGTAGACTTTTCGGTACTCTGGGACAGGAATGTGAGAGAGAAGGAGAATGAGAAGTGGAGCAATTATGCTCCATTGGCCTTGGAGATAAGGCGTATACACGGGGTTAAAACACAAATAATTCCGGTCGCAGTTGGTACAATAGGAGTAGTATCAAGTCGTCTGGAAGGATAATTGAAAAAACTACAAATCCCCGATGTTTTAGGCGGCCTTCAAACCTCTGCAATTATAGGTACCACCAACATCCTAAGGAAAACCCTTAATCTTTGAAGCTCGTTGTTTGAAGCCGGATTAAGGGAAATCCTCTGGAAATGACCCCCATCCAATTCCAGCGAGACGTTCATAAACGAAATCAGAATTATTATTATTATTATTATCATCATCATCATCATCATCATCATCATCATCATTATTATTATTATTATTATTATTATTATTGGCTCAAATGGAGCTTTAATACAAGTCGACAAACGATCTGATTGGAGACCTGTGGTGTTCTCTGGAAGCTGAGTGACAACAAGTCTCCTCAGACGTCCAGCTCTTTCCACCTCCTTCGATAGCATTTGCAAATAAATTTGCGTCATCGCAGCCGCTTACCATTGATTTCTCGCTGAGAGTGGCCATTGGTTTATACTGGAATTTGAGTTGTATTTTTATTATTGGCTCAAATGGAGCTTTCACACAAGTAAACAAACGATCTGATTGGAAACCTGTGGTGTTCTCTGGAAGCTGAGTGACAAGTCTCCCCAGACATCCAGCTCTCTCCACCTCCTTCGATAGCATTTGCAAATGAATTAGCATCATCGCAACAGCCTCTTACCATTGATTTCTAGCTGGCAGTGGCTATTGGTTTATACTGGAATCTGAGTGCCACTAAGTCTCCTAAAGATCCCAGTTCTCTTTGCGCTTGTCCAGCCGAGGTCTGGCCAGCGCTCTCTCCTCGGTCTTTCAATCCTTCTTGACCCTTCTCAGCTCTTTGGTATCACCTTTTTATTGGGAGGAACGGTGATGAGACAATGGGGGGATGCATGCTGGGGGCGTAGAACTTGTAGATATGCAGCTTCGGTGTTCTTCATTCCCTGTAACGCTTATTCGTTATATTGTCTTGTATTATTCTCCGCATTCAAGGGTTTTCCTTAATATTTTAGCCGTTTTCATTACCGTTAGTCGTATTTTTGCAGTTATTCCTCTGATCCCAATTTCTGACATTCTTTTTTTGAAGTTTTTCGGAATTGTTCCTAGTGCTCCAACTATTATCGGTACTATTTTGATTCTCTTCATCATCCAAATCCCTTTTAACTCTCTGGTTAGCTCTGTGTATTTGCTTCGTTTCTCCTTTTCTTTCATACTCACCCTGTGGTCAGCTGGGACAGCAAAGTCTACGATTTGACAGGATTTTTCTTTCTTGTTAATTATTACGACATCTGGTCTTCTTGCTTGGATGGGTTTGTCCGTCTGTATGTCCATGCCCCATTGGATGTTGTGGTTCTCGTTTTCGAGTGCTGTTGCGGGTTTATGCTTGTACCATTTGTCTGTACGCTCAAAATGCAGCCGTTTGCACAATTCCCAGTGCACCGCCCTCCCCACTTAGTCATGCCTGTTTTTGTATTTCTTTTGGGCCAGTTTGCTGCATTCACTTACTATATGGTTTATCGTTTCGTCTCTTTGTCCACATGGTCTGCATTTGCTGTTTTCTTGTGTTTTATCAATCCTTGCTTTGATATGTTTGGTTCTTATCGAGTTATCTTGTGCTGTAGTTATTATCAGTCTCTCGGTTTATATGTCCTTTTCGCATCCATGTCCAGGTATTTTCGTTATTCTCATCTTTTGTCATTCTTATGAATCTTCCGTGGAGTTGTTCCTCTTCCCATTTCTTTTTTCTCGTTTTGTCATTTGTCTCTCTGTTTTCTGTTTTGTTGGGAGGGGGTTTTAGTGTCTCTCGCTGCCATAATTATCCCTTCAGTGTTTTGCATTATGTATTTTTCTAGTTCTTTTTTGTGTCCTTCACACAGTATTCTATACAGATCGGTCACCTCTCGCCGTATTTCCTTTTCACATAGAGTCTGACAATATCATCCTTTGGGTGTAGTGTATTATGTATGGTCATGAGTTTCCTGATTTTCTGGTTGAGTTGTCTCAGGTTTCTTTTGTCCACCCTATAAACTGTCCAGAGTATCTTACTAGTGGTACTATCCATGTATTTATACCTTTTATTAAGTTTCTGCTATATAATTTCGTTTCCAGGAGTTTCCTTGTTCTCCTGGGGTATTCTTTTTAAATTTTCTCTTTCATTTCTGTTGCTCTGATGGTGTCAGCTTCCAGAATTCCCAAGTATTTATAGTCGTCTTGTTCCCTAGGGCCCTAATTTGTGTTTGGTTGAGTAGTTCCATGTCTTCTGTCGTTTCCAGTTTTCTCTTTCTTATAACTAGTTGTGCACACTTTTCCATTCCAAATTCCATTTGGATATCTTGGCTAAAGATCCTGGTAGTGTTAATTAGTGTCTCTAGCTCCTTTTGGTCCTTGCAAAAAGTTTCAGATCGTCCATGTACATCAGGCGGTTTATTTTTCCTCTGTATTGGAGAACTTGTATCCGGCTTGGCACTTTCTCAGGATACTTTTCAAGGGCATCATGGCTATGATGAACAGTATTGGTGATAGTGAGTCTCCTTGGAAGATGCCTCTTTGTATATTAATTTCTGTTATGTGTTGTCCATCAGCTGTCAATTCCAGTCTCCATGTTTTCATTGCATTTTTTATTATTACGTTTGTGATTCCGCTTGGTATCTTATACATTTTTAGGCATTCTATTATTCATGCCTGGGGGGTCCAATCGTACGCTTTTTTTATAGTCGATCCATGCCATGGCTAAATTCTTTCTCATTCTTTTTACCTCCTTTAGGATCTTTTGATCTTCTTTTTTACATTTCACAAATTATCAAGGCCCGGAGGCCACTCAGGGATAAGGGTTATTGCGTGTACAGTAATCAATGAGATAGTATTGTAGTAATCATTAATACTGGAGATTTGATAAAGTGTCCTACTTAAGGGGGAGGTTTGTCAGGAATTTGTTTATGTTGGACATGAAGACATCCAAGGTGTAGTCAGGTGGGAAACAGGTAAACAGAAGAGAGTTCCACAGTCGTGCAATTCTGAGAAAGAAGCTCTGCTCATAGAATCTACGTTTGGATTTAGGCACAGATAAAGAGTGGGGAAAATTATTGACAGTAGTTTCAGCCAGACGGGTGTTTCTCGTGAAAGATTGGCGATGTGGGGGGACGAGAGATTGGAGCTCAGACGAGCACTTGCCATGGAAATAACGATAAAACAAAGACATGATCACAACATCTCTTCTGTGGGAGAGAGGCTGCAGGGAAGAGAAAAAGGCATCCGCCACCAAACCACCTATGGTTTTCTTTAGGGTTTCCTTGCTGATTTCATCCACTGTTCGATTTGTTGTAACTGTTCTTTCATGCCTTTCAGCCATTCGGCATTTCTACTGTGATCTTGTCGCTCTTCCCATATTTTACTCCAGTAGAGTTTTGTTTCTGTCGGATTTGGTTGTTCTTGTTTTGTTTTTCCTCCGTTCACATTTTGGTAGAATTGGCTTTCATTAGTTTCAAATATTCTGTTTTGTTTGCATTGTTCAGATTTATATCTATATCGTCTCAATCTCGATTCTTTTGCTTTTATTTTTTTGTCCAGTTCTTCATGTTTCTTGTTTAGCCTCTCCAATATTCCGTTTTCTCCACATTACTTTCTTCCTGTTGATCATTTTGGTTTCTTTTTTATGTTTGTGTACTTGAGTTTCTAGTCTTATTTCCCATCCAGGTTTTGTCGATCCGCTTAGCCCCGGTTGTTTTTCCGATTTGAGATTCATACTTACCATTTTGGCCCTACGTAAATGAGGTTGTTTAAGTCTGTGATTGTATTTGTTGGGATGTGTGGGAGGAGCTTGTTAACCTTCTCTGTTTCTGTTTTTAATTTCTTCTGCTCGTGGTTCCTTAACGATGGGAGTTTTGTTTTTTCCTCGTTCATCAGTTGTATTATTTTATTTATTTTATTTGCTTCATTCTCTGTTAGTTCTGTTTCATTGTCCTCGGTTTCCACGTTTGTAGACTTCGTTCTTTGTTCGTCATCTGCCTTTGGTGTTTTTACTTGTGAGACTTCAACTTGTGGAGTTGCTCTACGTGCACTTCCGTTGGGGGATGCTTCTTGTTCAGTTTCATCATTTATTTTTCGCTGAATTTCTACTAGTTCTAGTTTAGAGAGCCAACCTTGGTCCGCAAATCTTTGTTCTGTCGTATGGTAGTCACTGGATAGGTCCCATTTCTTTTTCATTCGTTTCTAATAACCTCCATGATCGCTTCTATGATAACATTCCATTACGAGTCTATTCTCTTTTGTTGTCCATTTCTTTCTCCATGTGTTTTTTTTTTTTTTTTTTGCATTTTGATGGTTTGATGTGCTGTGTTTGTTCGGTATCATTTTGGTCCCCGAACTTAGAGGTTATACTTACCTGTTCAGCATAACTGTTATTTGAGTTTTTGAAATTAGAAAGTTGGCCAGAAGAAAAAAAATCGGTTTGTGTCAAAAAACGAAAATAAATGTCTGTTTTTATCATAAAAATAATTAGTTGTCCAATCATGCGAAAGTGAAAGGAGGCCTGGGGTCATTTGGGGGGGGGCTCGTTTTGGCTCTTTTTGATGTTTTTTAGTAAATGCACGGGCGGCCATCTTACTTGCCAAACTGTAGTGATTACGTTGGATAGTAAATGTCTTAAAATATGAATAACTACTCGTTTGCGCAATAAATAAATGCAATGTTCACTTTCAGCGTCCTCCAAAACTTATAAAAGTCGACAAATCAAAGGTGAATGCCGAGGGGTCGGTAAACTAAAAAAATACCGATTTATGGTAATAATTATACCATAGCGATGTATGTGATATCATATACAGTAAAAAAAATATATTTTATATTAAATCTATATAATAAAACTCAAATGACCTTGTAACAGGTATTGTAACCCAACATCCGGTTTACGACTTCCGGTTGAGTATGCGTACATAAACATAAGCCCATAACAGCGTAAACAAATAAACATAAATCGCTACTTTTGCAGAATTTGACGTGTGCTCTAAAATATTAACGCTATTATTAAGAAATTATTATTTAACATGGGAAGGGTAGGTATGTTTTGCAACTATTCTGTATTACAACTATACTGTCACAATTTTCTTACAAATAAATCAACTTTAAGCCGTTGACAACGTATTGTTTTACTGTGTACGTTTTCAGTCTCCGAATTGTTTTTTTTTCGCGTTTAAATTATCTAAATAAAAAAATTATTAATACTTTCTGCATTTCTTTTTCCATCGTTCATTTCCGTATTACATTTAAGTTATTTTAACGCAATTTTCTTACAAATAAATCTACATTAACCCGTCGACAACCATAAGAGCATTTTACAACATATTGTTTTACTGTGTACGTTTTCAGCGTCCCAATTTTTTTCGCGTTTAAATTAAAAGATATATCAAAATTTGAATTTAACTTTAAGTATTATGCTATCTGTTCAGCGCACATTTACCTATAAGTATGGCAAACAAAACACTTATAGTTCAATGGTTGTAATTTTTTTTCTCAAAAATAAACAATTATAAACAGAATGATGAATTATATCGGCGTAAAACTACTAAATACAGTGAAAAAAACGGCAACTCAACAATAACAAATAAAAAAAGGTTTGTACTCATGCAGAGAGTGATCCAGACTTAACTCAGCGCACGCCCGGCTTTCTCCGGAACATGACGTCAACAGCTGGAGTAAGCCGAGCGTCGCCGAGAAAATTAAGCCGTCTGACGAAACATAAAGCTGAACCAATGACAATATAGCGCGATGGTTTTCAACGCGACGCGCGTTCGCGCGAGTTTAAAATTCAAAGCAGCAGACGATAATTTGGAAAAGGGAGAAAAGAAAAGAAATTAGTTTTAAAAAAGCATACCATTTCGTACTTTAACGTCAGAAAAACATGAATTTTACAGTCTTACGTGAGCAGCTGGAAACACCAACTGGAGTCCTCGACTGTTGTCAAGAAAAAAAATACTGGCACGGACGAAAACTTGTGCATCATGTGAACAAGGAAAGGTAAGCGATGGCTATGCCTGGAGGTGTCAGACTACCACATGCCGAACCTTTACATCATCCGGACTGGTACATTTTTTTTGCCATGTCTAGGCCTACAATTGCCATTGTGGGCGTTTGAACGAACAACACAGAAAGACCTCCAGCGAACGCGGAATACGATTTACGCACACACACACCATTAATAAAACAACGGTCTGAGGAAACAACAACAATAACAATTTAATATGAAAAAAAAATCTATCCCACCCAGTTTTGTTTCAATTTTTCTAGTTTTCAGGTTTTTCCTTGAGAAATAAAATATAAAAAAAAATAAAAATAACACCCAAAAAACAAAGATAATCTTTTTTTTTAATTTTTCTTGAAAAACAAAAACTTTACAAAAAAAAAAAGTGTTTATTTTCTCGAACAAAAAAAATCGGTCAATGTCAAGTTTCTTTCCAACTCCTCAAAAAACATTTTAAAGGGTTTTCGGTGGTGCTGAAAACGAATATCACATTTAAATTTGGGGCAGATAAATAGTTTTCATGATATGAAGAATTTTTTTTTCAAAAGTGGGGGATCACTTTCCTATATAAATTTAACGTAAAATGAGCACCCACCTTCTGGCCACCTAGTAATTTCTTCATATCAAAACAAATTTAACTGATATTCGTTTTCAGCATCTCCGAAAACCGGCGCTGTTAAAATTTGCAGACAAGAATGAACCAACATGTTCCAGCAAGCTTCAGACTAGGTAAGCCTCGTCACCCCTCGTTCACCTTGGAAACTGCTATTGGTCAGCACCTCGCTGAAAATCCAGCGTGTGCCAATGCATATAAAATGGACTGGTTTAGGATTTTAAACCGGGCTGACTCTTCAAATCACCTGAAGGTTCTGGAGTCAGTCTCTATCCTTTCACGTCGACAGAAGGAATTCGTAAAATCTTTGGACAAAGGAATCACCACTTACCAAGGCCCAGAGACCACTCGAAGATATGGGTTAAAGAGTGTACAGTAGTCAAAGGGACAATATCATAGTAATCGTTAGAAGTGTAAATTTGGTAAATTGAATTTGGACTTATTTGGGGATATATCTTAAATTTTAACTTCCCCACATATCCCATTTTGTACATATATTTTATGCAATTGTATATATTCTACAATGTATAATTTACTCGTAAATTTTTTACTCATAATCCCATTCGCCCTTCATTTAATTATATATATATATATATATATATATATATATATATATATATATATATATATATATATATAATTTTTTTTCTATTTCATTCATTCGTTATATTTTTATAAGTAATCCCCACTTAAGTATTCGTTCTTGCGTGACATTTGTCTTACACTTGATAGAAATTCAACGATTAACTCCTGATGAGCTTATTGATGAAAGGGGCCCCTAGAGCCTTCCCGACTTTATTTAAAGCGCTTTATAAGTTTTTTTTACCGTAACACACACACACACACACACACACATATATATATATATATATATATATATATATATATATATATATATATATATATATATATAAACACAATAAAGTACGTAATATCTTGTGGCTTTCTAGAGAAAAATGATAAAAATTTGAAATATTTCATCTCTTCTCAAAAAAAACAATATCAGAGTCTTGTGCCTTTTTCAGAAAAATAATGAAAATACTAGATGTCTCGAAAAAATAATTATTAAAACATGCGACATCTTGAACTTTCCGTAATTGTTGCCAAACTTATCAAAAGCCTTGATTCCAGTAAAGCAACTAGCTGTGGCAGCATTCCAATTATGGTGCTCCAAAAGCCTCAACCAGAACCAGCTCCCATACTTACAAAGCTGATTAAACGTTGTCTTAAGGAGAAATTCTCTCTAACAGCGTGGAAAACTTCATCAGTCTGCCCGTATTTAAAAATTCTAGAGATATGCTATCTCTCCGTACAGACCAATCTGCGTCATGGGCAAGTTGCTAGAATCTGTAATAGAGAAGTGGTCAATTACCCTATTTTATTATAATCTACTCGGTGATATGAAAATATGGTTTCCGTTCTGCTAAATCCACAGCTGATGTGCTAACTGTAATATCACAAAAGATTAGTGAATCTCTTAGAGCAATTGTTCTTTACATATGAAAGGCTTTTGATAGGGTATGGCATAAAGGTCTAATTCACAAGATTTCTAACCACGGAATAGCTGAAATTTTCCTCTCAGTTATTAAATTTCTTCTCTCTGATAGGTTTATAAGAGTAGTTGTCGATGGGTAGAAATCAGAAGCTCATAGTATCAACTCTGGAGTGCCTCAAAATTTCATTCTGGGTCTAACTCTTTTCCTGATCTTCATTAATGATCACCCAAATCACGTTCTTGGATCATTTGTAGACATTTATGTAGACGACACAACCATCTATGACAACACTTTAAAGGCCGGCAGTGACCAAGAACCTCTCTCTCTCTCTCTCTCTCTCTCTCTCTCTCTCTCTCTCTCTCTCTCTCTCTTTCTTTCTACCGTGCTAGAAAGTTATTTACGCCTGAAAGTATCCTGTACCTTTACAAGGCTATCATTCGCGCATGTATGAAGCATTGTTGTCATATTTGAGCTGGTGCATCTGCTACCAGTCTCTTCCTCCTAGAAAAGGTTCAAAAGAGAGTCGCTAACCTAATAAAACCCGAACTGTCAGCTAGAGTTAAGCATCTTTCTCATCAACGAAATGTTGCATCCCTCTTCCTGTTCTACCACAATGGTGTTATGTTGCGACCCATTGGCTGTGATCATAGCATCGTATCTGTGTTAAATGTGGCAGGCAGGGTCAAGGGTCAAAACATTATTATTATTATTATTATTATTATTATTATTAATAATAATAATAATAATAATAATAATAATAATAATAATAATAATAATAATAATAATAATAATAATAAAAATTGATTCGAGCTACGGCGGGTCGGTGGATTGATTATTATGGATAGAAAAATAACCAATTAGATTAGGAAAATTAGATTGACAGCTGAAATAATAAACAACTACAAGAAAAATTTGATTTTTAGAAAATACAGAAAAACATCATTTTTGGATAAACAAATAATCAGATTTATGTTACGTCAGCGGTTCGGGTCTTAGACACATGATGATATGTAGATTTGTGCAGATACGACAGTCCTTAGCTGAACATCATAGAGAACGGATGACTACAAGGGGGAGTTGGTCTCTCCATGACGCAGGGAGCGGCGTTTTCTCGGGCAGCCAAGATATGAAGACGTTGTAATCTCTGAAGATGCCGGTCGGAATCATGAAAATAAATGTTCGTATATAATTCAGGTATGCGCTGTGTTATTTACAGCTGTTAAAAAGAACTGTTTGTCTACAGCTGTTTCGATACGTCCACGTCAATCGTTTCCTGTTAGAACTGTTGCATAAATGTTAAAATATACACACTAGACGATCAACTAAATGATACAACGTATATACATACACGCATTTACACGTACATAAAATATACAGATGAAATATAAACCCAACTATTCAACATGTACGTCGTTTTGCAACATATTCATATACACACACAACGTAACAATGGTAGATGCTCCGACAAACTAAAAACTCTTGTACTTCCTCGACGTAATAACCCCTAAAAACCCCGACACGCATCAAAATCACACCCCTATGCAATAGAGATCCTCAGATACCAGAAAGCCTACTACTCTAAATGTTTCTTGTCCAGAACTATTAGAATTTGAAATTCCTTCCGGATTCCTGTTCCCCGACTTTACTTGTGTGCAGACGTTCAAGTGTAATGCAAACAGACATCTAGCTGCTTAACTTCCTACACGCTATCTCTGCAATTGTGTCCCAAATAGTAGTCCCATACCTGAAAGTGGCACTGTGCCTTGTTTGGGGTTAAAATGCAATAAAAAATATCATTTAAAAATATTCCAAAATAGCTACTCTTCAGACGACGAAATACATTTCTTATACATATATGAATACATTCACAATTCCTATTTTAACGGATTAACTAGTTGGACTCACCTCTATGCCATTTTTATATCTTATTTTTTTTTTTTTTCGATTGCCTTTGAATTCGAAGCTCATTGCAACCAAATCTCATATGGAAGCGTATCTTACGACCAGACAACGATTGGAGGTAGCTCTGTAGCTACTTACAAATATTTCTATGATCCTTCATGTAGTTATTCCCCTTTTAAACTTCAAGAGTGTTCTCTTAAACGTGTCGACAAAACATTTGACTTGGGTGTTTGATTGTGGATAGAAAGGTGGAGATCTGAGATGTTGAATACTTGTTTTGTTTACAGAAATCGGAGTACCATTATCAGAAACTACGATTTCAGAAACGCCCTAATTGCTGAAAAATTCTTATAGTTTCTGTACAATTTCATTTGAGGTAGTATGGTTTATCTGGAAGCATCACCCAATATTAAGTAATGTTGTACATTAATTGATCCTATAAAGCTCAAGTGTAATCGTGACCAAGGGATTTCTGGGGTAGGACAAATATGCAATGTTGTTTTCCGAAGAGACTTCGCAACCAATCGACATTTGCCACAACTTTTTACAAGTTCCTCTAACTGCCTGTTCATGTTTGACCAATACACATATAGTCACGTGTCAAGGCTTTCATCCGATTAATTCTCTGATGTCTAAAGTAGAATTTTTTTTAAACACTGCCTTAGAGTTTGGATGGGACAACAATACGTTTATCAAAAGAAGTGTTCCGTTGATCTTGGATGAAGATCTCTGAAAAAAATGGTTGTGTATGGTGTATGTTTTTGGACAGCTTGTGAAATGAAAATGTCGAATTTTCTGTAATAATGGATCTGCGGTCGTAGCCTCCTGGATCATCTCTGGAGTGAGAATTAGCGATTTCACTGTAGAAACAACCGCAGAGACAACTTCTTTTTTGATGAGAAGAGATGAGTCTGGAAACGCATCTGTCTGCCTAATTTTGCTGCCTGGTTGGTACTTTATAGAAAAGTCGTAATCTAAAAACATAGTTTCTCACCTTTGTAAGCGGTTTGCTGTGTAAACTGGAATTCCTTTTCTGTAACCAAAAATAACTCTTAAGAGTTTGTGGTCTGTGATCAAAGTAAAATGCCGGCCATATAACATTTTGTGAAATTTCTTTACAGCGTAGATAAATGGTAGGGCTTCTTTCTCAATTTGGCTATACTTTCGTTCAGTAGGTGTCAACGACTTTGATGCATGTGCAATGACTTTTTCGCTTCCATCGAGAAAAAATATGTGATATTACTGCTCCGACTTCGTAGTCTGAAGCATCCGTTACAACAGTAATGTCTATTGATGGATTGTAGTGTGTCAGCAATAACTAAGAAGTATATTGATTTTCTAAAATGATTCTTTGCGTGTGGTTGAGCAGTTCCATTTGGTATCTTTGGTGTCATTTTGTAAAAGATTGTTCAGAGGTCCCTAGAACTTGTACAGTTCGGCTAAAAAGGAACCACAATGATGTACAAGGCCCAGAAAGCATCGTAGTCTGGCGACATCCTTTGAGGCTGGCATGTGTTTTATTGTCTGAATATTATACGGATCTGGTTTTCGACCATTTTTGTCAAATATGAAACGAAGGTATTTCACAGAAGTTTTAAAGAATTTGCATTTGTCTTGTCTTAAGTAAAATCCATATTGTTGAATTCAATCCAGTACGGAAGTAAGAAAATGCAGTAGTTCTTCTTGGTATATGACTGTCACAATAATATCATCAATGTAGGCGGAAACTCCTGCTAATTTCTTGAACATTGCATCCATAGTGTGTTGGAAAATAGCTGGAGCTGACTTGAACCCAAATGGAAGATGATCAAATTGAAATAATCCCTTGTGGGTGTTAATAGTGAGAAGAATTTGGGAATCTTCATCAATTTCCATTTGTAGATATGCATCTGCGAGGTTCAGTTTTGCAAAATAAGTTACACCGTTGAGTTTTTGGAACATATTTTCAGGTCCAAGTGGTGGATACTGATGTGTATTTCGCCATTACCTTACTTCACAATGAAAATAAATGCTGCATATGATGAGTAATTTGTAGGTTCGATTAATTCTTGTTGTAGGTAATCTAATTCTTTTTATAACCAAACGTTATATAGCTAACCGGAGATAAGCCGGTATATGAGTTAGTTTTAAGCCTTTTACATTTCGGAACGCCCAAAAACGTTCAACAGCAATCCTGGTCATCCAGAACAACTCCCGCAACATGACAATTTGATCCTGATCGTCTACATGAGGACATGATATCAGGTTATTCTGTTTTAATAAGAAAATACCGTCATCAAAGGAGATAGTTATGATTGTTTTTGTCGATCCGCAGGCCACAGCTCTTTCCCGGTGCTGAGTTAGGCACTGGTCAATCGATAGATGTCCCCTAGAAAAACAACTTAAGTTGACCTCCAGTCCGGTAGCAATTTTAACACCCTCGCAGAAGAAAGACGTTAAAAAAACTCCAATCGTTGGTTTGCTTTTTTTATAAAAAGTATATTAACAGTAACTATATAACTACGATAGCGCTTAGTTCTAACATAAGACCACCGTACAAAGGTAATTGTATAGGCAGTTAAAATTAAATCACTTCAGACTCAACAGTTCAATACATATCACATCATCTGCAACCGACAACGCTTTCACCTGGAGAAACAGTCACCCATAATTCCGAATTCAATTTTCGTATATCATAAATCTTAATAGTGGTGGGATAATGACAGATATAATCAAGTGAATTCGTCCCCTTTTCTTTGATTTCTTTTTGTGTTGTCATCAACAGTCTGCAGTTACGGATATGTTGGGGGACAAACAGCGATGGTGTCAAGCTCAACTTCCTGTCAGCTGTCTTCTCAACTGAATCCTCTCTACTTAACTATCAACTGCACTCAACTCAACTGTCTAAAACCGCTCGTGCATAAGTTTATATAGTGAAGAGATGGGTGAAGGAATGGAACTCCCAAGTCCAAACAAGCTAATCGAGGTTTGTTTCGAAATATTCGCTTCTTTTATGATTTGCCCAGTGCCAACCGTGCATCGCTTATCAAAGTAAATTTCCATCGAGCTGTTCTCACAGCCCGGTCGTCTTTGGGTAATGACTTCAGGGGCAGATACTGCTCCCAGTCGTAGCACAAACAACTTTCAATACAATTCTCTCTAAATCGATTGTTTTCTTAGCAAAACAATGTTATTATTAACATATTATTATCAATTCCAAATCCGCTAACTGAAGCTACTTTTCCTCGGTTTGGTTGTGTTATCGACAAAACAAATAGAGTCAGAAAGGCAATCGACAATTGCCCTGGATTGTTCGCATAATACAGCTTACAACTTTCCTTTATTATGACCGTTATTAATATAAAATTTAATCATCATGGGTGGTTGTCACATTTTTCTTCTGTGGCTAAAGCTGCATATGGTACCAGACGCTTTGGTCTGAAGACTGGTTTTGCATCTGCATTCAGTTTTAAAGTCGCTTTAACATTTAGAACAACACCCAAGATCCTCTTGAAAAACATTGCTGAACTTTGTCTTAAATATTTCTTAAAATGTATTTCAGCATCAACTGCAGCATTAATATTGAAAGAATTAAAAATTGAATATAGTGAAATACTGAGAAAATCGCGTTATCAATAAAATCGAAACCAAACAAGTATATATTTCATCCAAGCTTCAAATGTTTAAACTTACGTTAAAAGTGGCACAAATTGAATTCGATGTAGCTTTACACTGTCATTTCTTTGTCTTTTTCGATCATAGACAGTAGACGTGTACGTATATCCGCATCTTTTGGAGATTGTAACCCTCAGGTAAAAATGAGGCAGTTAAATTGATCCTCTGTCAGCGATTTCAGCCGAAAACTTTCGCATTGTAGATTAACAATTCCAGCATATTTGACAAAATTGTCTGACGTTTGTATATCTTCATATCTTTTATGTTCTTTTGTGTCCAGCGTGTGTCGTCTATGGATGTGAACTCGTGTTGAAAAGAATCCTTCCATCGCCCTTACCAAGTAGTGAATATTTGTTTTAAATCCGGATTTAACGAAAATCCATTATTGTGTTTGCTATGGTGTCAAGAAAATTGATTTTGGTATTTCTAATGATTGCATGTGAAATTTTAATTGAACTGTTTGGAGCCTTAAAAAATTCTGCTTGTTGATTTCGCAATATTTTATTCAGTAAATTTGGATCTATGACGTAAATAATTCAGTTGTTTTTTTGTTTTTTTTTCGTTTGTGCACATTTTTTTTTTTTTCATATGTTCCCAAAAATATTGTGGAAAAAGACTTTTTTTTCGAGTTTTCAGAAAAAATATTGTGGAAAAGTTTGGGGGGTTTTGTGCACAAAAGAATTCTCCGAAAAAGTTTTTTTTTCAGAAACTGTCACCACGTGTGTTTCTTGTTTTTGAGTCCTAGTATTAAATCTCGTCTTATCCTCATCGACAACTTTGTTGTGTTCGAAAAAATGTAACGTCAGGGTCGCTAGATATAATAATAAAAGTATACAGAAACATTAAATTATTTACATGACGTAATATTCCGTGTCTGGCGTGTTGCGATCTTGCTAGTCTCTCTCTGGTCTCTCGAACTCTCCAGTCGTCAAGGGTCGTAACTAAAAGCAAAGAGCGATAACTCTTGACTTTCTTTCTTTATAGTTATGTCCCGTTTTTATCGCTGTGTGTGTGTGTGTGTGTGTGTGTGTGTGTGTGTGTGTGTGTGTGTGTGTGTGTGTGTGTGTGTGTGTGTGTGATCTTGTCCGATTGTGTGTGAAACGGCCTGTACCAAACTTCTCTTTCAATCTTTAGTCTACAGACATGAAACTTGATATATGGAGAGGTTGGGCCCGTGGAACAAATTTGGTTTGGTTTTTAGTCGGTAAAACAAGCTATTAAGGGACCAAAATTGAAAAGAAAAATTGAACTTGGAAGAAGTAAGTCGACTAACCTTGTTACTTCTGCATATGCGTAAATATACAGTAATAGTGTAATGCTACTTCATTTTTACCGTTTTCTTATCTATCTATCCATAGTTCAAGCGTAACGATTAAGGCTAGAGGGCTAAATGTTTTGGTTTTGATTCTAGCTGATGGCATCCAAGTCATCTTTAATATTTGAAATCATTGGTACATATTGAGTACAGTATTATAATCATAGAGAATTGGCTCTATAAGAATAGGTAAGAAATCTGCATGAATAAAAATTGGCTGAGTAATTGGTAAAGACCGCAGAGGTCAATTTTTTTTAACTTTGATCCCAATTGTTACATTATTGTTTGGGGCACAAATCAAATTAAAAAGTTTGATTCATGTCCAAGTAATCTACATCTAAATTTGTAAATGTTTATACCCAAAATTAGCGGAGGAGTTTGGTAAACTTATCAAAGGTCAAATCGTGTAACTTTGACCCCTTGACATCCAAATTTCGGTCCAAAAACCGATTAAAAAGATGTTCCCAAATCTCAATACCCCTTATGTCAAATCTCGAATCTGTAGACTGAAAATTGATATAGTAGTTTGGTAGGAAATGTACACACATAGACAGACACACAGACAATTTCACTTTTTATATAGATAAATAAAGACGAAATATTGATGAACACATGACACGGTTTGTTCATTTTTATTTCTCTATTTTGCCGGAAAACAATTTCCATTATTCTCATTATATATATATATATATATATATATATATATATATATATATATATATATATATATATATATATGGTTGGTTGGTTGGTTGGTTGGTTGGTTTTGTTTTACGGCATATCAACCCTTTTAAGGGCATTTAATGCAGAATCCAGTGATTTTGAAGAAAAAGTTTTTAATAGAATATGTTTTCTTTTCAAGTCAGTTTCTATTTCACCCATAGTTGGGACCCTAACAGGTACTATCACTCCGGGTCAGAGTGGATCTAGGAGCAATGGTAATTAAGGGGTGGTTCCACACTCCTCAAATCCCGCAAGCTGGGACCTTACCATCGGATATCGTTTAAGGTCATATCCAGGACCACACACACACACACATATATGTATATATATATATATATATATATATATATATATATATGAATATATATATGAATATAAAGATATATATATATATATATATATATATATATATATATATATATATATATATATTCAGTATATCAATGACTTGCCAAGTAGGTAACCCCGTCTTTCTTTCACCCCGCACAGACGTGGAGTACAGATCCGTCTGTGAACCGATGGTTCCTGTTTTTCCCAAAGAAGTGAGAAGAGTACGCGGACGCATGTACAATATTATACCAGCATGCATATATCCACACACACACACACACACATGCGCACACGCACCCGCACATACGCATGTGTGCGCGCCTGCGCGTGGCTGAGTGTGAGCAAGTTATACATTTGCAGAGATAGTCACGATCGGACAAGTCAGTATTTCCCTGTGATGATCTCTCGACCAATCAAAAAGTCAAAAGCAATTGGTGTTTTTTTTTATGATATGTTAACTCTTTTCAAGTAATTTATAATGATGAAGTCGGCCATTTTGTTAATATATTTTATGCTTCGGGTGTTTTATATTTTAAAATATTCATTCATGTGTTTTGTTTTGTTGTTTTGATTACGATATGCCAATCTTTTCAGTTAATTTAATGTCAAATCCGGTTGTGTTTTTAAAATATTTTATGTTTCAGGTTTATGTGGAGAATTGTTTTGGTTTTGACTTTGCAAAATATGATTAAGTTTTGTAAAGGGTAAAAGAAAAACACTAATATCAATATTTAGTGCAGTTTTTGTCAAGAAGTTAATAACCGTGCCTGGTAGGAGCGGATGCGTGAAATCTAAAATTTAAAAACTAGAGATTAAAATAAACTTTGAAAGTGAATCAAATGTGCATGAAAATGTAATTGAAACGAACGTGCTGAAGGGCATGTTACTATTATTCCATCGAGCGTGTCAAGATCAGATTAGAATGCCCTGACGACATAGTGATGAATACTCATAAATTTTTGGAAATGGAGTTTCCTGCTTGACCAGTTTTACATCGAAACCGGTTGTATAAAATTTGCCGTAGACGCGACAAGCAGAACACAAAGAAACGATGTCTCAACCCGAACGCTGTCGAACCATGTCGCTCATGTAAGTTGTCACAAATTTGTTATCTATTAATTTAACTAGTTGAAGAAACTGTTGTACCGAGTTATAAATCTTAACTAATTTTAAACGTCAGCTCTATTACATCACATTACAGTTTTTAACTGAATACTTTTAAATTATTTTCTGTACTGAATCCTAAACAACTTCCAATGCGAATACGAATTTAATACTGCCTTGATAGACTTCTAAAACCGGCTTCTAAGCCTAGTAGTTGATACCTTTTTCTCTTCTTTGCAACCTTTTTCACGCGGGTCTTTATGACAAACGCACCAGCTCCAATCTATGATCTTTCCCCGCCAAACTTTCACAAATATACTCGACTAACTACAGCCACTATTAACAATTTCCCTTACTCTGTAGTTGTGCCTAAATCTAAACGCAGCTTTCATGGGCAAAGCTTATTTAATATAACTGCCCGCATGTGAAACACTGTTCTATTGTCCTGCTTCCCGGCCAACTACAATATGGCAGCCTTCAAGCCCAATGTAAACAAGTTCTTGATTAGCAATCTCCTTAAATAATCCAAATTCCATCCAATCTACACTATTAACGATTACTACACTACCAGCTTATATCCATTGCCCCCGATCCTTCAGTGGCTTTGGGTCTTGATCAGTAGTGATTTCTTTGTAAAATAAATAAATAATCCATTCTATATTGTTACCATTTCTCTTGCCTCAATTTACTTCAATTTTGACAACACTTGATCACTATATGAGATGCATAGATATTCAAGGCTTCCATAATTTTTTCTTTACTTTAAAATGTAGTAACGAAGTTTAGAACATAAATTTTGCTTTTAATTCTTGGCCAGTTAACTACGTTATAGTATATCTTTGTTGTAACCTTTTGGACTTACCGGATTCCAGGACAAGAATTCATCTAGTCTGGTGTAGAATCCAACCGAGTGATGTTATTATAGGCAAAATCATGACAAAGATGGACTATTTCTTGTATAAACTGGGATGATGTAACCATACCGAAGGGGTCTTATTCGGACTGCGATAAATATTTTAATCCTCATGTCATCTTGGAAAATCTTTGTATAGAGGGAACTTAGACACCCGAGGGACGTGTCTAATAGGTATTCAAGCTCTCTCTTGAAAATATTTAAGTTTGTTCTTATATTTGTGTGCGTGTGTAAGAATATATGTTTGTTCATATATTTTAATAGATAATCCAAACTATTTAAAATGAAAGCTCGATGTTTGTTAATATTTGACAACAGAGCATATATAAATGGAAAACATTACGTTTTATTTTATTAACAAATCTTTTATTCATTTTTTTTTTCATTTTTCTTCCAAATCCAAAAAAACTTGTGCATTTAAACCGTTTTGTACATAACAGACGTTAAACGCAGTGAAGACCTTGACTGTGAAATCAACCATTTTTTAATCAAATCGATTGGTTACCTGCTTTAGTTGGGGACCCATCGCGGTGCACCGGGAGAAAAGTTCACATGCCTCCTTCTAGTAACAGTTCACAATACATTATAGTCTACATTGCACTGTAGAGAACCTAGTGTTGATTTTATAAAATTATTTTTTATATATAATATAGTTGGGCGTATTATTTTGCATGACTTGGATAATCAGCCATGTGCTGTTGATTTTTATATTATTGAGCCCCAACCCTCATTAGTTGTACTTTGCTATTGTTGTTGTTGTTGTTGTTGTAATTGTTGTTGTTGTTGTTGTTGTTGTTGTTGTTGCTGCTGTTGTAGTTGTTGTCTTTCATCTAAGCGCTATGAGGTTTAAATAATTGCTGATGCTATGTAATTGTTGTTTTGTTTTTGTTCTAATGTACTTTGGAATGCAGAGGTAGATCAGATATAAATGTACGGAAGCTATCCCAGTCAGCCATGGAGTATCGGTATACAGTACGGTGGAGGGGTGCGTCTGGAGACTTATTACATTGTGCCAATGTACTTTGTAAAGCATCCGTCATTGTATGTTTGGTAAAAGACAGAATTTAAGGGAATTTATCAAAACCGTGTTCAGATAAACTAGGTTTTAGTATTTTAAGAACAACTGGAGGAAAAGGGAACAGTATTATATATAATAGCTCGAATTAAAGTTTTAATACACGATATGCATACATATATATGTGTGTGTGTGTGTGTGTGTGTGTGTGTGTGTGTGTGTGTGTGTGTGTGTGTGTGTGTGTGTGTGATAGGAAGCTCTTCAATCTCCGCCGTCTACAAGCTGTCAGTAAAGTCAAAGAAACAGTAATCAGAGACCTCATTTTTGCTAACGACTGTGCTCTCAATGCCACCAAAGAGCATGAAATGCAACTGGAAGTGGACAAATTTTCTTCAGCATGTGAGAACTTCGGTCTTACAATAAGTATGAGCAAGACAGAAGTCATGCACCAGCCTGATCCTGGCAACACGTACCAGGAACCGAACATCCAAGTAAATGGTCAGAGCTTGAAAGCAGTAGACCATTTCACTTACCTTGGCAGTACACTCTCTCATGCTGCCAACATCGACATCGAAATCACCAACCGCATTGCCAAGGCCAGCTGCTCCTCTGGCAGACAAAGGAAAACAGTCTGGGAACGAAGAGGAATTCAGCAGTACACAAACGTCAAAGTGTACAAAGCAGTGGTCCTGACATCTCTTCTATATGGTTGTGAAACGTGGGTCCTCTACAGACGTCACGAAAAACAACTAAACCACTTCCATCTTCGATGTCTTCGGAACATCTTGAACATTCGCTGGCAAGACAAGATCCCAGACACTGTTCCGAGAGGTCCAAGCTCCCAAGCGTTATCACTACGATCCGCAAAGCGCAAACCCCTGAGTAGGCCACGTGTATCGGATGACAGACTCGTGCATACCAAAACAACTGCTCTATGGTGAACTCCGGTGTAGAATGAGAAGAGCTGGTGGACAGCGCAAACGGTTCAAAGATATATGAATATATATGAAAGACTTCAACATTGACGTGAACTCATGGGAAAGCAGTGCTTCCGACAGGCCAACCTAGCGCCACTTGATACATGAGGGCTCTCTGCTCGCGGAGGCAAGACGAACTGAATCTGCAAAAAAGAAGCGCGAAAAGCCTGAGATGCTGAAGTGGCCGTCTTCAGCCACTGGTGTCCAACATGTGGCAGGGGCTTCCGCGCCCGGATTGGACTGATCAGCCACCTGCGGACACACAACTAGTTGTCTATGGTCATAATCGACTCCGACTGACGAACACACACACACACACACACACACACACACACACATATATATATATATATATATATATTGTACTGGAACGACATGTAGAAAAACTCGTTACAGCAAACCAACTGACAAAGGTATCGAATTTGATATCCAAATTGAAGCCAAAACTGCGTTGAGTGGGAGGAACATCTTTGCTTAAGTCTAATTCCTGAAGGTCACTTGAGAGATCTTGAGAAGGAAAGGCGGAGATCACTTCATTCGTATTTGAGGCGATCTTGTGCAGCTTTAAGTTAGAGGCGGCAAGCAAGTTTTGGGTTTTCTGAATTAGAGATATAATATCATCAGAGCTGGGTAAAGATTTCAAACAGTCATCGACTTAGAAGTCACGGTTGACGAAGTGTTCGATCTTTGAATCATAGCCGGGGTCCGCTTTCCACTGCTCGTCGAAGATAGTAAATCGCCACTGAAGGAGAAGGAGAAGGACTGTTCCCAAAAACATGGACTGATCCGGTATTCGATGATATCCTTGTTGGGGGTCATTATTTTCAAACCATAGGAACCTCAAGAAATTCCTATGTTCGGTTTCGACGAGGAAGCAGTAGAACATTTGCTCTATATCGGCAGTCACTGCTACTAACTCTCTGCGAAATCTGATGAGAACCCCAATGAGGGGGTTGTTGAGGTCGGGACCACTTAGTAGGATGTCATTCAATGATACTCCGTTGTACTGAGCACTTGAATCGAATACTATCCGGATCTCTCCTGGTTTTTTGGGATGATAGATGCCGAAGGTAAATACCATCGTTCTTCACCTACTTTAAGAGAAGGGGCTACAACAATTTCCCCATAAACGCATAAAAAAGTGTTCTCGCATCTCTGGTTTTCTCTGCAGTGTGCGTCTAAGAAATGTCAGCCTGTTGACTGCCTGAGCTTCTGGCGTCTGGGTGATTTGAATGGCAATGGAGCTTTTCTTACACCTTGTCTCATAATTTCGGTGAAGTTAATGTCTTCGATCGAAGGCGCTGGACGGTTATCCTCTTTCGTTTGTTGGAATATCGTGAGGCCGAGGTTATCTGTAGTGTATTCAGGGCGAAAGTGATTTTGACTGTTGGTATGTTTTTCTTTCACCAGCAGGGTGTTGAGGCATGGTTAAAAGGTTGTGACCCTTCCCTTTTCAAAGGCGATAGTGTAGAATGTATCTACATGTAGAGGTTCCTGAACTCCTCCGAGACAGACGTTGCCTATTATCACCCACCCCAGATAAAGTCTCTGCGCGTAGGGGGCATTGTGAGGCCCGTTGATCTGTCTTCGAATCTTGTAATATCACGTCCGAGGAGCAGCATGATCTGAGCTTTTGGTTCGAGCTCTGGAATCTGGTCAGCTAACGATTTAAGATTAGGATGATGGCGAGCTATCTCAGGTGTAGGGATCTCTGACCTATTGTTGGAGTGGGGAGCCGAGACAGACTTGTCCGTCCATGGATCTATTTCGTACCCATTCGCTCTTCTTCCGGTTGCTTCGGTCACTCCGGCACAGGTTTTTAGACGATAGGCATAGCAAGGACTTTGATCGCTGAATGTGTCAAAAAAGTCAGATCGGGCCAGCGACTTATTGATTTGATCGTCTATAATGACATAGGCTTTTATGTTCTTATTCCGTTGACCTTTGGGATAGACCTTAACAAAACTGATCTTGGAGCAGAACCTTCCAGTGAGGTTGCCACCGCACACTTCGGTGCATTGGGAAGTCACGATTGTTGTCTGATCTGGGTCTTACTCCCCGCCATACTCGTTGGCGGGTTTGGACTGAGTCCAGGGTGCTTGCCCATTGTGGAGTGCTGTAATATGCCAATCACTGTCACATTCAACGCACCTAGTTCAAATTTCAAATGTTTAGATCAAAAATTGGCTGAGTAATTTGGTAGAGACCGCAGAGGTCAAATCTTATTTTAATTTGATCCCAATTTTGGCCCCTTAACATTTATTTTTCTATGCTAAAATCGAATTAAAAAAGTTGATCCATGTCCAAGTAACCTACATTTAAAATTCCAAGTGTTTAGACCTAAAATTAGTGGAGGAGTTTGGTAGAGTTTTACTATGCAAATCGTTGAACTTTGTCCCCTAGACAGACAAATATTCTTGGCCGAAACCTGATTAAAAAGATTTTCCCAAATCTCAACCCTCTTATGTCAAATTTCGAGTCTCTAGACAATTGACAGAGTTATTTGGTAGAGGAATGTACACAGACACACACACACACACACACACACATTTTTTTACTTTTATAAATATATAGATAGATTTATTAAATTGTTAGAAGAAAGTTAACATAATCCTCGCCCTCATGCTAAAAATGGCTTTCTAAATAAAACGTTATTATTTTAGTACGGTCCATAAACTGTAGAAGTACAATAGAATCAAAACACCCATGTAAGTACTTATATTTGTAAAATAAATTATTTCAAATCTAAAACAAAGGCATTTCATCATATGTTAAAAAAAATGACACCTGCTATTCGATAATTCATTTTTGCAAAATAAACTATTTTTAAAGACATCTAATTATATTTTCCTAAAAATATTATCCCAACTATTTGATTACGCATATTTTAAAGAATTATTAAGAATTAGAATACAATTTTTCTGATTATTATTTTCTTTGCCTTAAATACATTGGTGACTATTATCTGTAATCACCGTCTGGTTTCGTAAAACTTTCTGATTTTATGCCTAATATTCTACTTTGTCAACTTTGTTATCTATATATAGTTTTTTATATATTCAAAGCGGGATATAAATGATTAGCTTTTACATGTTGAGGTGCATGGTAATACATGTTAACAGGTATGTGGTGGTGAAGCCTACGTATATAATTTTTTCTCATTTTCAGGAACATAGTTTTTCAAGAAATATCTAAACTAATATACTATGTTTTCCTACTCCGAAACTCTGGTTAAAGCGAAAGAATTGATGTTGATGATAAGGTGGGGGGTTTTAAATTTGCTATAATAATATATAATTAACTTTTTTTATTTGGATCGATATTTATAATATTTCTAAAAAAAAGTGTTCGTCTATTTTGTAATCATTATTGAACTGATTTTGGTAAAATAATTTTATGTATTTATTGAGTAGGAGATTTTTTATTAGTATTTTTTGTAGTAATTGTTATTAAAATGTCATCCACGAACAGCTCATTGTGTCATAGCAGATCGATGTGGCTAGACTAGCGTTTAATAACTCAATCGAAAATCGAAAATGTGGGTTGAATGATTTATAAAAGATCCCAACACCTTATAATAAAGACCCATATGTATTTATTTTCAAATAAATTATTATAAATCCATCTCGTCGGTCAAAGATGAACTAGTAAAAAACTGCCGAGCAAAACTATTTCAAGTCTTATGGGGACGGGAAAAGACAAATACCAAGTCATACAACTCCTTGTCGTCTGAAATACACTCGAAAGAAATCCCTTAATCTATATACATAATGATATAGTTTCTTGTATTTCTTCTCTTTACGTTTTTTTTTCTTTACGTTTTTTTTCTTTATTTTTATTTATTTATTTATTTATTTTTATTTTTATTTTGTCAAAGCCAAGATGAGACCATACACGCCTTCTTTGTGAATGAGAGTGTGGGTCAACGGAACGGAATTGTTCAAAATCGTGTCGGATTATGTCTTCAGAATTGTTCTGGACTGTGCCAAATCGTGTCGACAGAATTGTTCGGCAACACGCTAGGTCATGTTGACAAAATTGTCCGGTACCATGCCGAATCATGTCGACGGAATTGTTTGGCACTATGATCGGTCGTGTCGACAGAGCTGTTAGGGACCGTGCCAGGTTGTGTCGACAAAATTGTTTGGCACCGTGCTAGGAGTTGTTCAGGATCGTGCCGGCTTGTGTCTACGAAATTGTTCGGGATCGTGCCGGGTCATGTCGACGGAATTGTTTGGTACTGTGCCGAGCCGTGTCGACGAAATGGTTCGGGACCGTGGGGGTTATGTCGATGGAATTGTTCGTCAACGTGCTAGGTCACGTCGGCGGAGCTGTTTGGACTGTGTCAGGTCGTGGAATTTTTTGGGATCGTACCAGGCCACGTCGACGGGAATGTTTGGTAGCGTGTCAGGTCGTGCCGACAGAATTGTTTGTGTTGAGTCGTGTAGACAGAAGAGTTTTGTTTACGTTTGTTGTTCAGTTGATTTGACGGTTGTCGCATTCGTATTGTTTCTTTTTTAATTGTTATGACAATATATATTGTTTCTTTTTAATTGTTATAACAATATATATTGTTTCTTTTTAATTGTTATAACAATATATATTGTTTCTTTTTAATTGTTATAACAATATATATTGTTTCTTTTTAATTGTTATAACAATATATATTGTTTCTTTTTAATTGTTATAACAATATATATTGTTTCTTTTTAATTGTTATCACAATATATATTGTTTCTTTTTAATTGTTTTAACAATATATATTGTTTCTTTTTAACTGTTATAACAATATATATTGTTTCTTTTTAATTGTTATAACAATATATATTGTTTCTTTTTAATTGTTATAACAATATATATTGTTTCTTTTTAATTGTTATAACAATATATATTGTTTCTTTTTAATTGTTATAACAATATATATTGTTTCTTTTTTAATTGTTATAACAATATATATTGTTTCTTTTTAATTGTTATAACAATATATATTGTTTCTTTTTAATTGTTATAACAATATATATTGTTTCTTTTTAATTGTTATAACAATATATATTGTTTCTTTTTTAATTGTTATAACAATATATATTGTTTCTTTTTAATTGTTATAACAATATATATTGTTTCTTTTTAATTGTTATCACAATATATATTGTTTCTTTTTAATTGTTTTAACAATATATATTGTTTCTTTTTAACTGTTATAACAATATATATTGTTTCTTTTTAATTGTTATAACAATATATATTGTTTCTTTTTAATTGTTATAACAATATATATTGTTTCTTTTTAATTGTTATAACAATATATATTGTTTCTTTTTAATTGTTATAACAGTATATATTGTTTCTGATTTAATTGTTATAACAATATATATTGTTTCTTTTTAAATGTTATAACAATATTAATTGTTTCTTTT